>NC_079192.1:222499200-222872325 GCF_029499605.1 Hyla sarda | reverse complement strand
CCATGTATTGCTCTAGGCCACAGGTTCCTTTTGCGCTATTAATTGTTTTACACAATATTGGGAGACCTAAACAATACGGTACGGTTAAGTACTTCAGTGGATTACTTAGTAGTACAGTTCCCCCACATTAGGTTGGCAGTATAGTTCCTCCATATTAGGTACGTAGTATAGTTCCCCCACATTAGGTTTGCAGTATAGTTCCCCCACATTAGGTTAGTAGTACAGTTCCTCCACATTAGGTGCAGTACAGTTCCCCCACATTAGGTGCAGTACAGTTCCCCCACATTAGGTGCAGTACAGTTCCCCCACATTAGGTGCAGTACAGTTCCCCCACATTAGGTGCAGTACAGTTCCCCCACATTAGGTGCAGTACAGTTCCCCCACATTAGGTGCAGTATAGTTCCCCCACATTTGGTGTAGTATAGTTCCCCCACATTAGGTTCAGTACAGTTCCCCCACATTAGGTGCAGTACAGTTCCCCCACATTAGGTGCAATATAGTTCCCCCATATTAGGTGCAATATAGTTCCCCCACATTAGGTGCAATATAGTTCCCCCACATTAGGTGCAGTACAGTTCCCCCACATTAGGTGCAATATAGTTCCCCCACATTAAGTGCAATATAGTTCCCCCACATTAGGTGCAGTACAGTTCTCCCCACATTAGGTGCATTACAGATAGTAACTGCAACTCCCAGCATGCCCTGATACAATCTTGGTCTGCTCTGCAGCTGTCCCAAAATGAATGCATTGCTTCCCCAGGACTCAGGAGTATAGTGCAACATAATGGGAGTTGTAGTTTTGGATCAGCTGCAAAACCATAGACTGTATCAGGCTGATACAGCCTATGGTTTTGCCGCTGACCCAAAACTAATTTTGGGACAGCTGCAGAGCAGGCTCACAGCTCAAGACTACATCCCCATCATGTATGATTGTGACTGTCTATTATATGTAGCCTACATATAATAGACAATCACACATGATGGGGATGTAGTCCTGAGCTGTGAGCCTACATATAATAGACAGTCACAATCATACATGATGGGGATGTAGTCCTGAGCTGTGAGCCTACATAATGTAGGCTCACAGTTCAGGACTACATCCCCATCATGTATGGCAGCAGGCCAGCAGCCACTTACCGGCACTTGCTGCTGCTGCAGGCCTCTCTCTCCTTAGCCGCCCTCTCCAGAAGCCCAGACTCCAGAGCTGGGGGCCCTGGCTTCTCCTGTCCTTTCCCTGGCAGCGGGCCTCTCCTGTGTGGGCTCTCCAGAAACAGTGCGCGCGTGCGTCATGACGTCATGTGCAGCCGTGCGCACTGACGCCTGACCCATCAGCCCCCGCGCTCTTAAAGCGGCCCCGGGCGGCATGTAAGGTCAGTCAGTGTAGGGATAATGTGTGTAGTAGCGGTTGCGGCGCCGAGCGGGGGGTGGTGGGGGGTCGGGCTGGTGATGTCGGCGATGTCCGGTGGGGCTGGGGTTTAACAGTGAGAGAAAAAAAAAAAAGTCCTGCAGCAGCGGGCCGCGTCCGCGGTGATTAGGGTGTGCCTGTGCACACCCGGCACACCCCGTGCGCACGCCTATGAGCATCACTGATTACCTCTGCCGGAGGTACAGTATACATCGGTGCATAGCGCACCACTTGTATACTTGTCTCTGCTTTACATGTATGTGTGAATAGACCCTAAAAAAAACACGTTAGATTTCCCAAATTTTCATTGCAGGGAATTCACTGTATATCTAAGCTTCTATACACAAAAAGTAGTAAAATGTATTACATTTCCCTAACAAAATGAGCTGTAACAGAAGATTAAGATAAGATAAGGATTAGGGATCGACCGATATCGTTTTTTTAGGGCCGATACCGATAATCGGTGGAGGTTAGGGCCGATAGCCAATAACTTATACCGATATTCCGGTATAAGTTATGGGCTATTCATCCCCCCGCGACGCCGCTGCAGATCATTGATTTAAAGCGGGCGCTTTAAATCAATGCACTGCAGTGGCTTTTGCGGTGCCATAGGCCGCCGCCGCCGCCACCACCCGCTTCTCTCCCCCTACCTGTCAGGGTGGTCCGGGCCATCCATCGTTCCTGTAGTGTCCGGGGGCATTCCGGGTGGAGGGTGAACCGGTCCGGGCTGTCCTTCTTCTCCGGGGGTCATCTTCTCCACTCCAGGCAGGCTCCGGCCTAGTACGCTGCATAGACGCCGCTGCGCAGTGACGCCCGTGCGCAGCGACGCACCTGACGTCACGGTGTAGCGGCGTCTATGCAGCGTACTAGGCCAGAGCCTGCCCGGAGTGGAGAAGATGACCCATGGAGAAGGACAGCCCGGATCGGTTCACACTCCACCCGGAATGCCGCCGGACCCTACAGGAAGGAAGGAAGGATGGATGGATGGCCCGGACCACCCCCATTACGGGTAAGTTTAATTTTTTTTTATTGACTCGGAGGGTGGGGCCCGACGGGTATAGCGGCATGGGCAAAAAACCATACCGGTATACCGCCCAGCACTACGGTTGGGGGTGCGACGCGGTGTGGTGGGTCGGGGGGGCGGACGCGGTGCGGGCGGGGCATTATCGGCTTATCGGCAAGGTAATTGCCGATACCGATAATGCACAAAATCGTGATTATCGGCCGTACCGATAATCGGTCGATCCCTAATAAGGATATGAGATATCCTGGTAGACACAGTTACAACCTTTAAATACCAAAAAGAAAGCATTTCTTGATTTGGTGAAGTTAAATGTACCATGATCAGCAGCTTTGGAAAGGATAGTGTGACTGGCAAAGAAGCTTGATGGTATACTTCGTGGGACTGGTTTTTCAATCTCACTCCTACTCCCACTCCCAATAAATTCTTTGACCAATCCCGCCTGCTCAAGATAACTTTTTTGACCAATCCTGCCCATTCCCGCTAAAATTTTTGTCCAATCCCGCCTGCTCCCACTAACATAGGAATGTACAGATACTAGGGTGCAATGCTCTGCACATACTCCCCATGTATACATGTAGTACACACACTGTTATACATGGGGGGTATGTGCAGAGCAGTGCACTCTAGTGTATGTACAGATGTGAATAGCAGTGACTGTGCAGACTCAGGGCCCTGGGTCACTGACCGATGCAATGCTCTTCACATACCTGGCCTACGGGGATGAATGAGGGCTAATTTTTTTGCGCCGTGGTCTGTAGTTTTTATTGGTACCATTTTTGTTTTAAATGGGCCTTTTTCTTTGCTTTTTATTACTTTTTATGGCATATGAAATGACCAAAAATGCGCAATTTAGTATTTTTTTGTGTGTACGCCATCGACCGTGCAATTCAATTAACATTATTTTTCAATAGTTCAGACATTTACGCACGCGGCTATACCACATACTTTATTTAATTTTTTTACTTTATATTAGTAAAAATTGGGAAGGGGGGGGGGGGAGGGATTCAAGCTTTTATTAGGAAAGAAGTAAAAACCATTTTTTTTTTTTTTTTTACACTTTTTCTAAAACTTTTTTTTTTATTTCTTTTTTTACACGATTTTACTTTTTGCTATAGCTTGCTATAGCATAGGGAGCTCCCATAGGGTGTGTGCAGACTGTAGAGCATTGCACCCTAGGGTCTGTAGAAGACCCTAGGGTGCAATGCTCTGCAATCAATCTGCACATTCCCCCATGTGTATAGCAGTGTGTGTGTATGTACATTCCTATACAGGTGGGGGTATGTGCAGAGCATTGCACCCTTGTCTTTAGTACAGATTAGGGTGCAATGCTCTGCTGCACATACCCCCACCTGTATAGGAATTTACACACACATACTGCTATACACATAGGGGAGAGGTACGTGCAGACGGCATATCACTGCACCCTAAGGTCTGTAGAAGACACTAGGGTGCAATACTGTGTCTGCAGCCTACTCTGTACCTACCCCTCATGTGTATAGCAGTGCTGCAGTGCAGAGCAGACTGCAGACATGGATGGAAGCCCTGGGAGGATCGCCGACAGCTGGGGCCGCAGCACACAGTGAACGTGTGCTGTGTATAGATCGCATGTTAACTTACCGTAGGGGCCCGGGCGGCGGCGGCAAGAAATGAAGGTGGAGGACGATGGAGGGTCACGTTCACTGAGCGGGGGAAGGAATGGTGCCGGCATGGATGAAATGGCGGCAACTACGTTGGCGGCGGGGGAGGAGACAGTTAGCAGGAGCAGCAGCCCCACCCTGGTGAGTGATTGATGAATGTACTCAGAGGGTGGGGTTGCCGGTCTGTCACTGAGGTTGCTGCGAGATTTGCGGGATCCCAATGCAGGGCTCTACTGTATTTGGATCCCTTTTGGGATGTTGGGGGCTGTTTAGAGGATGCAATTGCACTTTTTTTATTGGGGTTGCTGCGTTTAAAACTTATCAGCTATATGCTGTAAGAAAATCCATCAAAAATATGAATAAAATATAATAGTTATCTTGTATTCTATCCACCGCATGTTGGTTGGATGATTATTGCTTGTGATTATATATTGCAATAAAATAACAATCGTAGCCCTCTCAACCACAAGCAGTCTGGGCTTTATTTGTCAGCTCTATGACCTATGTAAATCATAGAGTCTTTGTCATTCATGCTTTGTGAAAAAATTAGCAGTTTGGGAAGGTTCGGGGCACTAGGGAGAAGATGATAAACGGGATAGATAGATGGATAGACAATAATTAGGAATCAAAGGGCTGTTTACACTGGCAGTGAGACACTAAACAAAAAAATCATTCTATGCAGGTTATCACAGCCCCACATCAATACTTTTTCTTAGGAAAAAAAAAATCCATTGTTCCTTGTTTTAATTTCCCAGTAGTAAAGTTAAATAAAATTAAGTAAAATTTCATGCAACAGTAAGGCTTCTCAGATTCTGTCAGGGATATTACCTTATGGGAACTAAATTTAAATACAAATAACATTTGCTGCATTACTAGTCTTTATACTGCTAGAACACACAGGAAAAGAAACATTTTAAAAATATTATTACCTCACATGCTTACACCATGTCCCCAAATTGTTAAAGGGGTACTCCGGTGGAAAATATATATTTTTTAAATCAACTGGTGACAGTAAATTAATTCCATGTCAGGAACTGTCCAAAGTACAAGCGAATTCCCATAGCTAACCTCTTCTTCTCTGGACATTTCCAGATACAGACAGAGGTGTCAGCAGAAAGCACTGTGGTCAGACTGGAAAAAACTCCAGAAAGAAATACAACTTCCTGTGAAGCATACATCAGCTGATAAGTACTGGAAGGATTAATATTTTAAATAGAAGTAATTTACAAATCTGTTTAACTTTGTGGCACCAGTTTATTTAAAAAAAAAAATGTTTTCCACCAGAGTACCCCTTTAACTTTCATTATGTGTAACGTAAAAGTGCTTTGGAGAAGAACAAAGGAGGTAGGATGTACAGACGCGGTAACTGTGGAGGCCAGGTCATCTGGCGCAGCACCCCATCACTCTCCTTCTTGGTCAAATTGCCCTTACACAGCCTGGAGGTGTGTTTGGGGTCATTTTCCTGTTGAAAATTAAATGATGGTCCAACTAAACGCAAACCGGAGAGAATAGCATACCGCTGCAAGATGCTGTGGTAGACATGCTGGTTCAGTATGCCGTCAATTTTGAATAAATCCCCAACAGTGTCACCAGCAAAGCACCCCCACACCATCACACCTCCTCCTCCACACCAGCACATCTGTGAAGTGAAAACCATTTTAATGCCTTCAATGTGAATATACAATTTTCTGAGTCATGAAAATAAAGAAAACTCTGAATGAGTGTGTCCAAACTTTTGGTCTGTACTGTGTATATATATATATATATATATATATGTGACAAAGAAGAAAGCAGCCCTCCCAGTAACGTGATCAGGTGCCTCCAGCTAGGGTCCCGGTCCAGGATCCTACATATGTACTCCAAGGAAAATGCAGTGGCACTCAAATTGGTGAAAAAAATTAAAGGGGTATGTATTCCAGGCAAAAACTTTTTTTTATATATCAACTGGCTCCGGAAAGTTAAACAGATTTGTAAATTACTTCTATTAAAAAATCTTAATCCTTCCAATAGTTATTAGCTTCTGAAGTTGAGTTGCTGTTTTCTGTCTAACTGCTCTCTGATGACTCACGTCCCGGGAGCTGTCCAGCTCCTATGGGGATATTCTCCCATCATGCACAGCTCCCGGGACGTGACATCATCATTGAGCAGTTAGACAGAAAACTTCAGAAGCTAATAACTATTGGAAGGATTAAGATTTTTTAATAGAAGTAATTTACAAATCTGTTTAACTTTCCGGAGCCAGTTGATATATATAAAAAAAAGTTTTTGCCTGGAATGCCGCTTGAAACTATGTATTCATCCCATTTCATTTCTGCACATTTGGGATGAATAAATGGTTTCATTTTTTTTCACCACTTTGAGTGCCACTGCATTTTCCTTGGAGTATATATATACCTATTATTCATATTTCCCGCAGAGAGTTATGATTGGCTGGAAACATCTGGCTAATCACAGCTCTCTGCAGGAAATATGAATCTGTGAACTTCAATATGAACTTCACATCACAGAATACAGTGCAGGTGAGAAGTAACCCCCTGGGCAATCTGTCTATTAGTACAGGTAACACTACTTCCATCATGGAACAGTCTGTTCCATGCTGGGAGTAGTGGTACTAACTAAAAATTTAAAAAAAATTATTTAAAAAAGTGAAAAAAGTTAAAAACACAGACACACACACACATAAAACACATTATTAAAATACATTACTAATAAGTTTAACAAAATTAATAAAAAAAAAAAAATATTATTTTTACATTTAAATAGCCCCTTTCTACATTTTTATTATTGTCGGCTACATTTTTAGGTCCCTGCCCGCTCACATAAATTGATCCCTGTTTAAAAATTAATTAAAATTTTGTTATGAAAAATATATAAATTGTTAAATACAATTTTTTCCATCCCTACTGTATCTTTTTTTAATTTATTTTTTAATGGTACCCTACAAAATGTTATTAAAAAAGGTATCTCCATCCCTTTTTTGGATTGCTTAAGTCCAAAAAAAGAAAAAACGCCTGCAAAAACGGCAAAGTTAAAACCCACATGGCCTTTGTCTTGGCTTTTTTTTTTACTCCCATAGACTTCTAACACCTAAAACGCCAAAAGGATAAAAAAAAAATAATCCACCAAACTGAAAAACGCAAAGTGGATAGGGCATTTTGCATTTTTCCATTGACTTGCAGCTAACTTCACTGAAAAAAACACCACAGGGCCGTTTTGGCTTTTTTGGGTGGAAAAAAACCCCTAAAAAATACCCAAATGGAAACTTAGCCTAGCCCAGATTCATAGTTTTTTTTAACTCACATCATATCCCAAGTCTGAGCAATACCAAAATGGTATCAATAAAAACTACAGATTACAGTACAAAAGAACATACAGTCCTCATCTATTACTATATGTAAAAAAAAAAATTAGAGGTCAGAGAAAGGTCGTTTAAAAAAAAAAAATTCTAAGTAAAACATGATGTAAACAAATTAGAAACATTGTTGTAATTGCACCAACCTAAAGAATCAAGATAACATGTTAGTTTGACCACAAAGTTAAGGACGTAAATAAGAAGTCACCTCTAAATTGCTAAATTGTATTTTTCTTCAATTTTACCTACAATTTCACAAATATTTTTTATGGGTTACTGAGCATAGGTTATGGAAAAATACAGTAAGTTATTTCAAAGTACAATTGGTTCTGCAAACAACAATTCCTCATATGGGACACAGTGATAAAATAATAATGGAGAAGTTTAATGTTATAGACGCATTTCGAGAGCTGCTGCTCTCTGTATCAAGTCTTGTGATCAAGAGTAGCTGCTCAAAATGCATAGTCTGCATAACAATAAACTTCTCCTTTATTTTTTTTATCACGGTGTCCGTGATTGTGACATTTACCGAGTGGTATGTGCCCTTACAAATGCGATTTTCCCCCTCTCCGGTTGATTCATTCAACTACGTGAAGTTCTTCCTTGTACTTCGTGTTGACATACATAAAGGTAGGTTATACTTCAGGGAACATATGAGCATTAATCTGGAAGCACACACTGCATTTGTACACCCTCTTTATATCAGATTAAGCTGGTAACTTAAGGGGCACCTTCTTGAGATAAGGAACTACTGCAAAATTAGGGAACAATTAGATGGAAAAACTCTGAAGGATTTGTCCGCCTTTTTTAAAAAGTAACCAAGGAGATACAAAGGAAGCAGTCCCAAGAGTTTTGTTTTCTGCCACATTTTGATTATAGTATTCTGATAAATGTTTGTTCAAAAAAAAACCATGGCCTTTTGGTATTCATAAGGTCAGAATTTGACTGATTGGTTAGCTGTTTTATATGCATTTAAAATGTGTGCTTTAAACACCACCATTTTAATGAAAGTAGAGCACATAAGAAATTAATTAATCCGCAGGATATCTCCATATATCTCTATGGTAGAGCCGTTTGGCAATCTTCAGCTCTCCCTTAGAGATAAATGGAAGGGATGTGGTGGCCCCCGTTTGGGCGGGGGTCATGATGCACAGCTCCCGGGGAGAGCCATGGGATGCGTTTTTTTGTATAATACTTCTCCTTTAATGATCAAGAGGGTAAATTTTCCTCTAAAGGTCAAAATTTTGTGTAGGTAGATGCTCCTTAGGCTAGGTTCACACTGCGGATATTCCAAGTGCGGCCAGCGCCGACTGATTTAGGACCGCGCTGACACTGCTGTCTCCAATAGACTGCAATGTGTTCCGCAAGTATTTCTGCATGAAGAATGAGCAACGCCATTCTTCAGGCAGAAATTTCCAAGTGGATTTTCTGTTCACAAATTCCGAAGTGTGAATTTGTCAACGGAAACCCATTCACTATACTATACATTTTAGTAAGTGGAATTTCTGCCTGCAATTTCAAAGCGGAATTGCAGGCGGAAATTCCGTAGTGTGAACCTAGCCTTAAAGTAGCATTGTTAAAGCTAATATAATTACTACTGCATGGCTTAGTTTACGTCTCACAGTTAAAAGAGGATGAAACAGAATGAAAATGAAATGCATACATTACAGTGTTGATGCCAGCCAACTGTTGGAACATTTGCAATCCGCAACCAACTATAAGAGCACGGCGTGTCGGAGGATAGATTAACATTCTGTAGATGACAGTTCCGCCTTAAAAAGAAACACAAAAATATAGACAATCAAAATGAATGATATAATAGTACATAGGATTGTGCATCTATTTCAAAATTTCATAAGCTTTAGTCTAAAGTAGTCAGCAATGATCTTATCACAATGGCACCTTCCAAAGGGTAGATTATATTATGCAGCAGGTAAACAGATCGTTCCTCAGACAGAGCATCTTCAAAGCAACAGGACTTTTAGGGGTTTAGAGTATGTAATACATGTAAAAACTCACAGTACATTGCAGCATGTTAGAGTACTCATGCAAGGTTTGCATCCAAGATCTTCCAGGAGGACAATGACCCCACACATACATCAAAAAGCACCCAGAAATGGATGACAACAAAGCGGTGGAGAGTTCTGAAGTGGCCAGCAATGAGTCCAGATCTAAATCCCATTAAACACCTGTAGAGAGATCTTAAAATTGCTGTTGGGAAAAGGCGCCCTTCCAATAAGAGAGACCTGGAGCAGTTTGCAAAGGAAGAGTGGTCCAACATTCCGGCTGAGAGGTGTAAGAAGCTTATTGATGGTTATAGGAAGCGACTGATTTCAGTTATTTTTTCCAAAGGGTGTGCAACCAAATATTAAGTTAAGGGTGCCAATAATTTTGTCCAGACCATTTTTTGGAGTTTGGTGTGACATTATGTCCAATTTGCTTTTTTCCTCCCTGTTTCGGTTTAGTTCCAATACACACAAAGGGAATTAACATGTGTTACTGCAATCCTTTTCTGTGAGAAATACTTAATTTTCTAGAAAAATTTCAGGGGTGCCAACATTTATGGCCATGAATGTATGTGAATATTTAGGTGGATGAAACATACCACCTACATAAATATTGGTGCAGACCAAGTAAACCTCATCAATATAAACAATATTTGCTGTCATACTGCAACCAAATGTTTGAGAATGGTGTGTGGAAGGTGTGACTTGGCCTTTACATTCCCCAAATCTCAGTCTAACTGAGAATTTGTAGCATATGTTGGAAAAAACCTGCTGCTAAAGTCTTGGTGCCAGATAACACAGAACCCATTTATGTCTTGTGGAGTCCACGTCTTGATGGGTTAAAGACTGGTGCACAAGAGGGACATACACAACATCAGTCAATGTTTAGGCTTAGTGTTCTCTTTTTTTTGGTGATTTTTTGACAGAAATGATGACAAAGTAAATATTTGTTTGAATGCTGTCAGGGATACTACTAACCTATTTTAGAGGCTTTAGCACATCTTGAACAACAGGTAAAACAACTACAAGGCTAGGTTTCCTATAAGTTTTTTTATTTATTTGCGTTTTTCAGTTTGGCGTTTTTTTTTTCTATCTTTTTGGCGTTTTTCAGCAATTTTTGGCTCCTTGGCAGGTTTTCCAAAAATGACCTCTTGTTGAGACTTTGGCATTATGTTTTTTTTTTCTTTCGGGAACATCTTGGCGTTTTTCCTCCGATAGAAGTCTATGGGAGTGAAAAAACGCCATGCGGGTTTTAACTTTTGCATTTTTGCATGCGGTTTTAATTCTTTTTTTTTTTTGGGGACTTTAGCGATCCAAAAAAGTGATGTAGATACCTTTTTTTGGTTAAATTTCGTAGGGTACCATTTACCCCTTAAGGACTAAGTCCACTTGGGCCTTAAGGACTCAGACAATTTTATTTTTACGTTTTTGTTTTTTCCTCTTCCCCTTCTAAAAATCATAACTTTTATATTTTCATCCACAGACTAGTATGAGGGCTTTTTTGCGCGACCAGTTGTCCTTTGAAATGACATCACTCATTTTACCATAAAATGTATGGCGCAACCCAAAAAATCCTATTTGTGTGACGAAATTGATAAGAAAACAGCAATTTTGCTAAATTTTAAAGGTTTTGTTTTCACGCTGTACACTTTATGGTAAAATAGACCTGTTTTCTTTATTCTGTGAGTCAATATGATTAAAACGATACCCATGATTATATACTTTTGTATTATTGTACAGCTTAAAAAAAATTGCAAACTTTTTAACCAAAGTAGTACGTTTAAAATCCCTCTTTTTTGCTGACCTATAACTTTTTTATTTTTCCGTATAAGCAGCGGTATGAGGGCTCATTTTTTGCACAGTGATCTGCACTTTTTATTGATACCACATTTTCATATGTAAAACTTTTAATACATTTTTATAAAAAAAATTTGAGAACAAAATGTTACTAAAAAAACTATTTTGAACTTTTTTTTTTTTTTTACCGTACAGGATCATTAACATTATATTTTTATAGCTCTGATATTTAAGCATGCGGCAATACCAAATATGTTTATTAAAAAAAAATTATTTTTGCACTTTTTGGGGTGTAAGATGGGGGAAAAAGGGCCAATTAAAATTTTTATTGGGGGAGGGGATTTTTCATTTTTTTTCTTTTCATTTTACACTTTAATATAGTCCCCATAGGGGACTATTTATAGCAATCATTTGATTGCTAATACTTTTCAGTGCTATGCATAGGGCGTAGCACTGATCAGTATTATCGGCTATCTACTGCTCTGGTCTGCTCGATTTCAGACCAGAGCAGAAGATGGCATCTGAGGGGTTAATGGTGGGCATCCACATTAGCTTGTCCACATTAGCATTTTACTATTTAAAGGTGTATTCTGGGCAAAAACATTTTATCCCCTATCCAAAGGATAGGGGATAAGATGTGTGGTCGCAGGGGGCCCGCCGCTGGGACCCCCTGCGATCTCCCTGCAGGACCCACATGCTATGCTGGAGCTGTGTCTCCAGTTTCGTAAACCACCGGGTTTCTAGGACTGGGGACATGACGTCCCGCCACGCCCCCTCCATTCATGTCTATGGGAGGGGGCAAGATGGCAGTAACGCCCCTTCTCATAGATATGAATGGAGGGGGCGTGGCGAGACTTCACATCCCCAGTCCCGGAAACCCAGAGGTTTACGAAACTGGAGACCCAGCTCCCACATAGGATGCGGGTGCTGCAGGGAGATCGCAGGGGGTCCCCAGTGGCAGGCCCCCCCAATCAGACATCTTATCCCCTATTCTTTGGATAGGGGATAAAATGTTTTTGCCCTTTAATTACCAAGCGGGATACGAGGGAAGTAGCATTATTTAAAGGGGTATTCCAGGAAAAAATATTTTTTTATATATTAACTGGCTCCGGAAAGTTAAACAGATTTGTAAATTATTTTAATTAAAAAAATATTAATCCTTCCAATAATTATCAACTGCTGAAGTTGAGTTGTTCTTTTCTGTCTGGCAACAGTGCTCTCTGATGACATCTCTGCTTGTCTCGGGAACTGCACAGAGTAGAAGAGGTTTGCTATGGGGATTTGCTTCTACTCTGGACAGTTCCCTATACAGGTGTCAGCAGAGAGCACTTAGACAGAAAAGAACAACTCAACTTCAGCAGCTCATAAGTACTGAAAGGATTAAGATTTTTTTAATAGAAGTAATTTACAAATCTGTTTAACTTTTTAGAGCCAGTTGATATATATATATATAAAAGTTTTTTTCCTGGGTAACCCCTTTAATAAACTGCAAACCCCAAAATCCTTAAAGGGGTATTCCGCCCCTAGACATCTTATCCCCTATCCAAAGGATAGGGGATAAGATGTCAGATCATTACAGCTATCATCCCATAGACTTGTATTGAAAGGGGCGGGCCGTGACATCACGAGGGGCGGAGCCGTGACGTAACAATGCTCCGGCCCCTGTACCGCCCATCATTACGTGCAGAGCGAACTCACTCTGTGCTGTAATGATAGCGCGGTGCCGCAGCGGGGATCCCAGGGCTCCCCAGCAGCGGGACCGCGGCGATCAGACATCTTATCCCCTATCCTTTGGATAGGGGATAAGATGTCTAGGGGTGGAATACCCCTTTAAAAGGTTGGAAATATTCAAAAAACCATGAATATTCTTTTTGAGACAACTGATTTATGTATAACTCCAAGGTAGCTGTGTGTTGCTTAGCAATTTCATTAATTCAGAAATGTGTAGACAATGAGAAGAAATGTTTTAAAAACTAGCATTCTGCTATTTTTAGTAGCATTTATTAACTATAAAGCAAGCAGATAGTAAGTGTCCTTTCTGTTGTTGCAGATCTCTTAGACAGTAAATAAAAACTGCCATTTTTTTACATAGATAAAACCTAATACATTTGGCAACAATTACTCAACATACTGCATGAAAAGGATTTCGTTTAGGTTGACTAACAGTAATAGCACTGGTAGGCAGCCTTAGGCTACATTTACACCTCATTTTCACTGTACGGGTGCCGGATCCGGCTGGGGGAGGGGAAAACCGGGCGCTCCTGTACCCCAGCCGAACCAGCGCGGAAATCCATTTACTTTAATGAGCCGACCGGAGTCAAATGGTGACTCCGGTCGGCTAATTTTTTACCTGTATCCGGTTTTGTGACCGGACCTAAAACCGTAGTACGGTATAGGTATAGGGAGATAAGAAAACATATTAAAATGTTAAAAATTAAAAATTAATTGCAAACTTGTTTATGCTGATTAAGCATGCATGATTAGGAGATGGGAATACCTCTTATAAATAAATATGCTAAAGCAGACTTCCCCCATAGTGCCCAACATTAAAGGACATCTGCAGCAAAAGACAACTCATTTCCTATCCACAGGATAGGGCATAAGTGTCTGATCACGGAGGGTCTGACTGCTGGGACCCCCCCTCTATCTCCTGCACAGGACCACGGCTCTGCCGCGGCTCTTCCTTGCAGGAGGCGTGCCGGCCACAGCGTGACGTATCTCTGGGAGAGGCGGGGAGGCAGCGTTCGTGCCTTCCCCATAGAACTGTATGTGGAAGGGGGCGTACCGTCGACCTCAGAGAGGTCGATGCTATGCGCATTAGCCACTCACATAGAGCGGCAATGGGGGGGGGGGGGGGGCCGTTTGGGAGATTGCGGGAGGCCGACTGCTGTGGACAGGGGATAAGTTGTCTTTTGCTGCAGATGTCCTTTAATGGTGCCTGCATGAGTTCTCTAAAGCACCCTTGAAAGTATTGGTGTCTATGATCAGAAAAACATGGCTTTTAAAAAAAAAAAAAATATATATATATATATATATATATATATATATATATATATATTTTTTTTTTTTTAAATAGGACAACCCCTGGCCACTAGCTATATGTGGTATTGCAGTTCAGTTTCATTCACTTCAATGGAACAGAGCACCAGGCACAACCATGTGGAAGAAGGCAGCCAGTTTTTTATCTGGGGAACTCAAATCTCCAGAGTATCTCTTTTGTGTTCTATTTAACAAAGAATTTGAAGTACAAAAATGTTTGTATTGTGTGTCATACAAATAGCAATTAATGACAGGATTAATTAACCTATCAGAATTTTGGAGGGCATCCAACATCTGAACAATTGGCAGCACACCCTGGATATGTTGAATTGAAGCTGATTTACTCATCTCTGGTTGTTTTGGTATTCCTTTGCATATAGTACACTTGTGCTATAAATACAAAGTGATCCATCAATTCATTCAAGATAATAATGAACAGTATGAGGCATGGGGATGTATGAAATATTCACAAAATGTGTACTAACCTGCTGGTCATATTTCATTTAGTTCAGTAATAATAAAATAAATGGTTGTCAATCATTTAGAAGTTACAAATTAAATATTCAGAGCACTACCTAAAACCCTTTAAGAAACAATCAACATTGGGGGAAAATTAGGTAAGGAAGCTGCTCAACTCCTGTTCAACACCTGCTAAAGACAATTATCTGTCCCAAATTGTGCAGGGCCCGACCAGAGGGGGCGCCCTACTGGACTTAATATTAACCAACAGACCTGACAGAGTAACTAATGTGCAGGTAGAAGGACACCTAGGAAATAGTGATCATAATATAATACATTATAACTTGTTCTTCAATAAGGGAATCTCTCGAGGGGCCACAAAAACAATGAACTTTAGGAAGGCAAAGTTCGATCAACTCAGAGAAGCTCTTAACAATATAAAATGGGATAATGTCCTCAAAAAGAAGAATACTGACACTAAATGGGAGACTTTTAAAAAGATCTTAAATTCTCACTGTAAGATGTATATACCTTATGGGAATAAAAGGGTCAGAAATAAAAGAAAACCAATATGGATGAACAAAAATGTTAAGGGGGCAATAAATGCAATAGTTTAAAGCATTTAAACTACTAAAACAGGACGGCAGTGAAGAAGCATTAAAAAGCTATAGAGAAAATGTAAAATATGTAAAAAACAGATAAAATCCGCAAAAATAGAGACAGAAACACTCATTGCCAAAGAGTAAAACTAACCCCAAAATGTTCTTTAACTATATAAATAGCAAAAAGGTCAAAAATGATTTAAAAAAATGATGAGGAAGAAACAAATGGGTATCAGGAAAAAGCAAATATATTAAACAAATTTTTCTCCACTGTATTCACCGAGGAAAATGAAATGCCAGGTGAAATACAGTGACATAAGGTAAACTCTCCAGTACAGGTCACCTGTCTAACCCAGGAAGAAGTACAGTGCTGCCTACAAAAATCAAAATGGACAAATCACCAGGTCCAGTTGGCATTCACCCCCCGTGTTCTAAAGGAATGAAGTAATGTGATAGACAGACCCCTATTTTTAATATTCAGGGACTCTATAGTAACAGGGAATGTTCCCCAGGACTGGCGCATGGCAAATGTGGTACCAATATTTAAAAAGGGATCAAAAGGTGACCCCGGGAACTATAGACCTGTTAGTTTAACCTCTGTTTTATGTAAATTGTTTGAGGGTTTTCTAAGGGATGCAATTCTGGAGTATCTTAATAAAAATAAATGTATGACCCCATTTCAGCATGGCTTTATGAGGGATCGGTTCTGTCAAACTAACCTGATCAGCTTTTATGAGGAGGTGAGCTCCAGACTGGACCAGGGGTAATCGCTGGATGTCGTATATCTGGATTTTTCCAAAGCATTTGATACGGTGCCACATAAAAGGTTGGTGCATAAAATGAGAAGGATGGGGCTGGGGGAGAATGTCTGCAAGTGGATAAGTAACTGGCCCAATGATAGGAAACAGAGGGTGGTTATTAAAGGGGTATTCCGGGCAAAAACATCTTATCCCCTATCGAAAGGAAAGGTGAGAAGATGTCTGATCGCGGGGGGCCCACCGCTGGGACCCCCCGCGATCTCCATGCAGCAGCCCGCATTCTATGCGTAGCTGCGTCTGAAGTTTTGTAAACCTCCGGGCTTCCGAGACAGGGACGTGACCTTACGCCCCCTCCCATAGACATGAATGGAGGGGGCGTGGCGTGACATCACGTCCCCGTCTCGGAAGCCTGGCAGTTTCCGAAACTTCAGACGGGGGGGAGATCGCGATGGGAGATAAGATGCTTTTGCCCGGAATACCCCTTTAATGGCACTTTTTCTGATTGGATGACTGTTACTAGTGGGGTACCACAGGGGTCCGTCTTGGGTCCTGTTCTATTTAACCCCTTAAGGACTCAGGGTTTTTCAGTTTTTGCACTTTCGTTTTTTCCTCCTTACCTTTTAAAAATCATAACCCTTTCAATTTCCCACCTAAAAATCCATATTATGGCTTATTTTTTGCGTCGCCATTTCTACTTTGCAGTGACATCAGTCATTTTACCCAAAAATTCACGACGAAACGGAAAAAAAAAATCATTGGGCGACAAAATCGAAGAAAAAACGCAATTTTGTATCTTTTGGGGGCTTCCGTTTCTACGCAGTGCATATTTTGGTGAAAATTACACATTCTCTTTATTCTGTAGGTCTATACGGTTAAAATGATACCCTACTTATATAGGTTTTGATTTTGTCATACTTCTGGAAAAAATCTTAACTACATGCAGGAAAATGTATATGTTTAAAAATGTCATCTTCTGACCCCTATAACTTTTTTATTTTTCCACATACAGGGAGGTATGAGAGCTCATTGTTTGCGCCGTGATCTGAAGTTTTTATCAGTATGATTTTTGTTTTGATCGGACTTTTTGATCACTTTTTATTCATTTTTTAATCGTATAAAAAAGTGACTAAAATACGCTTTTTTGGACTTTGGAATTTTTTTGCGCGTACGCCATTGACTGTGCGGTTTAATTAACAATATATTTTTATAGTTTGGACATTTACGCACGCGGCGATACCACATATGTTTATTTTTATTTACACTGTTTTATTTTTTTTTTATGGGAAAAGGGGGGTGATTCAAACTTTTATTAGGGAAGGGGTTAAATGACCTATAGGGACCTATAACACTGCACACACTGATCTATGCTGATCACTGGCGTGTATTAACACGCCTGTGATCAGCGTTATCGGCGCTTGACTGCTGCTGCCTGGATCTCAGGCACGGAGCAGTCATTCGTCGATCAGACACAGAGGAGGCAGGTAAGGGCCCTCCCGGTGTCCTGCAAGCGGTTCAGGACGCCGCGATTTCACCGCGGCGGTCCCGAACAGCCCGACTGACTAGCCAGGATACTTTCACCTTCGCTTTAGAAGCGGCGGTCAGCTTTGACCACCGCTTCTAAAGGGTTAATACCGCACATTGCCGCGATCGGCGATGTGTGGTATTAGCCGCGGGTCCCGGCCGTTGATGAGCACCGGTACCGACACGATGTGATGCAGGGTCGCAGCGCGACCCCGCTTCATATCGCGGGAGCCGGCGCAGGACGTAAATATACGTCCTGCGTCGTTAAACGGTTAATAGATTTATTAATGACCTTGTAGAGGGGTTAAATAAGTAAAGTAGCAATCTTTGCAGATGATACTAAACTCTGTAAAGCAGTAAACACAATAGAGGACAGTGAAACTCAAAAGCAGTAAACACAGTGCACTCTTACAAATGGATCTGGATAGGTTGGAAGTTTGGTCTGGGAAGTGGCAGATGAAGTTCAACACTGATAAATGTAAGGTAATGCACATGGGGAAGAAAAACCCGGGCTGGGATTATGTTTTAAATGGAGGCACACTTGGGGTGACTGACATGGAAAAGGATTTAGGAGTCTTAGTTAAGAGTAAATTTAGCTGTAGTGACCAGTGTCGGGCAGCTGCTAAGGCAAATAAAATCATGGGGTGCATCAATAGATTCCCACAACAAGGAAATAATTCTACTGCTGTACAAATCACTAGTCAGACCACACATAGAATACTGTTTACAGTACTGGGCACCAGTGTACAAGAAAGATATAGTGGAGCTGGAGAGGGTTCAAAGACGGGTAACCAGGGTAATACAGGGAATGGGAGGAACTGTAGAATTCTCAGCCTGAGGAGGTGGTCATGGTGAACTCTTTAAAAGAAATCAAAAAGGGGTCTGGATGCATTTTTGGAGAATAAGAACATTGATGTTATGTATACTAGATAGGGACAGAATGTTGATCCAGGGATTTATTCTGACTGCCCTATTGGAGTCGGGAAGGAATTTTTACCTCTCGTATGAGGTTTTTTTTTGCCTTCCTCTGGATCAACTCAGTAGGGACTCATTAGGGTTATAGATTGGACTTGATGGATGCTGGTCTTTTTTCAACCTTATAAACTATGTTACTATGTTACTAAGGACAAGGGTCAAAACACATTTTCAATTTGCCTTGCCAAGTTACACCTTCTACGTGAGTGGCTCTCGCCATCTCCTCCTACTGTTACGCATTTACTTGAAGCCCTAAAACACTTATTCACCTTAGAAAGAAGGGAAGCACTTCATTGAAAAGAAGTAATGTCAAAAAAATTCTTTGCTAAATGGAAGCTGTTTTTAACTCTCTCAGATACCACCTCAGAACACCTATACCACCTCAGAACTCATATCCATAGTCCCCCCCCCCCCATGTCGGCGATCGCCACAAATCTGCGGTGATTCCGGGTCTCCGGTGAGCCGGAAAATATGGGGGATCGGAGCTGTCCAAGACACCCCCAATACCAATGAAGGGATAGGAGTGCCACCCCTCCTATCCAGAGTATTGGTCCGTCAGAAGCGACCGACCAATAGCCGATCTGGGGGTGGAGGGGTGGGGGTTAAAGTTCGGTTCCCCCACTCTGCGCACCCACGGTATATCGGGCAGAACAGGGGAACTGTCCTGTGCCTGGCGGTCACTTACCGGCAGCGATGAGGTGCGGCTCCCTATTGCAGACTACGGAAGCCGGTGAGTTGTTGCCTATACAGTGGTTTCTAAACTGTTGCCCTCCAGATGTTGCAAAACTACAATTCCCAGCATGCCCTGATAGCTGTTTGCTGTTTGGGCATGCTGGGATTTGTAGTTTTGCAACATCTGGAGGGCCACAGTTTGGAGATCACTGTGCATGGGAGTTGTAGTTGCGTACCTCCGGCTGTTGTATAACTACATCTCCCAGCATGCCCTTCGGCGATCAGTACATACTGGAAGTTGCAATTTTGCAACAGCTGGAAGCACACTGGTTGGAAAATAGCGCAAAGCAGCGCAAACTCCTCGCGAGAAACTCACCGTAAACCCCCGCCCATGTGAATGTACCATAAAAACAATACACAACCACAAAATAATGGGTAAAACACTACATATACACCCTCTTACACTGTCTCCCCAATAAAAATGAAAAATGTCTTGTTCGGCAGTTTTTCCAAAACGGAGCCTCCAGCTGTTGCAAAACATCAACTCCTAGCATTTCCAGACAGCCACAGACTGTCCAGGCATGCTAGGAGTTTAGCAACAGCTGGAGGCACCCTGTTTGGGAATCACTGGCATAGAATACCCATATGTCCACCCCTATGCAATCCCTAATTTACTCCTCAAATACGCATGGAGCTCTCTCACTTCGGAGCCCTGTCGTATTTCAAGGAAACATTGCATTGTAATGCAATTTCTCCTGAGTACGGAAATACCCCATATGTGAGCATAAAATGCTCTGAGGACGCACAACAAGGCTCAGAAGTTAGAACGCACTATGTACATATTAGGTCTAAATTGGTGATTTGCACAGGGGTGGCTGATTTTACAGCGGTTCTGACATAAACGCAAAAAACTAAATACCCATTTTGGAAACTACACCCCTCACGCAACATAAGGGTATAGTGAGGCTTAACAACCCACAGGTGTTTGATGAATTTTCATTAAAGTTGGATGGGAAAATGAAAAAAAAAATTTTTACTAAAATTTACCCCAAATTTTTCACTTCCACAAGGGAAAATTGAAAAAAAAGCCCCCCAAAATTTGTAATCCCATTTCTTAGAACATACTGAGTAAGAACATACCCCATATGTGGATGTAAAGTGCTCTGCTGGTGACTTACAATGCTCAGAAGAGAAGGAGTGCCATTGGGTTTTTGGAGAGAAAATTTGTCCGGAATTGAAGGCCATGTGCGATTACAAAGCTTGCATAGTGCCAGAACAATGGACCCCTCCCACATGTGACCCCATTTTTTAAACTGCACCCCTCACGGAATGTAACAAGGTGTACAGTGAGCATTTATAGGTACAAGGGAAAGGGGGAGTAGATCAGCTCACCAACTCTTCATAGATAACAGGCACATTGTGTATGGTCCGGAAGCACGGAGCCGCTCCTCCCCAATGACAGCAGAAATTAAAGGAAGAAAATCCATCTCCCGGTGGGAAAATCCAGTAAAACTGAACATTTAATAGTGCACATTAAAAAAGGTTTGCACATACAAAAAAGGTGTGCACATACATCAAGCATCTTATATGGCACCATACAAAAGAATATACCATATTCCCAGTATTGCACATAAGCGTGCATATTTATGTATAGTGGATCTTAAAGGGGTACTCCAAAGGATAGGGGATAAGATGTCAGATCACCGGGGTCCCGCTATAAGATAGGGGATAAGATGTCAGATCACCCCGCTATCATAACTGCACAGAACACACTCGCTTTGTGCGTAATGACCAGTGATACAGGGGCTGGAGCATCGTGATGTCACAGCCCGCCCCCTCAATACAAGTCTATGGGAGGGGGCGTGGTGGCCATCACGCCCCCTCCCATTGACTTGCATTAAGGGGGTGGGCCGTGACATCACGATGCTCCGGACCCTGTATCTGCTCTGTGCAGTAATGATAGCGGGGTGCCGCAGCCAAGATCCCAGGGGTTCCCAGCAGCAGGATAGGGATAGGGGATAAGATGTCTCGGGGCAGAGTACCCCTTTAAGTCTTGTGTAGTGATTCACCTTGCATGTTAAAAACGCAGAAAAGCCGGCCTGCAGGGTCCATGGTTCAGGCCAAGTATTGAAAATAAACGATGTATCAATGCATGAAAAAATGCAGTGTGAATACGGCTTAAAAAATGAAACAAATTGTCAAGTGAAATGTTCATAATCCTTGTTCATTTAATGCGCTCAACATAATTATGAACTAAACAAAATAGGATAACCCTATTGTCCAGTTTGGAAACGAATAGAAAGCATAAACTGTAGTATGAAAGAAGTGTGCATATAACGGGGAAGAAGTTACTGATGGAATAACCAGAGTGCAGCCATAAACAATAATAGATATGCATAAACTAAGAGTATTTCAAATCGCATGTACCAATATATAATTATGAAGAGCAGAATGTCCAAGGCAAAAGACAGGAGAACAGATATAAATGTATGCACCGTTAATATGCATATTAAAAAACGCATAATGTAATGTGAACGGTGACCTGAGTCAAAAAAGACGGAGAACGATGTTACAAAAAAATCCCCCAAAAATCACAGTTCTATCAGATGTAAATAATACACACAAGACTTTATTTTTAATCTTTAGTCTTGTGTGTATTATTTACATCTGATAGAACTGTGATTTTTTGGGGATTTTTTTGTAATATCGTTCTCATATTTTTTGACTATATTCTGAACAAGTTTGGTTTTAGCCAGTGGAATGGATATTATATTCTGATGTACGGCTATGTCTATGTATCATTCTTTTTGTATGAAAAACGGTGCATACATTTATATTTACTATCTGTTCTCCTGTCTTTTGCCTTGGACATTCTGCTCTTCATAATTATATATTGGTACATGCGATTTGAAATACTCTTAGTTTATGCATATCTATTATTGTTTATGCCTACACTCTGGTTATTCCATCAGTAATTTCTTCCCCGTTATATGCACACTTCTTTCATACTACAGTTTATGCTATTCGTTTCCAAACTGGACAATAGGGTTATCTTATTTTGTTTCGTTCATAATTATGTTGAGCGCATTAAATGAACAAGCATTATGAACATTTCACTTGACAATTTGTTTCATTTTTTAAGCCGTATTCACACTGCATTTTTTCATGCATTGATACATCGTATATTTTCAATACTTGGCCTGAACCATGGACCCTGCAGGCCGGCTTTTAGGTGTTTTTAACATGCAAGCTGAATCACTACACAAGACTTAAAGGGGTATTCCAGGCAAAAATGTATATATATATATATATATATATATATATATATATCTATCAACTGGCTCCAGAAAGTTAAAAAGATTTGTAAATTACTTCTATTAAAAAATCGTAATCCTTTCAGTACTTATGAGTTTCTGAAGTTAAGGTTGTTCTTTTCTGTCTAAATCCTCTCTGATGACACCTGTCTCGGGAAACGCCCAGTTTAGAAGAGGTTTGCTATGCGGATTTGCTTCTAAACTGGGCGTTTCCCGAGACAGGTAGCATCAGAGAGGATTTAGACAGAAAAGAACAACCTTAACATCAGAAGCTCATAAGTACTGAAAGGATTAAGATTTTTTAATAGAAGTAATTTACAAATCTGTTTAACTTTCTGGAGCCAGTTGATATATATATAAAAAAAGTTTTTTTCCTGGAATACCCCTTTAAGATCCCCTATACATAAATATGCACACTTTTATGTGCAATACTGGGAATATATTCTTTTGTCTGGTGCCATATAAGATGCTTGATGCTTAAAATTTTAACATGTTTGGCTTTTATATACAAATATTGTATGACTATATAGTCCAATGCACTGTTGGGCCACTTTTGGCTGGGAATGAGTTAAAGGAGAACTCCAGAATATAAAAATTGTCCCCCATACTTCCGTCAGTAAAAAAAAATTAAAGATGTACATACCTTCCTCCGCTCCCCCGGGGTCTCCGGTAACAGCCGCGGCGATCCTCTTCCTGGTTGCTGGTGGTCGGCAAGTCATACTGCGCTCAGCCAATCACCGGCCTCGGCGAAGTTCTGACTCAGCCGGCGATAGGCTGAGCGGCAGTGTGACTTTTTCGGCCCCAGCAGCAGGTGCCGGTGTAGTGAAGAATTTTGTGTCCTGAAGCGTTCTCACACTGCCGCTCAGCCTATCAGCCTATCGTTTTTGTTCTGACATTGATCAGTAGGTATATAAACCCCCGTGTGACATGGTATCAGTGCCATGACTAAGAGCGTCTGCTCGAAACGCGTCTGTTTCACTCCTGTTTTATGAGTGACATGTCACTTGCCACCGCTGTGGCACACCTTTTTTAAAATGCATTATTAAAGGTTACGTTTCACTGGATTTTCCCACCGGGAGCTGGATTTTCTTCCTTAAATTTCCAGTGAGCATTTACACCCCACAGGTGTCTGACAGATTTTTGGAACAGTGGTCTGTGAAAATGAAAAATGTAATTTTTCATTTGCACAGCCCACTGTTCCAAAGATCTGTCAAATGCAAGTGGGGTGTAAATTCTCACTGCATTCTTTATTAAATTCTGTGAGGGGTGTAGTTTCCAAAATGGGGTCACATGTGGGGGGGTCCACTGTTCTGGCACCACAGGGGGCTTTGTAAACGCACAAGGCCCCTGACTTCTATTCCAACCAAATTCTCTCTCCAAAAGCTCAATGCCGCTCCTTCTCTTTTGAGCACTGAAGTTGACATCCACACATGGGGTATTTCCATACTCAGAAGAAATGGGGTTACAAATTTGGGGGGCATTTTCTCCTATTATCCCTTAAAAAAATGTAAAATTTGGTGAAAAATCTGCATTTTAGTGGAAAAATATATAAAAAAAAATTTCACTTACACATCTGACTTTAACAAAAAGTCGTCAAACACCTGTGGGGTGTAGCTTCCAAAATAGTATGCCATGTGTTTTTTTTTTTAAATGCTGTTCTGGCACCATAGGGGCTTCCTAAATGCGAAATGCTCCCAAAAACCATTTCAGCTGAGTATTGTAGTTTGCCCACAGAGCATTTTACGTCCTAACATTGGGTATTTCCATACTCCCCATTTGGGGAAAAAAGATTTTTAGTGGGAAATTTTTTTTTTTCATTTACACATCCGACTTTAACAAAAAGTTGCCAAACACCTGTGGGGTGTTATGGCTCACTGGACCCCTTGTTACGTGCCTTGAGGGGTGGATTTCCAAAATAGTATGCCATGTGTTTTTTTTTTTGCTGTTATGGCACCATAGGGTCTTCCTAAATGTGACATGCCCCCCAAAAACCATTTCCGCAAAATTCATTCTCCAAAATCCCATTGTTGCTCCTTCCCTTCTGAGCCCTCTAGTGCACTCACAGAGCACTTTACATCCACATAGGAGGTATTTCCTTACTCTAGAGAAATTGGGTTACAAATTTTGTGGGGGCTTTTTCTCCTATTTCCCCTTGTAAAAATAAAAAAAACTGGGTCTACAAGAACATGCAAGTCCAAAAAATGAAGATTTTGAATTTTCTCCTTCACTTTGCTGCTATTCCTGTGAAACACCTAAAGGGTAAAACTTTCTGAATGTCATTTTGAATACTTTCTGGGGTGCAGTTTCTATAATGGGGTCATTTATGGGGTATTTCTAATATAAAGGCCCTTCAAATCCACTTCGAAACTGAACTGGTCCCTGAAAAATTCAGATTTTGAAAATTTCGTAAAAAATTTGAAAATTGCTGCTGAAATTTGAAGCCTCTGATGTCTTCCAAAAGTAAAAACATGTCAACTTTATGATGCAAATATAAAAGTAGACATATTGTATATGTGAATCAATATAACATGTATTTGGAATGTCTATTTTCCTTACAAGCAGAGATCTTCAAAGTTAGAAAAATGCTAAATTTTCTAATTTTTCATGACATTTTGGAATTTTTCACCAAGAAATTATGCAAGTATCGACGAAAATTTACCACTTTGTTAAAGTAGAACATGTCACAAAAAAAACAATCTCAGAATAAAATTCATAAGTAAAAGCATCCCAGAGTTATTAACCCCTTAATGACCAGGCACGTACTCATACGTCCGTGGGAATTTCGCATCCCGCCGCGGAAATCGTTCAGCAGGCGTTCGAGGCAAACGCTGAGGGGAGTCCTGAGACCCCCCATGTCGGCAATCGCAGAAAATCGCATGTCAATTCAGACATGCGATTTTCTGCTGTTCCGGTCTGACTGGGTCTCAGGTGACCCGATCACCCGGAAAATAGTGATGATCTGACCTGTCACCGACAGCCCAGATCATCTTGCAGGGTAGGAGTGAGGTCGCAGTGATGCGATCTCCTCCTATCCCCTGCCATTGGTCAGAACTGATTCTGACCAATGGCAGAGCAGGACAGTGGGTTGCCATGGCAACCCCCGTTCTGCCCACCACTGGATGTCGCAGGGAACATGCAGAGAAGATGAAGGTCGGTACCTGCAGGAGAAGATGCCTGGGAACAGCTGATCATCGCTGCAGACTGCTGGATCCTGGCTCAGATAGGGAAGCGACGTGGGGGGTGAAATGAAAGTGAAAGTAAAGTGATCTTTACTGTGGCAACCACTAGGAAGGCCAAACTGCAACTCCCAGCATGCCCAGACAGCCAAAGGCTGTCTGGGCATGCTGGGAGTTGTAATTTTGCAACATCTGGAGGGTCACAGTTTGGGGACCACACAGTGGTGCCTAAACTGTAGCCCTCCAGATGTTGCCAAACTACAACTCTCAGCATACCTAGACTGCCCAGGCATGCTGGGAGTTGTAGTTCTGTAACATCTGTCCCTTCAGATTTTGCAATTTTCATGAAATTTTTGAAAATTGCTGCTCTACTTTGAAGCCCTCTAATTTTTTCAAAAAGAAAAAATATGTCCATTTTATGATGCCAACATAAAATAGACATATTTTATTTGTGAATAAAAATAAAATTTATTTGGAATATCCATTTTCCTTACAAGCAGAGAGCTTCAAAGTTAGAAAAATTAAAAATTTTCAAAATGTTCATGAAATTTGGGGATTTTTCACCAAAAAAGGATGCAAGTAATGACGAAAATTTACCACCAAAATAAAGTAGAATATGTCACGAAAAAACTCTCAGAATCAGAATATTCGGTAAAAGCGTTTTAGAGATATTAATTCTTAAAGTGACAGTGGTCAGATGTGCAAAAAACGCACTGGTCCTACGGTGAAAATTGGTCTGGTCCTTAAGGGGTTAATGCTTAAAGTGACAGTGGTGTGCAAAATGCTCGGGCCCTTAAGGTAAAAATGGGCTTGGTCCTTAACCCATTAAGGACTGAGCTTTTTCACCTTAAGGACTGAGCCCTTTTTTGAAATTCTGACCACTGTTACTTTATGCATTAATAACTCTGGAATGCTTTTACCAATTATTCTGATTCAGAGATTGTTTTTTCATGACATATCTACTTTAACACAGTGGTAAATTTTGATCGTTACTTGCATCCTTTCTTGGTGAAAAATCCCCAAATTTCATGAAAATTTGGCATTTTTTTTACTTTGAAACTCTCTGCTTGTAAGGAAAATGGATATTCCAAATAAATTATAAATTGATTCACATATACAATATGTCCACTTTATGTTTGCAAAATTTTCTAAATCTGAATTTTTCAGGGACCAGTTCAGCTTTGAAGGGGAATGGAGGGGTCTTCACATTAGAAATACCCCATAGATGACCCCATTATAAAAACTGCACCCCCCCCCAAGTATTCAAAATGACATTCAAAAAGTGTGTTAACCCTTCAGGTGTTTCACAGGAATAGCGCAAGGTAAAGGAGAAAATTCAAAATCTTCATTTTTTTACACTCGCATGTTCTTGAAAACCCAGTTTTTGAAATTTTACAAGGGGTAAAAGGAGAAAAAGCCCCCCAAAATTTGTAACCCAATTTCTCTCGAGTAAGGAAATACCTCATATTTGTATGTCAAGTGCTCTGTGGGTGCACTAGAGGTCTCAGAAGGTAAAGAGCGACAATGGGATTTTGGATAGTGAGTTTTTCTGAAATGGCTTTTTGGGGTCATGTCCCATTTAGGAAGCTTCTATGGTGCCAGAACAGCAAAGAAACAACATGGCTTTCCATTTTGGAAACTTCACCCCTCGAGGAACGTAATAAGGGGTCCGTTGAGCCTTAACTTCCCACAGGTGTTTGACGACTTTTCGTTAAAGTTGGATGTGTAAATGAATTTCTTTTTTTTTCACTAAAATGCTGGTTCCCCCCCCCCCCAACTCTTATATTTCTACAAGGTGTTATAGGAGAAAATGCCACCCAAATTTTGTAACCCCATCTCTTCTGAGTATGGAAATACCCCATGTGTGGACGTCAAGTGCTCTGCTGGCACACTACAATGCTCAGAAGAGAAGGAGTCACATTTGGCTTTTGGAAAGCAAATTTGCTGAAATGGTTTTTAAGGGGCGACATGCAGTTAGGAAGACCCTATGGTGCCAGAACAGTAAAAAAACAAAAACACATGGCATACTATTTTGGAAACTACACCCCTCAAGGAACGTAACAAGGGGTATAGTGAGCCTTAACACCCCACAGGTGCTTGACAAATTTCCTCTAAAGTTGGATGTGAAAATGAAAAATGTGATTTTTTTCACTAAAATGCTGGTTTTACCCCAAATTTTTCATTTTCACAAGGGATAATTGGAGAAAAAGCCATTTCTTCTGAGTATGGAAACACCCCATATATGGATGTAAAGTGTTCTGTGGGCGAACTACAATGTGCCAATGAGCTTTCGGTGAGAGAATTTGGTTGGAATAGAAGTGGGAGGCCATGTGCGTTTACAAAACCCCCCGTGGTGCCAGAACAGTGGACCCCCACATGTGACCCTATTTTGGAAACTACACCCCTCACAGAATTTTATAAGGAGTGCAGTGAACATTTACACCCCACTGGCGTTTGACAGACCTTTGGAACAGTGGGCTGTGCAAGTGAAAAATTAAATTTTTCATTTTCACGTACCACTGTTCCAAAAATCTCTCAGACACCTGTGGGGTGTAAATGCTCCCTGTACCCCATATTACAATACGTGAGGGGTGTAGTTTCCAAAATGGGGGTCACATGCGGGGGGGGGGTCCACTGTTCTGTGCCAGAACTATCGGGGCTTTGTAAACACACATGGCCTTCAATTTCGGACACATTCTCTCTCCAGAAGCCCAATGGCGCTCCTTCTCTTCTGAGCATTGTAGTTCGCCCGCAGAGCACTTTACATCCACATATGGGGTATGTTCTTACTCAGAAGAAATGGGGCTACACATTTTGGGGAGCTTTTTTTTTACCTATTCTCCCTTGTGAAAATGAAAAATGTAGGGTAACACCAGCATTTTAGTGAAATGTTTTTTTTTTTTGTTCATTTTCACATCCAACTTTAACTGAAATTTGTCAAACACCTGTGGGGTGTTAAGGCTCACTATACCCCTTGTTACGTTCCGTGAGGGGTGTAGTTTCCAAAATGGGGTCACATGTGGGAATTTATTGTTTTGCATTTATGTCAGAACCGCTGTAAAATCAGCCACCCGTGTGCAAATCACCAATTTAGACCTCAAATGTACACGGCATGCTCTCACTTCTTAGCCTTGTTGTGGGCCCGCAGAGCACTTTACGCCCATATGGGGTAGTTCTGTACACAGGAGAAATTGCGTTACAAATGTTGGGGGTCCTTTTTTTACCTTTACCGTTTGTGAAAATGAAAAGTATGGGGCAACCAGCATGTTAGTGTAAAAAGAATTTTTTTTTCCACTAACATGCTGGTGTAGACCCCAACTTTACCTTTTGATAAGGGGTAAAAGGAGAAAAAGCCCGCCAAAATTTGTAATGCAATTTCTCCCAAGCACGGAGATACCCCATATGTGGCCCTAAACTGTTTCCTTGAAATACAACAGGGCTCCGAAGTGAGAGAGCGCCATGCGCATTTGAGGACTAAATTGGAGATTTGAATCCGCCACAAAAATACCCTACGGCAGTGTTTCCCAAACAGGCAAAACTCCTGGCATGCCTTGACAGTCAGTGGCTGTCCGGCAATACTGTGAGTTGTTTTTCAACAGCTGGAGGTTCCGTTTTGGAAACACTGCCATACAATAATTTTTTTTTTTATTTCTTTATTGGGGTGGGACTCTGTAGGGGTATGTGCATATGTAGTGTTTTACCCTTTATTATGTGTAAGTGTAGTGTAGTGTAGTGTTTTTAGGGTACATTCACACGGACGGAGGTTTACAATGAGTTTGAGCTGGGAGTTTGAGCTGCGGCGGAAAATTTGCCGCATCTCAAACTTGTAGCAGAACTCGCTGTAAACCTTTACATTCACATGGGGAAGGGGCCAAACCTCCAGCTGTTGCAAAACTACAACTCCCAGCATGCACTGACACACCATACATGCTGGGAGTTGTAGTTATGCAACAGCTGGAGGCACATTGCTTGCAAAACACAGAGTTTGTTACTAGTGTTTTGCAACCAGTGTACCTCCAGCTGTTGCAAAACTAGAACTCCCAGCATGTACAGTCTCTCAGTGCATGCTGGGAGTTGTATTTTTGCAACAGCTGGAGGCACACTGGTTGCAAAACACCGAGTTAGGTAACAAACTCGGTTTCACAACCAATGTGTCTCTAGCTGTTGCAAAACTGCAACAATCAGCATGCATTGACAGTCGAAGGGCATGCTGGGAGTTGTAATTTTTCAACAGCTGGAGGCACACTGCTACAACTCCCAGCATGCCCTTTGGTAGTCTGTGCATACTGGGAGTTGTAGTTCTGCAACAGCTGGCTGCACACTTTTTCATAGAAAAAAAAGTGCCTCCAGCTGTTGCATAACTACAACCTCCAGCATGCACAGACTACCAAAGGGCATGCTGGGAGTTGTAGTTGGAACTCCAGCTGTTGCAAAACTACAACTCCCAGCATGCCTTTTAGCTGTGAATGCTGCGAGTTGTTGCTAAGCAACAGCCGGAGGTGACCAGGCCTCACCTCATGCTGTATCCTGCCGCTGGGACTGCCGCCGATCCCGCTGCTCCTGTCGCCGCCACCGATCCCGAGGGGACCCCCGCCGGACCAGGGCCGATCCCGAGGGGACCCCCGCCGGATCTCTGCCATCTTTGCCGTCCCGATCGCTGCCCAGCAGGGTCGTGATTGATCAGTCGTTCCGACCGATCAATCACGTGATTGTGAGGCGGCACCCGTGCCACTTCACTCCTGCTGTGTAAGGGTGAATGGGGCTGTCTCCCAAAGGATAGGGGATAAGATGCCTGATCGTGGGAGTCCCGCCGCTGGGGATCATGCACGCGGCACCCCGTTTGTAATCACGCCCCCTCCCATAGGCTTGCATTGAGGGGCGGAGCGTGATGTCACACGGGGGCGGAGGCGTGACGTCACACGCCACACGCCCTGCGGTCGACCATAATCAGACCCGAAGCGAACACGCTCCGGGTCTGATTACAAACGGGGTGCCGCGTGCATGATCCCGGGGGTCCCCAGCGGTGGGACTCCCGCGATCAGGCATCTTATCCCCTATCCTTTGGATAGGGGATAAGATGTTTAAGCACCGGAGTACCCCTTTAATTAACTTTAAAAATTCTGTATCATATCTTTCCCTTTGCTCACATGAGCTCCTGGCAGGAGAAAGTGGGCATTCCTGTGTTTGGTTGGGGGCTGAGGACAAAGAAAAGTGCTGAATAAATGCCACAGAAAGTGCTGTAACATAATGAAAATCTTTAAAAGGTTATCTGCCTAAAAAAATGTTCAAAGTCTTATTAGAATATTTAGAGATGAAAGGAATGTGTAATCATAAAATTTCACACACACACTGGGAGATTTATCAAAACATGTGGAGAGGAAAAGTTGACCAGTTGCCCATAGCAATCAGATCGCTTCTTTCATTTTTCAGAGTCCTTGTTAGGAATGAAAGCAGCAATATGATTGGTTGCTATGAACAACTGGTCAATTTTTCCTCTCCACAGATTTTGATACAGCTCAGCATTGAACAATGTATGCGATCAAAATATTGCATGGTATAGCCCCCTATGGGGACTAAAAAATAAATAAATGTGAATAAGCCACTCCCCTAACAAAAGTTTGAATAATCTCCCCCCTCCCCCCCAATTTTTTAAAATAAAATAAAAAATAAACATAAAAACTACAGACCACAGCAGAAAAAAATGAGCCCTCATATAGTCCCGTATGTGAAAAAATTAAAAATGTTATAGGAGTCAGAAGATCGTGCTGGGCGGTATACCAGTTCATGCCGAATACCGAATTTTTTTTCCTGCACGATATGAGTTTTTCCCATACCGCAATACCGGTTGGGACCCTCCCCCCCCAATGAATGAATTATCAGCCGCAGCGTGCTGTATCCACATAGGGGAACTAATCATATGTGACCAGCGGGCGATTAATTATCAGCCCAGCGCTGCGCTGTCCCCCACATCGGGGAACTAATCATATGTGACCCGCGAGCACTGCTACTCTCCACCCCCAAATAATTATCAGCCGCTGCGCTGTACTGTACTATCCTTGCAAAAATAAACAAAATAAACTTTAACTCACCTTCTTATGTTCCCCCATTGCTCCGGTACCGGCCTCGCACTGGGGATGGGAATGTCACAGAGCGGTCAGCCTATCACTGGCCGCAGCGATGTCCCGCCTCGGCAGGTGATAGGCTGAGCCCACTGTCATGTAAGGAGCCGGACGGAGATTTATCAAAACCTGTGCAGAGGAAAAGTTGCCCAGTTGCCCATAGCAACCAACCAGCTAGCTTCTTTCATTTTAACAAGCCCTCTGCAAAATGAAAGAAGCAATCTGATTTGCTGCTATGGGCAACTGGGCAACTTTTACTTTGCACAGGTTTTGATAAATCTCCCCCATAGTTATATTTCACTAGAAATTATTTGATCCTCGTGTTCATAGAAAATAGTACAGAAGACCTAAAATGCTGTCATTAGTACAAGATCATAGAGGATGGGGATTGGCTGAAGTTTGTTTGGGATGTCATCAGGAGAGCTGGGAGAGTGTGTTATCCAGGGAAGTAAACATAGGCAGCAGGAAGGACTGGATCGGTATTGCTGATTTCAGAAGGCATGACACAGCTATATATTTTGATATTTTAGATATCTAGCAGGCTGCCATGTTTAGTTTTTTTTTACTTTAAGTCAAATGATATTTCATGCTCAAAGCCCAGGTCTACTGAAACCTCTAAACCATGCCCAGTAGTAACACTCAGAAATATTAAATGTGCTAGACGAATGGCTAGTGGCAGCAGAAGAACAAGGCATCTTTAAAAAGACAAAAGTATATAGGTATGTTTGGCAAAGTTTTTTATTTTATCTGCCCTTATTCCCATCAACATATAAAAAAAAAAAAAAAACATTTAAAGGGTTAGAAGCTTTTACGGTTACCAATCCAAAAGTGCTAAACGGCAAGATCTCTTATTTTTAAAGGTCCCTTGCTGTCGAACATATTAGGACTGCATATTACAAGAGAACTAAGTAATGCTACTGTTTAATTACAAACTTCCTTAGAGTTGTAGTTTAATTACTACCTTATGAATAATTAATTTCCTTCCAACTTAACAACATTTAGTAACACTATAACACTACTTGGAGACTATTTTGTAAAATGTGTCAGTCATTTCTAGTCTATCTGCATGGAGTCGACCATTATCAGGTAGACAGAAAAGGATAAGAGTCCAAGCTGCATTCCTCAACACTTCAACAAAGTTTTCCAAGCTCCATTTTTTTTTTATGATCAATGTCAATAGTAAAGTTATGTAAATAATGTACATGCACTGTTAGTACATTTTTGTTTGATAATGTGCTGGGAGACAATGAAGACCTATGCTGGAGAAGTGAGATAATATTGGTGTATGGAGAACTGGAATGTAGGTTGAGGATTATGGTAGTGGTGGTAACATATATCCATTTGGTACAAACCAACGTTCAAGACATAGGAATGAATAAGTAAAAAATGTCGGGCAGGCTGGCTGTCAGTCCAGCCTCTACATGGCTCCTGTGAACGTTATTAAAAATGTTAAGCATCCTTGGTGCATTTACTCCAAAAGCAGTCAATCAGCTAAGTTAAACTTAGTATACAGTGCAACAAAATAAGCGCCAGAAAATGAATGATGACATTATAAATATACCAGGGAGAGGTGCCTTTTGTCAGGGAGTCAATGCTGCAGAGCAGCTCCCATTAAAGTGATTCAATAGTTTTTAGCTGGAAATCCCCTATGAAATGTAACCAGCAGGAAGGAGAAGTATAATGTCTTTCTTTATATTTCACTCTCATTTCAAAGCCTCTCATGACTTTGGCTCAAAAACCTGTATTGTTACAGCCGCAGCGAAAAGCAACTTATCCCCTATGCAAAAGGGGATCCGACTGCTGGGACCCCCTGCGATCTCCTGAATGGGCCCCAGTTTTCTGAGAGGAGCATATGCTGGGGTCGGCACGCGCTTGACTCGATTCTCTATGACAGAACCAAAGATGGAAGACAAAGTATGCATAAATAATCAGCAGCTGCTTTATTCTTTAATACTATTCTATGCTTTACTCTACATGCAAAAAACTGTACTGCTTCTTTAATTACATTAAAAGGATACTTCGGTAGAAAACTTTTTTTTTTTGTCAACTGGTGCCAGAAAGTTAAACAAACTTGTAAATTACTTCTATTAAAAAATCTTAATACTTTTTAGCTGCTGAATACTACAGGGGAAATGGTTTTCTTTTTGGAATACAGAGCTCTCTGCTGACATCACAAGCACAGTGCTCTCTGCTGACATCTCTGTCCATTTTGAGAACTGTCCAGAGTAGGAGAAAATCCCCATAGAAAACATAAGCTGCTCTGGACAGTTCATAAGAGATGTCAGCAGAGAGCACTGTGCTCATGATGTCAGCAGAGAGCACTGTGTTCCAAAAAGAAAATAATTTCCTCTGTAGTATTCAGCAGCTAATAAGTACTGGAAGGATTAAGATTTTTTAATAGAAGTAATTTACAAATCTGTTTAACTTTCTGGCACTAGTTGATTTAAAAAAATAAAATAAAATAAAAAAGTTTTCCACCGGACTACCCCTTTAAAATTAGTTTAGTATTTTACAATACGATATGAATATATAGCAGACTGTTCCTATATGCGGCACTGGTGGTTCCAATCCTGCCAATAAGGGGCATAGAAACATAGAAGACTGATGGATGGTAAAGACTACCTGGTCCATCTAGTCTGGCCTCATATTATTTAGTTTATATTTTTATCTTCAGATAGATTTAGGTTTATCCCAGACATGCATTAATTGACTAAGTGTGGATTTACCAACCACTTCTGCTGGAAGTTTATTCCAAGCATCTACTACTCTTTCACATTACTTCTGATTTTGGCCCAACTAACCTCAGATTGTGCCCCCTTGTTTTTGTGTTTAGTTTCCTGTTTAAAACCTGACCCCTTTCTCTACTATTTTACAAGACAAATTATAAAAATAACATCATTATAAGATAACATACTAGCATGGGGCTGGCAAAAATATTAAATATTTGTGACATCTATTCTGACTGTTCTCTTGGTACATAGAATAGTACCTAGAATTCTGCAGTTGACATTCCCGTTTCATTGAAAAAAAATAGAAACAAATTTTAATAAGGGTTCATTGTATTACCTTTCTCCACTAACTTATCCCCGTTCTCAATATTATATAGATATTATTAAAAGTGGTGGTTCAGTTTAGAAGGGTAGTATGAGGAAAGGTACACTGCACTATTAGCCTAAACACCATGTATAAATAATGTGGCATTGAGCCTAACAAAAAATACAATGGATGTACAGTCCACTGAAACTATGTGGGAAACTCTCTGTACGTGCCAGTTACCGGTGATTGATGGCTGATATATATACAGGTATACGTGGCAGCCATCAATCACTGGTGAGGGACAGAGAGGGGCGAGGGGAGCACTCCTCATGAATACAGCAGACTCATTACAAAGTGACTATGCTCATTGGTGGTAGAGGCTCTATTATATGTCCCCATTGCAGATTTTGTCACATTTGACAAAAAATAAATAGTGCGGCATGCAGTGCTATTTTCTTTTTCCCCAAAATGATGGATACTATGACAAAGTCTGATGGATCATAATTTAAGGCAATAGGGCAGTCAGGTGCTGTTGGTGTCCATCGTATGACAGATGTACATCGTGAATTCAATTTTGTCAGTTCCATCAAAGGACAAGAAAAATGGAATTGAAGACTGTGACTGAAGTCAATGCAGTCTAACTCTTGAATATTGTGTCAGGCTCTATGGGCCAAACATCACAATAGTTTTTTGTATTTTATGTTTGGTTCTATTAGCTAAACAGCAAAAAGAAAAAAGAAAAAAAAAGAAAGAAAATGTGGCATGTAGGTCAATAGTGCAGCATACCTATCCCTTCTAATATGCTGCTCTTAAACAGGAAAGCATAACCAGGGGACAGATCCACTTTCCACAGATTTAATAAACATGGGAACTAGCAGAAGCTGTGGTGCGCTGCGGAACAGTCTTTGTCCAGTTTGCTCTGCTCCCTTGATCTAACGGTCTGTTGTCTTAACCTATGAAATAAAGAAGCCATAACAGAGAATTGCTACACAGTATGTGTTTGCCGTGGCTGTTTCTTTCTTGTTACAACCAATTCTAATATGTAGAAGCAAAGTAGAAATCCAGCTCTCCAGCCAAGGTGCCTGTGCAGAAATCCACACCCTGCTCGGTGCGTCCTCAATAATGAAGAATAAATACAACCTATCCAGCTTGGGTAATTAATGAAGCTTTTATTTGAAAAAAAATAATCATTAGCAAATAGCATGCCTGCTTTAAGTCATATTTCACACCTTGACGCATTTCGAGTACATGTGTTCTTTGTCAGAAGATGCACGGGCCAGAATGCATTGTTCTTAAATACCAGTAATTACACATTAGAAAGGGTTAAAACACAGTCTACTGGGAGTAGCATCAATAATATTTGGTTAACACTCTGTTCTCAATAGTTGATATTGTGCAATATCCAGCATATGGTAAGCGTCTGCTAGACTGTTTTTAACCCTTTCTAATACCCAATTCTAATAACTGTATGGTTCCCACCAGTGAGGGCCCCAGCGATCTGACATTTATCACTGATCCAAATTACAGCCCTGCATTTTAAATACTAAGAAACCGTATCTCAATTTTTTTTTCAATTTAACCCATGGTTTTCAATACTCTATTTTTCTCAAAACCCCCCTCCCCCCCCCAAAAAAAACTATCAATTTTATCTGCAGCCTATTAACCAATTCTCATCATATCCTTTGCCTATTGCTTGTGAAGAGGTCGACTCCACTTTTGTGTATTTTATTCTGTACATGTATTGTTTAGCATTTACATTTGCTGTATTATATATTCTATAGCAAATGGTAATACTGAGCATTGCCAGTTTATACGGGAATATAACCATATGCACAAGGCCATGGAGTATGTGCATATACTTCAGTTTCACCCAGTAGTTTCTGTGAAATTAGTGGAAATAGTAGGTCAGAATAGAGGGGAAATAGGACACCAGGAGAATTCAACAACCTCTAATACCCCATAGGGGACACACAATGCACATTAAGGTAAAAGTGATAAAAAGTATATTCGCTCCAATCATTAGACACATCAACATGAAGATGAAGCTAAGCATAAAAATATGCAGTATATGTTAATAGAAATACATTTTGCTGCAGAATTTTTAATAGAGCCAACGAATGTCCCTTATGGTTTCTTTAATATTATGCTATGGATATATTTCACTACCAGTTGCTAGGATACACCACAAAGGGGATTCTGTTTGCACATGGACTGTGATGAACTAAATAGTGACATACTTTGCCTGAAAATGTGAGGCAAGTTCTGCCCATAATATGAAAATCTTTGTAAAATGAGATTAACCAGTAATATAATGCAGCTATGTGGTTCTGATAAGCAGTAAATGATTGAAAATGGAGAAGGTCACATTATAGGCAATATACCATAAATGTCTGATGTCAATTGGTTTAATGTGAAAATAAAAACAGCAGACAGACTAGATAGTAGAGTCCGGTAAACATAATGTTCACCAACCAGTGTTCATAGCTGTTGTATTGCAGACAATTAGATTGAAAAAAGGTTAAAGAAGACTCGTGATAAGTAAAAAAAAAAAAAAAAAAAAGGTTATTTATTGTAGATTAAAATGTATAAAAAAAGTTAAAAATTTAAGTGTGGTGGAATAAAAAAAAAAAAAAAGTATGTTATCTATCTAGAAATATGATTTAGCAACTAGTCAACTTTTCCACTGCACAGGTTTTGATAAATCTTTCTACATAACGTTATCTTTCCATTGATTAGCTTGTGTGATGGCTGTTTCTTTGCAGATGAGCTGTAGTTTTTCTTGGTACCATTTTGGGGTACTAAGTGAGTACCTTCGCCCACAGTGCCACACAATTACAGTGTGCAGGAGCAGTGCTTGCTTTGAAGAAGGGGGGCGGGTGGCAATGGTGAGGTACGACAGCTGGGAACCCCCACTATCTTCTGCATGGGCCCTTTGCTCTCCCCGGTAAAGGGGCGTGCTGACCCCCGCATGAAGCGGCGGCCAACACGCCCCCTCCATATAATCTCTATGGTATATATTTTGTGTGGCCGCAGACATTAATGTCCGAACTATTAAAATATAAGGGCGGTGAATGGCGTAAACATAAAAAAAATTCCTAAACAGTAGAATTCATGCTTTTTAGACTTTTTTACCAAAAAGCGATCAAAAAGTTCAATCAAAACAAGAATGGTAGAAAGAAAAAACTACAGATCATGGTGCAAAAAATGAGCCCTCATACAGCCCCGTACATAGAAAAATGTTAAAAGAGTTATAGGGGTTAGAATAGGATATATTATTTTTACATTTTGTCAACAAAGTTTGACTGTTTTTAAAGTAGTACAATTGTAGACAAGAATGTAAAGATGGTTATCATTTTAATTATATTGATCCACAGAACGAGGATGTCCGTTTTACCATAAAGTGCACAACATGAAAACAAAACCCCCCAAGACTTGCAAATTTGTCCCAAGATATAATTGTGAAGTACATTTGTTTCTGCATAAGACAAACCCTCACATGATACAATGAATAGAAAAATAAAAAAAGAGTAATGGGGGAGAGTTCATTATTGGCTTTACCCTGGTTTTGTGGTGTACATTTGTCTCACAGTTTGTCTCAGATGCTGTTTTGAGACTTTTCATTGCGACTTTTGCTTTAGAAGGTTTTTCAAAAAGAACATACCAAGTCATGATTCCAGTTGATATCATGCAGTGGTCAGGAATTTATCATATGCGACTTTTCAGTTTGTCGCAACTGCACTTAATTAGGCACAAATCTACACCAGCCCTGACTTGGCTTACAGAACTGACTGCAAACATCATTATTAAAACGTTGCACATTTTGTTGCACGGAATAAAAGAAAAAAAAGTTGCAGAGGAATCACCATACAAAGTGAAGAACTAAAGTAAGAAATGTGATCAGCACCAGATTTATCACATGCCCTGAGTAATAAATCTGGTGCAGGTACACAGTTCCCACCACATGAATTCATGGGGTAAAAAGACGTTCACCTACACCACTCTTGATGAATACCCCCCTATGTCCCTTTAAAAGAGAGAAGGAAAAAAATGAAAAAGCAAAAATGAAACCTGACTGTGTTCTCAAGGCCAAAAATGGTTATAATATACTGTGCACTCTGGTTAAATAAGTTAAACGTAGGTATATTTGCTTTGTTTTGTCCACTTGAAAACCTGCATCACAATGAACCACAATTTAGATTTGTGTCAAAGGATTGAGAAAAATAATGTAGAAAGCCTTAAATGTGCACTGTCAGATTACATTTTTTTTATATGCTGTACGTTTTTGGAAAACATTAAAGGAGTTCTGTAGTGAAACATAACTTATATCAAAGGATAGGTGATAAGTTATTGATCGCAGGGCTCCAACTGCTGGGACCCCCCTGCACTCTCCTGAAAGAGGCCCGTCAGTCTGCTGGAAGGCGACCAAAACACCCACTCCATTTATCCATTAGAGCTGCATGGAGAGGGCGTGTCGGCTGACGCTTCCAGTGGGGCTCGGAATGGCCGCTTACGGCAGACTGCTGTGGCCCCATTAAGGAGATCGTGGTTGCCCCCCTGCTCTGGATAAGGGATAAGTTATGTTTCACTGCACTACTCCTTTAACCTTTCTAATATACTTCATAGAAAAATTTTATTTCCTTTTTATAGAAATCATGGCTTATAAAACCATGGCTTTGTCCAAGCTGAAGCACAGGCATGGACAAAGTCCAGTAAGTTTGGGTGGGCTAGAACTCCTCTGTGCTCTCTCCAGTCCGGTAGTACTCCTCTGTGCTCTCATCTGTCTGATAGCACTCCTCTGTGCACTCTCCTGCCTGAGAGGACTCCTCTGTGCTCTCTCCTGTCTGATAGCACTCCTATGTGCACTCTCCTGCCTGAGAGGACTCCTCTGTGCTTTCTCCTGTCTGATAGGACTCCTCTGTGTTCTCTCCTGTCTGACAGGACTCCTCGGTGCTCTCTCCTGTCTGATAGGACTCCACTGTGCTCTTTCCTGTCTGATAGGACTCCACTGTGCTCTCTCCTGACTGATACCACTCCCCTGTGCTCTCTCCTGTCTGATAGGACTCACTCCACTGTGCTCTCTCCTGTCTGATAGGACTCCACTGTTTTTTCTGTCTGATAGGACTCCACTGTGCTCTTACCTGTCTGATAGGACTCCACTGTGCTCTCTCCTGTCTGATAGGACTCCTCTGTGCTCTCTCCTGTCTGATAGGACTCCTCTGTGCCCTCTCCTGTCTGATAGCACTCCTCTGGGCTCCCTCCTGTCTGATAGCACTCCTCTGGGCTCTCTCCTGTCTGATAGCACTCCTCTGGGCTCCCTCCTGTCTGATAGCACTCCTCTGGGCTCTCTCCTGTCTGATAGCACTCCTCTGGGCTCTCTCCTGTCTGATAGCACTCCTCTGGGCTCTCTCCTGTCTGATAGCACTCCTCTGGGCTCTCTCCTGTCTGATAGCACTCCTCTGTCTGACAGGACTCCTCTGTACTCTCCTGTCTGATAGGACTCCTCCGTGCTCTCTCCTGTCCTATTGACATGTTTTCTGGATGCAAAATTAAGTGACTTTCTAAATAGTATTAAAGGGGTATTCCGGCTTTCGAAAGGATAGGGGATAAGATGTCTGATTGTGGGGGGGCAAGACGGCCGTTATGCCCCCTCTCATAGACAGGAATGGAGGGGGCGTGACGTGACGTCACAAGGGGGCATGGTGTTAAGTCACGCCTCCAGTCCCGGAAACTTCCGGTTTCTGAGCCTGGAGACGCAGCTCCACACATAATGAGGGTGCTGCAGGGAGATTGCAGGGGGTCCCAGCGGCAGGCCCCCACGATCAGACATCCCCTATCCTTTGGAGAGGGGATAAACCGTCTAAAGCCGGAATACCCCTTTAATGGTTTCCTACCAGTTAGCTGTGTTACGCATGGCAGGTAGGCACTGTGAAGATGCTGGTTTTACAATTTGTTTCTGAGATATCTGTCCTGTTTGGTTGGTGTAGCCAGTGTTTTGTTTAGGTACATTTAGTGTGCTGCTAGCCTGCTCTTGTCTTCCCTATGTTGTTGATACTGTTGTGACTGTGTTGTCCAGCATATGATGTCTTGCTTGTTTGTATGAATCAGCTTGCAAGTACTATAACTCACACCTATTGCAATTATCCTTAGTGACAAATTGCTCACTCACACTGCAAGAACACACACTATGTGCTGCATTCATGCTTTTAAATAGCTACAGTACATGGACACAGAAAATAGACTGGAAGGGACTCATTGACTTCTATGAAAACATTTTCTTAGTTTGCTCTTTGACCTGTGCAGAGATCATTGTGCAAGAAGAAGGACAAGGGGAACACCTATTCTGAAAGGCCTGATCCAATTTTTACTCTAAACTGTTGCCATCTTTCACTGCAATCCTGTCTATGGTATGACAATGAGGAGACTGCTGAAAACTTATCTCTACAGAACAGGAATTCATCATAGTGGCCAAACTAAAAACAACAAGATTTCCATGTTATTTTAAAATATAGATATCAGAATGGATGATTAGAAAAAAATAATTTTTTTAAATAACATAGAAGCTTAATTTAACATGTTCAGGACGCAGGGCGTATCGGTATGCCCTGTATCCCGAGTCCTTAAGGAAGTAGGGCGTACCTGTATGCCCTGGTCATGTTTACTGGTTTTTAACTGTTCTCACCAGCGGAGAACAGGTTAAACCCGGTGGGTCCCGGTTGCTAATGCCAGGAACCAACGATTGGGCAGATGCCCGGCATTAACCCTTTAGACACGTCTAAAAGGAAACTAAGTGTCCCAGCAGCTCAGTTGGGCTGATTGGGACAATAGCGACATAATCGCGATGTCCCGATCAGCTGAGAGGACGATGGGAGAATCCCAACCTGCTACCTGCCCCTATGTCGTCTGAACGGCGATCTGCTGCTTCATGCCTTTCCAGCATGACATAGCGCTGATCAGTGGCTGAGATCATTATACTGCATGTTGTAGCCCCCTATGGGGGCTATAACAAAGCAAAAAAAAAAAAGGTGTAAAAAAATAAATAAATAAAAATAAAGTTTATAAAAGTGATTTAACCCCTTCCCTAGTAAAAGTCCAAATCACCCCCTTTTCCCATTGAAATAAAAAATATGTCAATAAATATAAACATATGTGGCTTTGCCGTGTGCGTAAATGTCTGAAATAAAAAAGTATATTGTTACTTAAGCCGCAAAGTCAATGGCGTACACGTAAAAAAAATTCCAAAGTCCAAAATAGCGTATTTTTGGTCACTTTTATACCATAAAAAATGAATAAAAAGCAATCAAAAAGTCTCATCAAAACAAGAATGGTACCGCAAAAACGACAGATCACAGCGCAAAAAAATTTGCCCTCATATGCGGAAAAAATTTAAAGTTATAGGGGTCAGAAGATGCCAATTTTAAATATACAAATTTTGGGACATGTAGTTTAAAAAAATTTTAAGTATTAAAATAAAACCCATATAAATTGGGTATCCTTGTAACCGTATGGACCTACAGAATAAAGATAAGGTGTCATTTTTACAGAAAAGCAGGAGCCCCCAAATGTGAAAATTGGCTTTTTTTTCACCCCACAAATATATATTTTTTTTTATTTCGCCACAGATTATAAGTTATGTCATTACAAAGTACAATTGGTGGTGGCAAAAAACAAGCCCATATATGGGTCTGTAGGTGAAAAATGTAAAGAGTTTTAATTTTTAGAAGGGAAGGAGGAATAAATAAAAGTGCAAAAATTGAAAATTAGCTGCATCCTTAAGGTGAAACTATAGTCCTTAAGGGGTTAAACTATAGGTTATTTTCTGATGATGCATCTAACAATTTGCCACAGGAGAGAGAGTATGACATGTGCTTTCATTGCCTATAGGCTAGTGTCCGTTTTATTACAAATACTAGTATGTCAACATTGTCCGTTTTCTTTAAGGCTAGCTGTTGTAAATGCTATCTAATCATCTCTAATAATGTACCTTACACAATTTCAGACATTTTTTTCAAGCACTTAATATCACTGCAATTATACTGATGTTAATCTTTTTCTTTTTACTGAGGTTAATCTTTAATCACAAAAGCATGCAATTTTGTAAATGATGAGGATGACTAATCCCAGTGATAGAAAAAAGCATGATAATATTACTATTAACCATTTAAAGGAAATCTATTACAGGATTCAGCTACATTTTTTGGAGAACATACTTTTGACAAGTTGTAGAGCTGTCATTTTTGGCAATGTACTGTTGGCCCTCATTTTAAAATAAAATAAAGCTTAAAAGGGGAAATTATGTCAAAATGATTATTGTCTATGCTCTAGATACAGTATGTCTCCACCACCGACTCCTAGAATGTTAGCACTCTATAGAAGAAGCCAATTTCAGATGCTAAAAACGTAACATAATGCTAAGTACACTGGCAATTATGTATATGGTCCCTCGGTTAAAATATTGCATTAGATTTCCAATAGCTTAAAATAAAAAAATATGCTCAGTGCTGTTGTTATTTCCCTTCCCCCCACTCTAGGGACTAAAGGGGCTTTTAAAACACAGACCACATACTCATCACCATTCCCTGCTGCTTTTTCCTTCCATTTCTGATGGAGTACAGTGCAGGCAGAAACTGTTGACTCCATCCAGTGATTGGCTGAGTGGGCTGTCACTGCCTGCATGAAATGTCATTGAAAGGAAGAAGAGGTCAGCAGCGGGGACCAGGCAGCATCAAAGCTGTAGTGGCAGGGAATCAGGGGAGTATGTGGTCTTGGTTGTATTTACTGCAAAGGGAGGCATTTAAAAACATTTCTGCCTGGAAAACCTATTTAACCTCTTAACACGCCATGATGTAACTATACATCATGGTGCCGATAAGCGTGTATGGAGCATCTGTCTGCTGCTTTCAACCAGCTATTTAACAGTTGAAATACCACTGTGAAAGCTGGCAGCTGCATTTAAACAGTTATGTGCCACGCTGTTGGTGGTATAGGGAGTCGGAATGGCGATTTAATGTCATGGCAGCCTGAGGCTCATACTAGGCCTGAGAGGCTGCCATCACAGATCTGCTCCTACAAACACTGATTGCATTAAACAATGTAGCACTATAGTATTACATTGATCTGTATAAGCAGAAATTGTCAGAATATACCTCACAAATTTTTTTTCTCCCAAGTTTTGCAATAAATTTTATATAAAAATGAAGGGCGTCATTAAAAGGTCCAATTAGTCTCACAAAAATGAAAAAACCCCTTATTATGGCCCTGTAAATGATAAATAAAAAGAATAGCTATAGCTCTTAAAATGCGAAAATAAATTGGTTTGTTCTTAAGTTAAAGAACGTACTATAAAATGTTTATAAAGTTTAGGAATTAAAAATAGACTGTTTAATGTTTTCTTATATTACTTGGGAATGTTCCCTGCTACATTAATCTACTGTTTGGGATGGGACATAATGATGAAACCAAAAGCTGCCATTAAGTAAAGGGCACAATATGCTTAAGAAATGTACTGCCAAATATATTCAACTACAAAAAACACCAACAATCTGAAATACTGTAGCCTAACCAGAGATGAACATTTGTTTAATATTGCTCTTTTGATCAAACATATTTTATACAAATCTGCATACTGCTTAGATGAAATTGGAAAACTAAAATATGTGTGCAAGCCAAACTTACAGAAAAGGCTTTGGGCCAATTTTATGAATGCAGATTTTTAAATAAACAGCACTAATTTGCCAAAGTAATGTTTAATAAAATGAATCCTCATAACTGTTTCATATATGGATAACTGATCAGAAGACACATAAAAATAGATCAGCCTTTATAGACTGAAATAAAACTGGCTTCTGACTGTATACAGAATTTTCATTAAAGGAGTACTATGGCGCTCTTTTTTTATTAACCCTTCCTGCCCGAGCTGTAAAATGAAACAAAAACTAACTCATCTGCCTACGTTCCCTCGTTGCTCCGATGTATGTGTCCTGTTCTCCGGTCCCTGTCTTCTTCCGCTTCCTGCAGATCGTTGAGTCACGCTGCTCTCAGCATATCACCGACCGCAGCAATGTCCCGCTGCGGCTGGTGATACGTTGAGATCAGCGTGACTCACCGACCCGCAGGAAGTGGAAGAAGACAGGGACCGGAGAACGGGACACCAACATCTGAGCAATGGAGAAACAGGGGAACGTAGGCAGGTGAGTTAAAGTTTTTTTTTTTTTTTTTTCATTTTGCAGCCCAGGCAAGGAGGGTTAATAAAAAAAAGTGTCATAGTGCACCTTTAACATTCTCTCAGGACTGAGGATAGAAGCAGGGATGTTACTAGATGCCATAACCCCAGCCCTGCCCCTAACCACAATCTCAGCCATAACCCTTACCCAACCTCAGTCACACCCTTAGCCAAAAACATTATAGATGATTTCCAGGATTTGAAAAACAGAGCTGATTTCTTCTAAAAACAGGGCTATCGATAGATTGCACTTGGTATTGCAGCTCTATTTAATTGAATTGAATAGAGGAGAGTTGCAATACCATATACAACCTGGGGACAGGTGCAGTGCTGTATTTAGAATAAATTAGCTCTGTTTTTCTATTCCTGGAAAACCCCTATAACATAGTTAAGAAAAATTTGTATGCATGAGAGAATACCGAATACATAGTTACATAGTTAGTACGGTTGAAAAAAGACATACGTCCATCAAGTTCAACCAGGGAATTGAAGGGTAGGGGTTTGGCGCAATATTGGGGAAGGGATGTGATTTTTTATTTCTTCATAAGCATTAATGTTATTTTGTTCCAGGAATGTATCTAACCCTGTTTTAAAGCTGTTAATTTTTCCTGCTGTGACCAGTTACTGAGGTAGACTGTTCCATAAGTTGACAGTTCTTATAGTAAAGAAGGCGTGTCGCCCCTTGAGGCTAAACTTTTTCTTCTCCAGACGGAGGGAGTGCCCCCTCGTCCTTTGGGGGGGGGTTAACCTGGAACAGTTTTTCTCCATATTTTTTGTATGGGCCATTAATATACTTATATACATTTATCATATCCCCCCTTAAACCTCTCTTCAAGACTAAACATCTAAATAATAGTTATACAGTTACCAAACAACAAGGAACAAATCACCATGCATACTGCCATCATAAATGACACCTTTCATTTTACCATGAATGGCATGCATGGTGCAAAAAAAATATGTATATATATTTGTGGGGGAAAATACAAAAAATATATACACAATTTTGCATCTTTTGGGGGGGGGGGTTTGTTTTTCTGCAGTGCATTTTGTGGTAAAACTGACATGTTATCTTTATTTTGTGGGTCAGTACAATTAAAATGATACCCATGGTTACATGCTTTTCCAATATTGTACTGCTTTTAAAAAAGTAAAAAATGCTTTAATTGCCATATTCTGGCCACTATAATTTTTCCATATACACAACTGTATTGGAGCAATTTTTTTGTACCATGATCTGTAGTTTTTATTGGTTCAACTTTTGCACCTATGTGATTTTATTACTTTTTATTGGGATGTGATGTAAACAAAAAGCCGGTAATTACTCACTGGTAATTCTGTTTCCTCGTAGTCATAACAGCACCACCAGAGATGTGGACTCCTCCCCCAGGGACAGGAAACCTGAAGTTTAAAAGGAAGTGTAACTCTCCGAAGCCCCAGTGATTTACCGAGACCTATAAGACACTTCCAAATGGTCAGCATACACCAAACAATAATTATCAAATCTAACCTACCCTAGGAGTACAGAACTCCTTTTTTTTCCCACACAAGTAAAAACAACATGCTAAGAACAAGAGGTTAGGAATAGGTTGTGGTGCTGTTGTGACTAAGAGGAAACAGAATTACCGGTGAATAATTACCGGCTTTCCACCCCATCACGACAGCACCACCAGAGAGAATACCAGAGAAACCTAGGGTGGAATAACAGCCTGAAGAACCTTATGACCGAAGGATATAGAAGAAAAGTCACCCAAATTAACCCTATGTGACCAGGTTGCTTCTCCACAAATTTGCTGAATAGAGGCACCTCTTTTTTTCTGCCCATGAAGAAGCCATAGCTCTGGTAGAACGGGCTTTAATATTTAAGGAGGTGCTAACCCTGCTGAAATGTAGGCAGTGGCAATAACCTGTCTAATCCAGCTAAAAATAGATTTTACCCTTTCTAGATCCAGAGATTTGAACAAAGAGTCTATCAGATTTCCTGAAGGAGCTATTTCTGTGAAGATACTCAATTACACACATCTAACATATGGAATTTCCTCTCTCCTTTATTAGAAGGATTGTTACAGAGGGGCGTGGTCTCCTGGCGATGTTAGCGGTTGTACACTGAGGAGCTCCTGCACTAACCTCCTGTAACATATCATATAGCCACTCGCCACATGCTTGAAAACTCCCCGTACCTGCTCCTAAAGGTCCCTGGCTGCTCCAGATCCTGGAGAGCAGCACGGAGCAGGTGAGGGATCTCCGACCGCAATCTTAATTCATCAGACCACCGCAATCACGATGCAGGTGGTCCAATAAGAGTTCCCAAAGGCCACAACTACTTTAGATGTTGTGATTAGCATTGAGCACGGCAACTTAAGGGTTCACTGCAAGCGTCATAGAGATCGCTCAGGTCCACGATTAGCAGGGATGTCCCATCATCTTTGAAGCATATTCAGCTACTACGCTTGCTTCTTGTGAATGACATAAATGTACGTCATGTTTAGTGAAGTACCAAATGCCAGGTACATTGATGTCATGGGGTTAAAGAGTGCCTATCACTAACTAAACTTTTCTAAACTAACTCACTCTATGTTCCCTGCAAGTAGCCAGATGAAGTGCCAGGTGGGCACGTAACTGTGCAGTCCTACCCGCACCCCCTGCCTCTTGTCCAGTCCTCCCTTGCTTTGATGTGTACACTGTATTCCTTGGAATAAAGAGAAGTTGATTTGCAGAAACAGTGAGTCGCCGAGTCTCTTTTCTATATTGCCATACCTTACTGGTTATACTCGCAGCACCACCTATCTGCACGCACGGATCCTGGGCAATATACTCGTTCATTCACATAGCGGCTTGGTGATACTGGTGGTGCCAGACGCTTGACTCTTTTGCTATATGTTCCTTAACTTCACCTAACACATCCCCTGCCCTTAAAAATGTTTTAGGAGCTTTAAAAAGCTCTGTATCTTACCTATCTTCTTGCTCACTTAGTGTGAACACCCGACAGGAGGATGTGGGCGTGCCCCAGCAGGTGCTGCATCCCTGAAGCCTGCTGGGGGGACCACTTCCACCCTCACTTCATGCTAAGTCTGGGTACCGAGGGGGAGCTTAGGTGCTTAAAGCTGCAGGCTGGCTGGAAGAAGGTAAGAACTTCTTCCATAGCTATGTCACCAGTCTCCAGCCGGCCTGCCATGTAAGCAGCTGCTGGGCACAGCCCACATGAGCAGCGCTGTGCTCGTGTGTGATGTACTTTCACACATGTATAATACAAACATATGTTTGTATATATTGCTGATACAGGTAGAGTCAGAATATGAGTCTGTACTGTATTATGCATTCACACTGCATTACTGCTCAACATATACGTTTTATAGAATATATGTATTTGTTTTCCTCTGTATGAATCGCCTGCAGTTCAGAGGTTACAGATGGGGTAAGAGGTAATTGTATATATGGACATCTGCAATCTATAGCCATGACTTTACATTTTACTAGTCAGATCTGTATGTTCCTTGGACAAGTTGTGTGGTAGAGGGTGGCACAAGTTATCATTGATAGTGACCTCCTGACCTCTCCATCCTTCTTCCCATTAGACACTGTGTAACTAACAACACATTCAGTCTGCTTTACTGCCCGGTCCCCAAAACCGGTTTCATGTTGCCTGTATATATGCTGATCTGCACCTTTTCTCTCATCACTTGTAACTGCCGTTTACTTTGTGATATGTGCAGTTTTGGGCATGTACAGGAGGACACTGCAGCTAGTATTACTTATTTATTTTACTTTTTATGTTTAATTTTAAAAACTGCAAAAATAAATAAAAATAGATACAGAAGAGGTATATCATATTTTACTCACTGCTTTTTGTATACCATAATAACTCAGTAAATTTATCCCAGTCTTGTGCTGTAGTAATAGATCCAGCCCTGCTGCACCTGTAAGTCTACTACTGCTGTCAGCTGGTACCAAAATGAAGATAAAATCTATATACCTAGTGCTATTAAATATTCTTGAGAAAATGTGATTATTTTTACATAACCTTACACTAAAGTAGTTCTTTTCATGTCCCTCCTGTGATCTATTACATTACATTTTGGACCTCCATCTTGTGATGTGGAAAGAGAATATTGAAGCAATTTGGACCTCTCTTAACAAAGAGCCAAAAAATGACATCTAAAAGACTAAGAATGCACGGTAGACATGCTCAAGTAGATAAAGACTGGAATCCCATCACAATTTTCATATCTGCATACACTGCTTAAATAAAGGGAACACAATGTAACTCCAAGTCAATCACACTTCTGTGAAATCACACGGTCCACTCAGAAAGCAACACTGATTGACAATAAATTTCACATTCTGTTGTGCAAATGAAACTGACAACAGGTGGAAATTATAGGCAATTAGCAAGACACTCCCATATAAAGGAGTGGTTCTGCAGGTGGTGACCACAGGCCACTTCTCAGTTCCTATGCTTCCTGGCTGATGTTTTGGTCACTTTTGAATGCTGACAGTGCTTTCACTCTAGGGTTAGCATGAGATGGCATCTAAAACCCACACATGTGGCTCAAGTAGTGCAGCTCAACCAGGATGGCACATCAATGCAAGCTGTGGCAAGAAGGTTTCCTGTGTCTCACTGTAGTGTTTAGAGCATGGAGGTACTACCAGGAGACAGGAAAGTACATCAGGAGATAGGAGGAGGCCATAGGAGGGCTGCAACCCAGCAGCAGGACCGCTACCTCCGCCTTTGTGCAAGGAGGAGCACTGCCAGAGCCCTGCAAAATGACCTCATGTGTCCACTCAAACGGTCAGAAACAGTCTCCATGAGGGTGGGATGAGGGCCAAACATCCACAGGTGGGCATTATGCTTACAGCCCAACACCGAGCTGGATGTTTGGCATTTGCCAGAGAACACCAAGATTGGCAAATTCGCCACTGGCGCCCTGTGCTCTTCACAGATGAAAGCAAGTTCACACTGAGCACACGTGACAGAGTCTGGAGACGCCATGGAGAATGTTCTGCTGCCTGCAACATCCTCCAGCATGACCGGTTTGGCGGTGGGTCAGCAATGGTGTGGGGTGGCATTTCTTTGGGAGGCCGCACAGCCCTCCATGTGCTTGCCAGAGGTAGCCTGACTGCAATTAGGTACCAAGATGAGATCCTCAGACCCCTTTTGAGACCGCAAGACCTCATGTGGCTGGAGTGTATCAGCAGTTCCTGCAAGAGGAAGGCATTGATGCTATGGACTGGCCCACTCATTCCCAAGACCTGAATCCAAAATGTAAATCATCCATTTTTCTCATTTTACCCCCAAAAAGCGTAAAAAAAAATAATTAACAAACATATTTGGTATCGCCGCATGCGTAAAAGTCTGATCAAAATATTGTTAATTATCCCGTATGGTGAACGGCGTAAATGTAAAAAAAATAAAATCCAAAATTGCTGCTTTTTCGTCAAATTCTATAAAAAAAAAAATGTATAAAAAAATTTATATAAAGTAAAATATAAGCAAAAGTGGTATTGATAAAAACTACAGATCACAGCACAAAAAATGAGCCCTCATACAGCCCCGTATACGGAAAAATAAGAAAGTTATAGGTGGTCAAAATAGGGCACTTTCAAACATACTAATTTTGTTAAAATAGTTTGAGATTTTTTTAACCTCTTAAGGACTTAGGGCGTACATGTACGCCCTAAGCCCGGTCCCCGGTGTGAAAAACGGCATCACTCCGTGACCCCGCATCACACCGGGTCAGTCCCGGCTGCTAATCATAGCCGGGACCCTGGGCTAACAGCGTGCGGCACCGATAGTTGTGCCGTGCGCTGTTAACCCTTCAGACGCGGCAATCTGCCGCGTCTGAAAACGAAAGTAAACAGTTCCCGGCAGCTCAGTCGGGCTGATCGGTACATCGCGATAAAATCGCGATGTTTCGATCAGCTGGGACGCAGGCGGAGGTCTCCTTACCTATCTCCGCGGCGTCCGATCGTAGCCTGAGCTACAGACTTGAGCAATTGAGCCTCTATCTGACTGATCCGTGCAAAGCTATGGCTTTGCAGGGATCAGCATAGGAGATCAGTGTGTGCAGTGCTATAGGTCCCTATGGGAGCTATAGCACTGCAAAAAAAAAAGTGGAAAAAAAAATAAAAATAACAAAGGTCATTTAACCCCTTCCCTATTAAAAGTTTGAATTACCCCCCTTTTCCCATAAAAAACTGTGTAAATAAAAATAAACATATGTGGTATCGCCGCGTGCGAAAATGTCCGAACTATAAAAATATATTAATTAAATTGCACAGTCAATGGCGTGCGCGTAAAAAAATTCCAAAAGTCCAAAATAGTGTATTTTTGGTCACTTTTTATATCATGAAAAAAATTAATAAAAAGCGATCAAAAAGTCTGATCAATACAAAAATGGTACCGATAAAAACTTCAGAACACGGCGCAAAAAATGAAAGTGTTTGGTTGCGCTGTACATTTTATGGTAAAATAAGTGATGTCATTACAAAGTAAAATTGGTGACTCAAAAAACAAGCCCTCATATGGGTCCGTGGATGGAAATATAAAAGTTATGATTTTTAGAAGGCGAGGAGGAAGAAATTAAAATGCAAAAAGAAAATTGGCCTGGTCCTTAAATGGGCACTGTCACCAACTTTATTTTTTGATATGTTGTAGTACTTATGTACTACAACATATCTCTAATATACTTTTATTATTATTTTTTTTTCATTAAAAAGGTTTAATTTACATTTAAAAACCGGCTACTGAAAAAGGACTGATTTTGGAGTGGCAATCAGTCCTTTTTCAGTTAGGCTGCACTCGCTCCCTGCCTGTCAATCAGACAGGCGGGAGCGAGCGCATTGGCTCCCCGGCCACTGGCTGGGAGGCCACTCCTCCCGCACATCGCCGCCGCCGCCTCGTTGCCGCCGCTGTCCCTGCACGCCCGCTGCCGGACTCTGCAGTAACTGCAAGTGTAATGAGGGAACGGGGTATGCGGGGCGGGGGAGGAGGGAACGGGCTAGTGCCGTAGCGGGGGGGGTGGGGGGGAAACGGGCTAGCAAAAAATAAATAAAAAATAGGATGGTGGGAGCTACCCTTTAAGAGGTTAAACCAGTCTTAGGCTGGGTTCACATGTAGCATTTTGGTCAGTGTTTTTAGCTGTGAAAACAAGAAGTGGCTTGAAAATGGGAAAAAAAAGTTGCAACATTTTTTCCATTTGTTTTTTCTGTGTTGGTTTCACCCTGGTCTGGTTTAAAAAAAAATCCTGACCAAATACTACAAGTTAATCGAGCCTCAGTCTGTACTGCATTTTAACTAGTAAGGTAACTGTTACTCAAAGGCATTCTTGCTTCTATAACTGGGTACAGGATGTTCTTATAAGCAACTAGTTTGGGAGTTATGCATCAGGGGAGTACCTTGCGGATATGGAGTAGGCAGGGCATCTGGTCAAAGTCCAGTAATGGAAAGAGGTGTGGGAGGACAGGTTGAGGTGCCTGGAGGATCTACCATTTTCGCTCTATTACCTGCATTCCTGTAAGTTGCAACAGCTGTCGTTCCTTATTGGCAGTTGTAACTTGATTCAGGCAAAAGCACTGCTGGAATTGACAGAAAAATGAGGAGAAGGAGGAGAGAAAAGCTCAGGAAATGTACAGCAGTTCGGTTGTCTGCTCACTATGGCTCTCTTCACTGGGGTTTTCTAGGATGTGACATTGAGCTGCCGGAGAGGTAAGTATGTGTGTAAAGTCTATATAAGGTAGGGATGTCCCGATACGATACTAGTATCGGTATCGGGGCCGATACTAGCCATTTGCATGGTATCGGGGACTCGTTTAATGTCCCCAATACCTGCTGCAGCTCCGCTGCCCCATTCTCTCATCCTCCCGTCCACATCATAGTGTTCCATGGAGGATCATGTGACACACACGACAGTCCACCTCCTCCCCTGCGCCCAGCTAACGCTATGGAGGAAGCAGAGTGACGTATATGTCACATGCTCCTCCATAGAACGCCATGATGCTGACGGGAGGATGGGAGAACGGGGCAGTGGAGCGGCAGCACCCGATAGAGGACAGCGGCAGGAAAGCTGCCTGCAAGGAGGGGGGGGGGGGCTGCTGTCTACTGGGGCCCTGCTGCTGCTGTCTAACCGGGGGGGGGGGGGGGGGGGCTGCGGCTGTCTAAACGGGGGCCCTGCTGCTGTCTAAATGGGGTGCCTGCTGCTGTCTAAAGGGGGGCCCACTGTCTAAAGGGGGACTGCTACTAATGTCTACAAGGGGGGGGGGGGGGGCTGCAGTCTACAGGGGGGCTGCTACTAATGACTGCTGGGGGGGCTGCTGCTAATGTCTACAAGGGGATACTACCTACTATTAAAGACAATAAGACATTCTTACAGCAGAGTCACCTGCACTAACTTGAATTTATAGGTAGATAGTGCAGGTGACCCGGTTTCTACCGCTGCTCACCATGTGGTCATAGGTCTCGCCGCCAATGCAAAGTCCCTGTTCTGTCCAATGGAGAAGAGAAAAATCTTGGTTCATTCTACAGCAGCCGCCTCCATTGTATACAACAAGGACCCACATATCATACGGTAAGCAGCGCCAGAAAGCGGGTCACCCTGGTGTCAGATTCCTTTTAAAATAAAAGTACTCGTAATTGGTATCGGCGAGCGCTAGAATTAAAGTATCGGTACTCGGTAATATGTAAGTATGTGTGTGTGTGTAATGCATATGTTCATGCATGTAATGTTTAACATGTATCTAAGCAGTGACATGCTTTGTGTATCAAATAACAGATTTAAGTGTGGGATATATATTATGTTGCATTATATGAGGAGGGGGATATACAAATGGTAGGCCATTAAGGAAAAATAGAAGACTGGCAGTTTTTTTCATAGTGCACACTAAGGCAAACATCAGAAGAAATGTAGAGCAAATTATCCAGCTGGGCTTTAGTGCTGCACAAAATTGCCATTAAATTCAAACCACACCGATTTTAATTTCAATGGCCATTTTCTTATAATATTATGTCACATTTTCAGCACTAGAAATCGATGTGCGAGGCCATAGTGGATTACGCAATTTCATTCTGGATATCAGAAGTGTTCTAAGATCACAGATATCACCAATGTTTTCTTTAAAATTTCATATTAGAATACCATTTTGACTGGAAGTTCTTGATAAGCATCGAAAGGACTCTCTTTTATTATCTCCACATGCCCCAATGTTGCATGTAGACAGTAGATGTCCCAATAGAACAACCTCATTAACTCAAAGAATAAGAAAGTCAACTGCAAATAAAATAGCTCTCAATGTTAAAAGGAAACACTCCTATTCAGTTTTATATGATGTAGCACAACTGCAGAAAGAAATTAGGCTAATTTCTAAAACAGCCTTGCTAGTCAGCTGTAGGAAAAGAATAAAAAGAATTAAAAAAACACGACAAAAACACCAAAACATACTTATTTCCGCGTTAAGAATTATTATTTTTTTTTTATTACGCTGCAGATATGCCAACGATGGACCCTACAGTGTTGCCTCCATCTGTGCCTGCTCATGGCGGCAATCCGCCTCTATAAGCAGACACACTGCAATGTGCGAGTTGCCACACTCATGAGCAGTGTACTCGCACACATCGCGGCCGCTCCCTCTGCTCCCTAAGCTAGGCCGTGAGCAGCCGTGATGTGTGTGAGTATACTGCGCATGTGCGAGGTGACTCGCACATTGCAGAGTGTCTGCTTGTAGTGGTGGATTGCCGCTATGAGCCGGCACATATCGAGGCAACACTTTAGGATCCCTCATGGGTCCAATCTGCTAATTGCTAATTTTTTCATAGTAATGCAGGGTGCTCTGTCCTGTTCAGCATAAAATTCGTTTGAGTTGCTTAACTGTCTAGCAGTAGCTGTCCTCTGGCTTGATCTTCAGCCCCTTAAAGGGGTACTCCGCCCCTAGACATCTTATCCCCTATCCAAAGGATAGGGGATAAGTTGTCAGATCGCCGCGGTCCCGCTGCTGGGGAGCCCCGGGATCCCCGCTGCGGCAACCCGCTTTCATTACAGCACAGAGCGAGTTCGCCGCAATCCGTCCAGCGATCTGCGAGTCCGCCGCAATCCGTCCAGCGATCTGCGGCCATCGCCGACATGGGGGGTCATAATGACCCCCCTGGGCGATATGCCCCGATGCCTGCTGAACGATTTCAGCAGGCATCGGGCACCGGCTCCGCTCCAGATGGTTGCGGGGGGCCGGTAAAACACATGACGTTCTCATAAGTCATGTGTCCTTAAGGACTCGGAAATGGAGACGTATGAGAACGTCATGTGTCCTTAAGGGGTTAAAGGGGTATTCCAGGCCAAAACTTTTTTTTATATATCAACTGGCTCCGGAAAGTTAAACAGATTTGTAAATTACTTCTATTAAAAAATCTTAATCCTTCCAATAGTTATTAGCTTCTGAAGTTGAGTTGTAGCTTTCTGTCTAACTGCTCTCTGATGACTCACGTCCCGGGAGCTGTGCAGTTCCTATGGGGATATTCTCCCATCATGCACAGCTCCCGGGACGTGACATCATCATTGAGCAGTTAGACAGAAAACTTCAGAAGCTAATAACTATTGGAAGGATTAAGATTTTTTAATAGAAGTAATTTACAAATCTGAAAAAAAGGGGTGTATGTGCAGCTCACAATAAATAGTACACACCGAGGTCAGACTAGGGCATGCAACTATACCTTAATTGCACAAAAAAGGAAAAACCAAAAATTAAGACAATATTATTGGCATAATGACAATATCACTGGCATAGATTAAGTTTCTAATGTGCAGATGGTGTTTAACCGCTGGTATATAGGCACCAACTGCACAAAACAAGCGAAATGTAGCTGAGGGTGCCTGAATAATCGTTTCCCTCTTTAGAATATAATGTATCCTTGTAATAGTTCAACAATCTGCAACAGTTTCAAATGAATGTTACCGATCCTTATAGTGGCAACCTGGGTAAGAGGCGTTGTTACCGCAGTGTCTAGATCGTGCCGATACACTGGGTCCTCTGTGCAACGTTCCAGGTGGTAACGGTGAAATCCAGCAAGGTCCTGGTAGAAGCGGTGGCGATTGGCACTGGCAGGCGCCGATGGTAACAGATCGCTGGGAGGACGCTGGCGCTGGCAGGCGCTGGAGATGGTAAGTCCTCACCGCTGGCTAGATGGAAACGAGGACCGTAAACTGGATGCGAGGAGCTCACCTCGTGTTGCCGGCGTGTGACGTCAGCTGCTGCTGGAGCCGGGTTCGTTGCACTAGAAGTATTTGGCAATATTTGTAGTTGTACTGAGGAAAGGGTTACATTAAATAACCCTGAAATGCGTCTAGTCTCTTGGGCATGACCACTGGCATATATATAATTTTTTATGAATTGTGCCTATCCACCACGGCTGGTTTACCGCTTATTAACTGCTAAAACAATCAGGACATCCAGTCCGGTATCAGTCCGGTCCAAATATTGCCAAATACTTCTAGGTCAACGAACCCGGCTCCAGCAGCAGCTGACGTCACACGCCGGCAACACGGCAAAACATTTTTTTTATATATATCAACTGGGTCCGGAAAGTTAAACAGATTTGTAAATTACTTCTATTAAAAAATCTTAATCCTTCCAATAGTTATTAGCTTCTGAAGTTTTCTGTCTAACTGCTCAATGATGATGTCACGTCCCGGGAGCTGTGCATGATGGGAGAATATCCCCATAGGAACTGCACAGCTCCCGGGACGTGAGTCATCAGAGAGCAGTTAGACAGAAAACAACAACTCAACTTCAGAAGCTAATAACTATTGGAAGGATTAAGATTTTTTAATAGAAGTAATTTACAAATCTAGAGCAGGTAGAAAGAGTATGAGTCCGGCACTGCTATGCAGGTGAAGGCAGTTTACTGGATAATAGGTATCCGCTTTCTCAGGTATGGGTAGAGACTGAACGGTGTGTGCTATGTCGGGGTGCTGGTTAGAGAAGGCACATATCGCTTGACACAATCGGGACAATGTAGAGAAAACCGCACTCACCCGATCAACGTGCACAGATTCTTTATTTCGTTGAACATCAACATAGAACACAGGAGGACTTATGGTCGGCAGGAACGCCAGGGAACAGGAGGTGTTGTTACAGCTGTTTCACGGGAACACAGCCCGCTTCGTCAGACTACACCCTCTGATGACGCGTCGCAGGTTAAATACACACCCACGATTACGTCAGCAGAAGGGTGTTACACACAGGTAAGTGATTTAAAATCTTACAAAAGTAGAAAAATCTTTAAAATCAATACCCTCTACAAAAATCTATGACATATATGGACTTCTATTTATAAAAATACAATGAAATCTAGCTTATCATTAAGTCCAAGATTACCTTGGGCATCCGTGCGCAGGATGAACTCCGCCTCCGTACGCAGTAGCTGCTTTTTCCTATCAATCCCTTCTTTGGGCATTATTCTCTTTATCCCAAAGAATTTTAATGCGGCTGGGTCATTATTATGAGTGGTTTTTAGATGTTCCAAGACCCGAGGGCACCCTTTTCCTGAACGAACTGAATAAAGGTGTTCTCTAAATCTGATGTTTAGCGATCTTGTGGTGCTACCTATATAGTAGCGGCCACAGTCGCAAAACATACAGTAGATAGTATAATTCATTTTACAATTGATGAATTCCCTCACTTTGATTTGTACACCTCCAATGGTGAAAATTTTACCTACTTTGAGTTTAGGGCACCATTTGCAGTTCCCACAGCGGAAATTGCCGCATATTGTGGGGCCGCTTAGCCAGCTCGAGTTCTCCTTACTGGAGTATTTACTGCTAGTTAGGATGTCGCCTAGATTTGTAACTCTTTTGTAGGAGATGAGGGGTTTATTATCAAATTGTACAGATAAAATAGGGTCACTCTGGATTAAGTACCAATACTTGTGAATACTTTGCTTTATCTTCTCAGCCATCGGGCTGTGTGTGAATGTAAAGCAAAATCTTCTATTATTGTTTTTCAATTTATGCTGTTTTTTTTTTTTTTTTTTTAGAGTTTTTTAAACCACTATTTTGTAGAAGGGAATTTTTGTCTTGTCTATTGGCCCTATTGTAAGCTGTCTGTAGAATTGGAGGTGGATAACCTCTTTCTAGTAGTCGTGCAGTAAGTTCTTTAGCTTGCTTTTCAAAGCTACTCTGGGTATCGTTTATTCTCCGCAAGCGAAGAAATTGCCCATAGGGGATGGCGGTTTTGACGTGACCCGGGTGGTAACTCCTATAATGTAGGAGAGAGTTACCCGCCGTCGGTTTCCGGTAACCCTCTGTGCGCAATTTGTTTTCACTAATTCTTACCAAAACGTCTAAGAACTCTATTTCTTCTTTGCTTGACTTGCTAGTGAAGCTGAGAAACATATTGTTATTAGTGTTAAGCCATGTAATAAAATTTGTGAACTCTGTTCCCGTACCTGTCCAGGTTATTAGGACGTCGTCCACAAATCTTACATAACTGGCAATCATCTTTCTGAAAGGATTAATTTCTGAAAAAATCCATCTCTTTTCCAAAAAGGCTACATAGATGTTTGCCAGGGTACATGCCACCGGTGTGCCCATGGCAACACCGCTTTTTTGTGAGTACCATGTGTTATTGAATTGAAACACATTATTGGTAAGGATGAGATGTAAGGCTTCACAAATAAATGTGATGTAAGAATCACTTTTATCCGAGGACACCAACAATTCCCTCACACATTGAATTGCTATATTTTGATCGATGTTAGCGTACAAACTTTCGATATCAATGGCTCCCAGCAAATAGTTGGGCTGCCACTGTATGTCTTTCAGAGTTTCGAGGAAATGGTTGGTGTCCTTGACCATATGTGGGATTTCTTTCAAGATGGGGTGTAACATCCAGTCTATGTCTTTGGAAAGGGGTTCCATTAGAGACCTCACCCCGGAGACGATTGGTCTACCGGGTGGGGTCTCCAATGTTTTGTGTATTTTTGGTAGAAAGTACCACCCTGGATAAGTTGGTGTAGTGGGGAACAATTTTGTGGCAGTGGAGTTTGAAACTGTCCCCGTCTCTACAGCCCTTCGTAAGAAGGACTGCAGGCGTGAGGAGAGCTTAGGTATAGGGTTGATTTCTAGGACTTCGTAGTTATTTTTATTCGACAATTGGCGATTGGCTTCGGATAAATAATAACTTTCTCTCATCAACACAATATTCCCCCCTTTGTCAGATTTTTTGATAATAATACCTTTTTGTGATTGAATCCATTTTAGTGCTTCTTTTTCTTTTAAAGTAAGATTGGGGCTGTCTTGTGGGTACATGAGTGCTTTTATATCCTCCATGACTTTATGTTGGAACATATCTAGGTTATTACCTGGTGCTATGGGGGGGTTATAGGTCGATTTTATCCCACCAGAGAAAAAGCCATGTTCCGGCGGATTGCTGGTCATAGCTTCGCCTTTGGGGGTTTCTCCTATAATGACATCATTGGCCCCCAACAGTTCAGTCAAAGCTAACAAACATTCATTTTCAGAAGTGCTAGGATTAATAAGAGGGCTAAACCCCAAGGGGCTTATTTGTATCGGAATATCTCCCTCTTTCTTTAAGGTATTATTATCTTTGCTAGCAAACACTCTTTTAAGGTTCAATTTACGCATGCTTTTGAATAAGTCTACCTCAAAGGACACTAAATAAAAATCATTAGTTGGGCAATAATTTAGACCTTTTTGTAATAGAGATGTAACATCATCATTCAAAGTCAAGTCCGTGAGTATTTTTTAAAAATAGTATTTTTATAAATAGAAGTCCATATATGTCATAGATTTTTGTAGAGGGTATTGATTTTAAAGATTTTTCTACTTTTGTAAGATTTTAAATCACTTACCTGTGTGTAACACCCTTCTGCTGACGTAATCGTGGGTGTGTATTTAACCTGCGACGCGTCATCAGAGGGTGTAGTCTGACGAAGCGGGCTGTGTTCCCGTGAAACAGCTGTAACACCACCTCCTGTTCCCTTGCGTTCCTGCCGACCATAAGTCCTCCTGTGTTCTATGTTGATGTTCAACGAAATAAAGAATCTGTGCACGTTGATCGGGTGAGTGCGGTTTTCTCTACATTGTCCCTAATTTACAAATCTGTTTAACTTTCCGGAGCCAGTTGATATATAAAAAAAGTTTTGGCCTGAAATACCCCTTTAAGGGGTTAATAAATCTAGTACAGTGATACATGGACAAGAAACATAAAACAATGAAGAGGCTGCGGTGCTCATAAGAGCACTGCGGCCCTTTCAAACAGCTGATTGGTGGGGTTTCCAAGAGTTGGACCCCTTCCTGAGCAAAGACCATCCACTTTAACTGGAACACACTTTTAAAAGGGGTACTCCACTGTCCAGCCTTCCGGCTGTGTTCGGAACATTTAGTTCCGAACGCTGTCCTCGAGCTGCAGGGGTTGGCCACCGCCCCCTTGTGCTGTCAGGCCACACCCCCTCAATGTAAGTCTATGGGAGGGACATGGTGGCCCCTCCCATAGACTTTCATTGAGGGGCGTTGCCAACTGCCGCAGCGCGAGCGCATCGTTCAGAACAAAATGTTCCAAATGCAGCCAGAAGGCTGGCCAGTGGAGTACCCCTTTAAAACACTAACAATTGAGCTTCAAAAAATTTTTCGTGTGCTATAAAAATGGTGTAAATGCATTGATAAATATATCCTAGTAAACTTACTAAATAAGTAATGCACAGTAGGAGAAACTCAATATTTCTACAGCTATAACCAAATTCACTGTAAGTGTTGAAAACGAGGTTAATAGCACAACTTCAGCTTAATGCTGCATAGCTGAAACAGACAGTAAAGTAATTAATGCCGGATAATTTGAACTGGACAGTGAAATAATCTGAGATTACTGATTGACTCAATTGTACAATACAATTCCCCGAAAAGCAAACTGTGCACTTCATTGACATACAACTTCCCAAACTATACAAATGACGTTATTTCATAGGAAACAATTAGCTTTTATTCAAGCATTTAAACAATAGTTTACATTGCTTACAGGATTTGTATTGAGTCATAAAACTAGAGGTCTTGCTGACAATCTACTTTTTTTTTGTAAATTGTTTGACCAGTCTACAAATGCTTGACTTGGCTGTGTCACTGTGACGCCATTTCTATGGCACATAAAGATGTGCGGAAGAGAGCCAACTTTTCACCAATAAACAGGAGATATCCAGTTTTCATTTACCGTATATCAATGTTTTAAAGACAATTGAACAATTAGGACAGATACCCAGTTAGAGGGTTTTAAGATCACAAAATAACATACACAATATATATTTGTGCTTTATGTAAATAATATAATCTGAAGTCATAAACCTGCCATATACATTAGATGGCTGATGCATCATCACTTACTTGTACAGCTGACAGCCTAATGCAAGACAAGATCTCTTTGCGCTTAAGGGGTACTCCGGTGGAAAATAGGTGGAAAACATTTTTTATGTTAAACAGAAAGTTAAACAGATTTGTAAATTACTTCTATTTAAAAATATTAATCCTTCCAGTACCTATCAGCTGCTGTATGCTCCACAGGAAGTTCTATTCTGTTTGAATTTCTTTTCTGCCTGACCAAAGTGCTCTCTGCTGACACCTCTGTCCATATCAGGAACTGTCCAGAGTAGGAGCAAATCTCTCCTGTTCTGGACAGTTCCTGATATGGACAGAGGTATCAGCAGAGAGCACTGTGGTCAGACGGTAAAGGAATTTAAAAAGAATAGAATTTCCTGTGGAGCAAATCTGTTTAACTTTTGGCACCAGTTGATTTTATAAAAATTGTTTTCCACTGGAGTACCCCTTTAAGGCATGAGATTTAAAAATTGCGCTCAGGATGCGCTCAGGATAACAGCTGTTCTAATTCATCATGAATACTCCATATTGCTCCCTACCCTCTCTCTATACATGTACAGTTTTTAAATGCACTGTACGTGTATTTGGAGTAGGGTCCACTAACTCATTCCAAGGCATCATCCCTCACCCACCTTGTGTGTGTTTTTTTGTAATTAAATTCATTCCCCCAGCCCAATGAAGCCCTATACAGCTGTAATTTTCACTGCGCCTGCGCTTGTGCAGAGTGTACTGTACGGTGGAGGCAGAATGACACATATGTACTGTATGGTGGAGGCAGAATGACACATATGTACTGTATGGTGGAGGCAGAATGACACATGTACTGTATGGTGGAGGCAGAATGACACATATGTACTGTATGGTGGAGGCAGAATGACACATATGTACTGTATGGTGGAGGCAGAATGACACATATGTACTGTATGGTGGAGGCAGAGTGACATGTATGGTCAGAAAGCAATCTTATGTAATATAAATGAATGGGGCCACAGTAAACTATCAGTATATGATTAAGTATATGATTTCCTATGAGAAACCACTGATCGATGTAAAAGATCAGTGTGTGCAGTGCCAGATGTGTGCTGGCGTTGCGGAGCCTCCTCGGGCACTATGACACATATATGGTGGGAATGCCCTAAATTGGCCCCTTTCTGGTCCACGGTACTCAGGGTAATTCGGGAGGTAACGGGTATCATTGTTCCTCGTTCTCCTGCGGCTGTCCTGCTCTCCCACCTCCCCATGGCAACCTAGTCTATTAAGAAGTCCCTTCTTAGCTATATGCTCCAGGCGGCGCGAACGGTCATTCCCCACAGGTGGAGGACGCTTCAACCCCCCACCATTGGTGAGTGGTTGGCTGAAATTGCTTGTACTCAGAGAATGGAGGAGCTTGTTGCGGTTACACCTGTGGACAATGACCGTTATACGAAAGTATGGTTAGATTGGCTGACGTTTCAGGCGTCTCCTGCTTATGGAGCTCTAGTGGCCCCTAGTCCCACACAGCACTAACGTGATTCCCATACCCCTCTTGTTTTTTCCTCTCGGGGATGTCTTAAGTGTTCCCCTCCCTACTTGTTTCTGTTTGTATTTCCCATGTATGTTAGAGGCTTCTCCTCTCTATTTTTCATTTTCTTATCTATGATTTCTCTGTTCTCTCTTTGACCTTGCATTCCTTTTTCTCTTCTTGACTTGCTTTAACTTTCCTGCCGAGCCTTACTACTCTGTTGAGGTAGTCAGACGATCCTACTGTTCTTGTAATGAGCTATTTGCTGTTCAATCTGTTATTGCCCTAAATTTAATGTTGGTATTCTGGGGTTGGCTGTCGGGTGCTTACTGGCATCTCGATCGCACCCTTGCTGGTTATAATTGATATTGTTGGGATCCGGCTGGTCCCCTATTGCGACATTATACGTCTCAGTTTGGGACTGGAATCTTGCGATTTAATGCAAAGCTGTAAGCGTTGACATCTGTAGCTGCACTTTTGGTTCCTGCACTATTTGTTACATTTCTTTGTTGTGGAATGTATCTTTGTTTCTTTTTTGGAATAAAACATTTTGAATAAAAAAAAAATAAAAAAAAGATAGATCATGTTTGAAAACCTTCGAATAGTGCTGAACTAAAATGATTCTGTAAAGATAAGCGAGTCAAAGTCCTCCACAGCGATGTGAAAAACTCATTGCCAGTTATCTGAACACCTGATTGCAGTTGTTGCTGCTGACTGTCAGGGACCGACCGGAGGACAGGGAGAGTGAGCCCTAAACTGACCCTAAAACCGCTCTCCCTGCCTACTTGCCCATTCACCCTAAACGGTGGATGGACAACTGGGTGCCGGTCCCTCCCTGAACTAAAGTGCAGGGGCCTAAAAACGCATACTAATAAATAGTCTGTCACAAACTAGAAACATACAGGAACATAGAACTCCATAGTATAAAACTTCAGAGGGCACAGATCAGAGAGTTAGTACAGAGGACACTATATCAGCGGTCATGAACAGAGGACTCCATAGATCAGCGGACATGAACAGAGGACTCAGAGGTCGTGAACAGAGGACACTATAGATCAGCGGTCATGAACAGAGGATACTATAGATAAGTGGTCATGAACAGAACTCGAAAGATCTGAATAAAGAACTAACAAACATATAGAGTTCAAAACACCAGACAGGAAAACGGATGAGTCTGAACATACTCCAGAAACAAAACATGAATAAGCAGAATCCACTAGAAAAACCTCCGGTAGACACAGGAATAACATTACCCTCTGAGTCCCCATGGACAGGTAAACGGCATCTATCGCTAAACAGGAATATTTGCAATACCACATAAAACCTCCAGAAGACACGGAGTCCCCATGGACAGGTAACAGGGATGCCAAGATACACAGGATATGTTTATAGAACAGTGTTCACACTGAACACAAGACAGGAATAATCACAATCCCTTCAGAACATCTCCAGTAGATGCAGGAATAACATTACCCTCTGAGTCCCCATGGACAGGTAACAGGGATGCCTAAATACACAGGATATAATATAGAACACTGTTCACACTGAACACAAGACAGGAATAGCAATCCCTTTGAAAACCTCAAGTAGACACAGAGTCCCCATGGAGCAGTAACAGGGATCTAACAAAGGACACTGTTAACACAATCTGGACACTTCACTCCACTTAAGGAGTAGCCATTAATAGTAAACCCAAATAGACTTCTGGCCAGCAGCACACTCACCAGTGTGGACAGGATGCTGGCCCAGTAGGAAAACAGAAATATAAAACACAGAGCGGACGGATACAAGAGAAAACACAGTGTGAACAGACACATAGCAGAAAAGATATACAAATCCTAAAAACACACTATACAAACACAGATTAAAATCGACTATTAGCATGCCACCTAACATAGGCCAAAACCAGAAAATGCTAAGTGCATGCTAAGACAGAGATAGTAGATTAAAAGCTCAAATAGCAGCATGTCCAGCATGTTAGCAAGTCAGGATGTAAAGATCTCAATCACCCACCCAGAGGCTAGACTGGGCTGACTTTAAATAGACACACCCTAGGAGCTATTGGCTAGCAAGCAAAAGGCTATTAACTATTCCCTGACCAGGGAACATAAAACTGTTCACACACAACCAAACCAATAGCTGTGTGTGAACACAGACATGACAATGACATTGGTACAACCATTTATTAGGTTTAGTGACCTAGTATAAAAAGGAATTTCATTTTTTTATGTAGTCCTGCAACATGTGTAAGTTTTTTGAATGGGTATGTGGTTAAGATTATTATTCTATGTAACATGTTGTTAACTAAATGCTTGTTTAATAAACAAAACATGAAAACAAATAGATGTTGTAAGTGTCTATTAGTATAGCTGTACCCACTGATTGTTATACTAATATAACTTCATTATTTATTTCTTATTTTACAGAAAACATGTTTGTTTTAATGGTTTAGTTGGTTTTGATCAGTTTTAACTAATACTATGCTACTGGCATTTAAAATGACATGTTGACGTCTTTGCTAAACATTTGCTATGCCATCTTGTAGTTTTGTTGTATAGAAAGGTGTGAAATACCTTGTGATAAGCTACAGTGAAATCAAGTACTAACCAAACAAAATATTTCCATAGCAACTGAAAGTCTAGTTTGCTGGAGATCCCTTGTGGTGGCATCCTATAGAAAAGAACAATTGTTATCACTGGGCTCTTTCACAAATACTTTTGATAAAATATTTTAACTACATCAGTACTGTAGCACAGAAGCTATACAGTGGTCCCTCAACATATGATATTAATTGGTTCCAGGAGAACCATCATATGTTGAAACCATCATATGTCGAGTACATATGTCTATGTAAAAATGGTAATTGGTTCTGGGGCCTCGGAACCATTGTATGTTGAATACATATCTCTATGGGAAACTGCCAATTGGTTCTGGGATGACCATTGTATGTGGAGTGTATGGGTAGTGTTTAACAAACCAGGGTGCCTCCAGCTGTTGCACAACTACAACTCCCAGCATGCATGTACAGCCATTGACTGTCTGGGCATGCTGAGAGTTATAGTTTTGCAACAGCTGGAGGCACACTGATAGGGAAACATTGATGTATGGGGTGTATAGTGTGTATATGTATTGTATGTGATGTGTGACATCGCATACAGTACTGGATAGTTCTTTAAATACCTTCAGGGGGGACAGAATGTCCTCCATTACGATCCTGCCGACTACAGCTCTATAGGAAAGGAAGGGGAGGGCAGCCAGCAGCTCATTGGATGCCTGCAGCAAGATGCTGCAGGCTATTGGCTATGGCGGCACTGGGGGGGGGGGGGGGGGCTTACATGGAGCTCACAGTGGAAGCCTGTATGAGTTAGCAGGACAGCATGTGAGTAACAGGAGGCAGAACGGGGTACACGGGGCACATTAAACAACTGTCAGATGCTGAAGTTGTCAGCGCTGTCAGATAGCTGTTTGTACGATGGCCCCGACACACAGCAGCATCATATGTCGATGCTGCCTTCAACATACCATGGGCTCTGAGAGGCCATCATATGTTGAAATGATCATATGTCGAGCCCATCATAAGTCGAGGGGTCACTGTATATTGTAGTAAACAAGATTGCGTTCAAGTAGCATGTCCAAAAATCATGAGGTTCTTAGGGCATGCTGCAGTTTGTCAAAGCTGCATAATATATTTATTATGTGTGTATATTACTAATATGATATGGTTTTCCCTCAGTGACTTCTATGGGAAAGCCACAGATTACACTTCTGCAGAGCTTCTATGTGCATAAGGCTGGGTTCACATATATATCTGGGTCAGTGACCCCAGCCTTAAAACTCAATGCAACTGATAACAACATGCATCAGTTGTCATCAGTTCTTCAGCATCCTGCATCACTTATTTCTGAATGTTGGACGGGGGAACGCAGCAAGACGTGTGTCTTACCATCCACTGTCCAACTTGAGACACCAGATAGTACACATGATCTAGGTAGTACTTTTGCAGCTGTATTTTTTTTTCTTGTTACAAGTCATGTGATTTCTTTTGAAGATAGTAAAAAAAAAAAACACACAGAAATTTACGCATACATTTTAACGTTTTTTTCTTTCATTTTTTAAAACCTATGGATGTTTATGGGAAGAAAAATACTATAAACTATGAGAGAAAAAAATGTCACTGCTATAGCATGCTGTCCCAAAAATGCCACTCATGGAGAAAAAAATGCCACAAACAAAAAAGTATTGTAGTGTTTTATATTTTCCTATTTACTCCCAATTGTGATCTGGCCACAGCATTTTTTCTGAAAAAAAATTCTACATGTTCAGTTCTAGAACCATTATCCTGTTTCTTAAAAAACTATAGCAGCAATCACACAAAAAAAACTAAATATATCAACATTTAAAGCATACCTATTGTTTCAAGAGACTTTTCACAATAAGCTGCAATGTGTGTACATGAAGAGCAGTACTTTTTGTGGACATTATATAACTTGACATCATGCCCCCTTCCCATAGACTTGCATTGCGGGGGCGGGGTGGGATGTCCCGGGGCGGAGCTTGACGTCACAAGGGGGTGGGGTGACCACGGAAGCCCACACCCAGCATTTGTAACTAAATGTTCCGGATGCTGGGGAGCGGAGTACTCCTTTTAAAAGTACTCCTGTGAGAAAAAAAAAATTAAAATCTTAATCCTTCCAGTACTTATCAGCTGCTGTGTGCGCCAGAGGAAGTTGTGTAGTACTTTCCAGTGTTACCACAGTGCTCTCTGCTGACACCTCTGTCCATGTCAGGAACTGTCCAGAGTAGGAGAGTAGTTTGCTATAAGGATTTGTTCCTGCTCTGGATGTTCCTGACATGGACAGAGGTGTCAGCAGAGAGCACTGTGGTAAGACTGGAAAGAACCACGCAACTTCCTCTGTAGTATACAGAAGCTGATAAGTAATGAAAGGACTAAGATTTTTTAATAGAAGTAATTTACAAATCTTTAACTTTCTGGCACCAGTTTATTTGAAAACACTTGTTTTCCACTGGAGTACCCCTCTTAAGGCCATGTAAAATATGAATTTGAATAAACCAACGGGCACTAGGACTGCTAGGAAATGCATTGTCTCATAGACATCAGAGCATTTTCAAGCGAAATCTGCAAAAAAGAAAGTCTATTCTTTTTGCTGAAACCAGAATCGGGAAATTCCACCATGTGAACAGTGCAACAGAATCCTACTACTACTTCTAGTACACATTTGAGAAATGAAGGCATTAGAGAGTAGTCCTCCTTTACCAATAGTTTGTGCCATTGCGTGCTGTGAACACAGTGAAAGCAGTGATTACTGATCATGTCACAAATTTCTGCAAAAAGGCTCTTTACAGAGTTGCTCTATCAGGAAAATCTCCTATTGCTAAAGCAACACTAATACTACTATAATTATACGGCTGACCAGATAATGGCTGCAGCTCCCAGTGACCAACAGTAACAAGTGAGAGAATCTCCTAATGCCGACAAATTTCTTCTATTACAATCTAAAAATGCAATCCAGATACACAGGAGAAGATAAGGAAATGTTTGTTAATGTTCCCCCACCACCATGTACTGCGATCCATTTCCATTCTAAATGAAAACGCAGGCATCACACTGGATCTCCCAAACACCCCATCCAAACTCACAGCATGCCCTATCTTTTGGATTTTATTTGTGGCTGCTTTCCCACTGAGTTTCCAGAGAACAACTGTATGCCAGAAATATGGCATCTAAGAGACAGAATTGTGGGTTTTTCATCCAATATAACTATTTTGTTGATTTGTTGAAGTTAAGGATGTGTTGGTGATGATAAAGAGATAATGCTTCTTAGTTGGCCTTTTGGCTCATGCTGAGTGGTGCCAAATATTAAACTATTACAATTTACATTAATCTAAAGCTTTATTTCAACAGTTATTTAATTTGAATAAGACTATGGCCACAAGACATATAACGTTCTAATATACTGTTATTATAAATTGAACTAGCTTCAGTATGTTTTTGCCTGAAATACCCCAGACAGAAAGATGTGTTGTCCTTTTATTTTCAGTGGGGTATTGCTTCAGCATTTCCCCAGCTCCTCCCCAAAAACAGTGCATGATCCTCTGCTGTCTCAGAAGGTGTAGCTAGATTTTGTCTCCAGCCTAAAGTCCCGCCCCTGAGTGAGGTCACCACCTGTGACCAGTCCCTTCAGTTTACATTACCATCACCCTGTGATTTAAACATATATATTATTACTATGACATCTAGGGAAAAATTTGGTGTGTTTTTTTTTTTTTTTACCATGCTTCCTTTAGGTAAACAATGTCGCAGGCAGAGAAGCATACAGGGAATGAATCCAGCAGGAACAATGTTCTGCTCAGTTATGCAAGGCTCTGGATGTGAAACTAGCAGGCGTGCTGTGGGGGAGGACTATGAATGGTGGAAGGGCTGTAGAGGTGGGGAAACCAATGTATTCTGGGAATTGTAGTACTAAGCAACTACTTAACCAGAAAGCAGTGAGTGTGTATGGTAGGGAAGAAGACTACAGATGCACAGAACACGTACATTTTTAGTGGTTTCAGAACAGGTAAACAATGCTGTATGTTTCAAGATCATTTCTATTTTTTTTTTTACCTGACATCTGAATACCCTTTTCAGGAATTCATTACAGATATCCAAGTACAAGTGGACATATAAAACTTTTAGGAATGTCACCATCATAAAATAGCTATTTTTTTATTACAGATGAAATCCAGTATTTTATTAACATAATTGGTACGCATAGGAAAACTCATTTTTGGAATTTTGATTACTTTTTCAAGCTTACACATCAGATTGAATTAGCCCAACTCGTGTAGCTGATAAATGGCACTGTACCTTTCTGGAAGAGTTAAGGCTATCAATTTTATTGGCATTCAACCCAAACTTTTTTCCCACTTCTGACTAATTGGCAGACTGACCTTTTCTAGCTTAACAGTGAGGCATGTTCTTTATTAGAGATATAAAGCCTTGACACTAGAGTTTGTATAGGTCAATTTTTCTGTTCTTTTTCTCTAACTCTTTCTAGCTTTTAAAACCTGTATCCGAGGTAGAGCTTACTGCAGATAGGTTATAAAATCTTCAGCTAGGTAAAATGTATGAGCTGCTAAAAATGTTTTGTGTTTTATTCATGAAACAACAGAACAAAACAGCACTATTATCTTTCAAATAAAATAAATGCTAAATTGCTTTGTGATCAAGAGGTTAAAAACAAAATAAAAACATAATACATGTAATGTTACCTGCGCCGACTTCCTTTTCTTCATCAATGCTATTCTTTATACTATCATATTCTTCATCAATTGTTTGTACACCTCGGATTTGAGATAAAACTCTTCTTGCTTTTTGCGTTTGGCCTTTCTGAATGAGCCAACGTGGGCTTTCTGGTAGAAAAAGAAAACCAAGAAACTGGAGTATAGCTGGAACAGCTGAAAGTCCAAGCATGTATCTATAAAGTAAAGAAAGAAAGAAAACATTTAGAGGAATCTTGAATGAGAGTAAGTTATATGTTCATAGTTAGCATAGCTGAGTTTGTTGAATACCTCTAAGTAGTTCTTTTTATTATAGACAGGAAAAGACCAAATTCTCCCTGAAAAAAAAACAGCCAAGAATGGCTAAGAGCCCTGATAGCCTTGATCTGAATCCTAGTGAACATCTTAATAAATAAAAAAAAATTAAAATATATATAGTAAAAAGCGCAGCACTCCACCAAGTAGTATAGAATTTTTTTAAATGTATTAGCTCACATAGCAGCAACATTTCTGTCCTACCATAGGACCATTTTCAAGCTTAGTGATACAATTCAAGAAGAGGGTATATGTATGTATGTATGTATATATATATATATATATATATATATATATATATATATATACCCATACATTAGTGATTAAACAATACATATCATGTGATTCAATTTCAACATCAATGATAAAATTCATATAAAATACACATCTATGAAAAAGTGCCATATATCCAATGTACTAGTGTACAGTGTGCCATAAAGTGCCATACAGTAAAGTGCAATGTGATTAAAAACAAGCTTGAAACAATGCTGAATACATACGGTAAATATCATCATAATGATTACATCAGTTATCAATAATCAATATCAGGGATACCTGTGCAAACCCGCTCTGTGTGTATAAACAATCATGGCGCCGGTGGCAGCGTGGAACGCTGCTCACAGCGTGATTTACTGTACATGTCGAAGTTCCGATCAGATGACCGAGATCATGTGACTCAAGGCAAAGTCCCATGATCTCGCAACCATGGAGCGCCAGGTCGCTGCGCTGCGCGCCCCAGTGTGCTCGTATGAACAAAGATGGTGACAGCAGGACGCTAAGTGTAAACTGAGCCCAGTATATCAAAACATAATATAAATAGATATGGGCCAACTTGTAGTGCTAATAATGATAACCATAACACTACTAGCAATGGCAAACAGATTAGAGAAAATGAAAATAGCACAATTTGCACAATTAACAGAAAATAGAGATTAAGAATACTAAAAAAAAACTAAATGAAAATAACAAAATTAAATACAAAGCCTAAAGCAAAATTTAAGAAAATAAAAATTTTATAAAAAAAATAAAATAAATATATATATATTTTGTTATTCATATAGGAATGCAATAACACAAGATTATATAAAGCAGTTAGATATGGGATAGCTCCCAGTTTTGTAGGGTGATCGTGTCTGACCCCATCGACTGGTTGTCAGAACAAGCCCACCACTGGTAGGTTAGAGGCAAAATTTGATTAAGAACTCCTGCCCCTAGTGACCTCGCCACTACAGCCAAAACAGGAGCGCGCCTGATACAGAGCAGCGCTACCCATCTATTCACAGTGTATGTATTAAAACATCTCAACAGAAAAAATAAAATAAAAAAATTACAAATACGAAAAAAATAGAAAAAAATTAAGTAGATAAAAATAATGAATAAACAGAACCACATAGGTCCCTATGTCACCATCATTTTATTAGCAATCATGTTGTATATAATAAAATAAAATCATAATGAATTATCCAGAGCAGTTGCATAGGCATCTCCTCTTATATAACTTCAATTGCTAAAGAAAAAAAAAAAGAAAAAATTACTATTTTGCAATACATATTAACAATACTGTCAAAATTTAACAAAGTGTATCATATGTCATGTATCAGGCGAGAAATGCATACACTGTTTCTTCCGTTCTTTCTCCCATCACAAAATAACGTACGTTATTAATACCGCACTATGACGGGTTAAAACGGATAATGTAAAAATCCCATAGACTATAATGGGATTTTGTAACGGCCGTTTAACGGCCAATTTTCAGGGTTTTCATAATGGAACATATAACGGATCTTTAAAAATGAATGAATGTATAGTGTGAAAGGGGCCATAGTTATATAATAGAAAAATCCACATTAAGGCCTGCTGGACGCAATGTGTTCAGCTGGTGAATCCCCCATAGTTCGTTCTGTTTCAAAAGAAATAACCTGTCACCCACCTCTTTGAGGTTTTGGAACAAAGTCTAACACCATAAAATGTAGGTCCTTATCTGTATGTCCTATCTCAGTGTAGTGTTTAGACACCGGAAGATCCATTTTACATTTGCGAATACTATATCGGTGATTATTGATACGCACCTTGAGGCTCCATGTGGTTTGCCCCACATAGGAGCATATTACAAGGGCATATCAATACATATATTTACCCAACTCGAATCACATGTTAAATAATGTCTCAATTCATACCTACGATTTGTTGTGGGATGGATGAGAATCTGACCTTTTAACATCTGGCGGCAATTTACACAAGTTAAACACGGAAATTAACCTTTCTTTTTTTGATCTCAAAAATGTCTGTATATGATATAAGGGGATTTTGTTGGAATTCATCTGTCTGTCTGTCTGAAGTGGAAACCTAATTAGGCTGAGTTTGTGGGAGTGGCGAGAGGGTATTTAACACCCCTGGCCCTGACGTCAGGGCGTATGGTGTGTTTGGCTATGTTTTCATTTTGTTGCACCATGTGAGCCCATACGTCTGGAGCAGAGGAGTTTTTGGAACGGAGAAGCGCAGCATTGCAGGAATCCAGAGACTTTCAACCCCGGGGGTGATAAGTGCCAGTTGCTGGCGTTACTTTTACATGCTTACTTTCCATTGAAGCAGGGCATAGGGGGCCAGTGAGGTCCAGTTCATGTACCTTACACTAGTCCTGACATCGCCGTGGGGTTGACAGTTTTTCAGCGCATGGGGACCGAGCTGCAGGACTTCCTTGGTGTTCGGCCATTAGGTACTACACTTAGTCAGTGGGGATTTTGAATTGTCCCTATCTTCTACAAAGACGTAGAGAGGTGGGGCAGTGGTTACTTTCTTTCATACTGATAATCATTGGTTTCCTGAGCTAGTTTTTCAGCAATTGTTGGCAGCCTGGTGGCTGGTCACCCGTTGACTACTGCTAAGTTTGTGCAACTTTTCTGTACAATGTTAAGGGTGCTAGGATATGAGGCTTGCAGTTTCTTGGGTCACTCCTTCCGTATCGGGGCAGAGTCTGCGGGATCTAAGCACAATGTTCCGACACTTGTAATCAAGAATTTGGGTAGGTGGCGATCTTCGTGCTTCCAAATGTACATGCCTGACCCATGTGTTGAAATGGCTAATGTTTTTAAATACTTGGTGATGTAATAGATCTCAATAAATGTTTTTTGTGATATCTGTCTGTTTTTTTGGCCCTTTATAGGCTTGCCCTCATTTGTGGTTTTGGACACATTTCTAACCACTGTATAAATATGGTGATGATGTTATTATCTTTCAGTTCCAATGGAAGGTAAGTTATGCAAGTTGGTCCTAGTTGGAGGACATCATCTGTGGGTGTATTGGTAAGTAGGGAGTGTTGTAGTGGGGGACATTTGTGTATCAAATCTTATGATGTTTGCAGCCACGACCACAAGACGATATTTTGTTACTGTGGGCAGAGTAAGTAGACATGAATGGAACTCTCACCTGTTTAGTCCTTTCTCTTGTTTGTAATGCAAGACCCCTGTCTAATGTCAATATTTCTTCCTTATGGGCCTCCACTGTCCTATTTGGATAGCCACAGTGTTGGAAGTTTCTTGACATATGGTTTAGAGTGTTGTGTAGCTCAGAGTCCTGATCCACAATCTTCCTTGCCCTCAGCATTTGACTGAAGGGCAAGGAGTTCGCCATTCTTCGTGTATGACAACTTTGGTAGTGTAAGAGTGTTTTTGTCGGTGAGCTTTGAATATAATTTAGTGTGTAACTTGTATTCTACCTTAAAGACCATCACGTCTAGAAAACTCACTTTTTCCATAGAATTAGTTACAATAAATTGAATATTAAGATCAATCTAGTTAAAAAAAATGAAAAATCATGTAATTCTTCCCGAGTGCCGTTCCACAGGCGGAAGAGGTCATCGATATACCGTCACCGCCACAGACAATGTCTGAAGTGGTGCGATACATAGACGACCTCTTCCTCCAGCACACTAACATACAAATTAGCATACATTGGCGCAACATTCATCCCCATGGCAGTCCCAACTATCTGTAAATAAAATTTATCTTCAAAAACAAAATAATTATTGGTGACTGGAAAAGGACCTCAAAGACTAATGAATAGTTTGATGCATGTGTCTTTACAGAGGAAGAGGTTCTACGTTTGCTGTCTAAAGTGAAGACAAGTCACAGGGGCCTGATGGGAAACAACTAAAATTATTAAAAGAGCTTAGTGGTGAGCTAGCAAAACCGTTAACAGATTTATTTAACCAATCACTGGTAACAGGAGTTGTCCCGGAAGATTGTAAACTAGCAAATGTTGTGCCCATTCACAAGAAAGGTAGCAGGGAGGAATCAAGCAACTATAAGCCAGTAAGTCTGACATCAATAGTGGGGAAATTAATGGAAACCCTACTAAAGGATAGGATTGTAAAACATCTAAAATCCCACAGATTGCAAGATGAAAAACAACATGGGTTTACTTCAACGAGATCATGTCACAAATCTTATAGATTTTTTTGACTGGGTGACTAAAATAGGTGGCGGAAGGGCAGAAGACATCGCATACCTAGATTTTAGTAAGGCTTTTGACACTGTCCTACACAGAAGACTTATCAGTAAACTGCATGGGAGCTTGGACTCCCATATTGTTGAGTGGATTACGCAGTGGCTGAGTGTTAGACAACAGAGGGTTGTAGTCAAAGGAGAATATTCAGAGCAAGGTCTTGTTATCAGTGGGGTACCTCAGGGATCTGTACTGGGACCAATTTTGTTTATTATCTTCATTAGTGATATCGCAAATGGTTTCGATGGTAAGGTATGTCTTTTTGCTGATGACACAAAGATATGTAACAGGATTGATGTTCCTGGAGGGATCCGCCAAATGGAAAAGGATTTAGGCAAACTAGAAGAATGGTCAGAACTCTGGCAACTGAAATTTAATGTGGATAAGTGCAAGATAATGCACCTGGGGGTGTAAAAACCCTCAGGCAGAATATAGAATATTTGACACATTCCTGATCTCAGTATCTGAGGAAAGGGATTTAGGAGTAATTATTTCAGAAGACTTAAAGGTAGGAAGACAATGTAATAGAGCAGCAGGAAATGCTAGCAGAATGCTTGGAGGTATAAGCAGTAGAAAGAGAGAAGTGCTAATGCCGCTGTACTGGAGACCGTATCTCCAGAAGGATATAGATACTCTAGAGAGTTCAAAGAAAAGCTACTAAACTAGTACATGGATTGCAGGATAAAACTTACCAGGAAAGGATAAAAGGACCTTGACATTTATAGCTTGGAAGAAAGAAGAGACAGAGGGGATATGATAGAGAGTTTTAAACACGTAAAGGGAATCAACATGGTAAAGGAGGAGAGCATATTTAAAAGAAGAAAAACTACCACAAGAGGACATAGTTTTAAATTAGAGGGGCAAAGGTTTATGCAGTAATATGAGGAAGTATTACTTTACTAAGAGATTAGTGGATGCATGGAATAGCCTTCCTGCAGAATTGGTCGCTGCAAATACAGTGAAGAAGTTGGTAGGATTTAGATTATTGGGCAGACTAGATGGGCCAAATGGTTCTTATCTGCCGACACAGTCTATGTTTCAATGTTAAAATTAACCATACATTAACTAGGGATGTCCCGATACCGATACTATTATCGGTATCGGGGCCGATACCCGGTATTTGCATGGTATCGGGGACTCGTCTAATGTCCCCGATACCAAAAGCCGGTGGAGTGCTCTGCTGCTTCTCTGATCCGCATCATGCCGCAGCCCTGTTCTGCCATTCCCTTTACTGCTGCTGCTCCGTTCTGCCGTCTGCATCATGTGGTCTTATGGAGAAGCATGTGACACACACGTCACTCCACCTCCTCCCCTGCGCCCAGCGTAACGCTACTGAGGAAACAGAGTGACGTGTGTGTCACATGCTCCTCCAAAAGACCACATGATGCAGACAGCAGCAGTAAAGGGAACGGCAGAACGGGACAGCGGAGCGGCGACAGGCAAGTAAGCAACTACAAGTGGGGTCCTCCTGGCTACAAGGGGGTCCTGCTGGCTAAAAGGGAGGTTCTGCTGGCTAAAAGGGGGGTTCTGCTGGCTAAAAGGGGGGTTCTGTTGGATAAAAAGGGGGTCCTGCTGGCTAAAAGGGGGTCCTGCTCGCTAAAGGGGGGGGGGGGGGGGGAGTCCTGCTGGCTACAGGAGGGCTGATACCAGGGCCGTTTGAAGGAATTTGGGCACCCAGAGCAAAATGGACATGGAGGCCCCCTTGATGTTCACGCACGTCACGCTCTAGGGCCGGCGTCAGGACGTAGTAATGCCGGCCCTTGAATGCTGGGAGCGCGACGTGAGCGAACGTTGATACGAGGCCCCCACATTGGGTGCGGCACAGTTCCCCCACGTTAGGTGCGGCACAGTTCCCCCCACGTTAGGTGCGGCACAGTTCCCCCCACATTAGGTGCAGCAGAGTTCCCCCACATTAGGTGCAGCAGAGTTCTCCCTACATTAGGCTAGCAGTGTATCCCCCACATTAGGGGCAGTATAGTTCCCCCACATTAGGCAGTATTGTTCCTCACATTAGGTGCAGTATAGTTCCCCACATTAGGTGCAGTATAGTTCCCCACATTAGGTGCAGTATAGTTCCCCACATTAGGTGCAGTATAGTTCCCCCACATTAGGTGCAGTACAGTTCTCCCCACATTAGGTGCAGTATAGTTCTCCCCACATTAGGTGCAGTATAGTTCTCCCCACATTAGGTGCAGTATAGTTCCCCCTACATTAGGTGCAGTATAGTTCTCCCCACATTAGGTGAAGTATAGTTCTCCACATTAGTATAGTCCCCCACATTAGGTGCAGTATAGTTCTCCACATTAGGTGCAGTATAGTTCTCCACATTAGGTTGGCAGTATAGTTTACCCCACATTAGGTGCAGTATAGTCCCCCCACATTAGGTGCAGTATTGTTCTCCACATTAGGTTGGCAGTATAGTTTACCCCACATAAGGTGCAGTATAGTTCCCCACATTAGGTGCAGTATAGTTCTCCACATTAATATAGTCCCCCACATTAGGTGCAGTATAGTTCTCCACATTAGGTGCAGTATAGTTCAACACAGGTTGCAGTGTAGTTTCCCACACATTAGGTGCAGTATAGTCCCCTCACATTAGGTGTAGTATGTTCCCCCCAAGACATACAGCCTCCAGCCATACAGTGTATGGCTGGAGGCTGTATGCCTGTTTACTGCCCTACTTCAGTGTTCTGACCACTGCTCCTTTTGTCCGGCCACCATAGCAGTAGGTCCCGGGACTGCAGGAACGGTGGTCGGAGCACTGAAGCTGATGTGCCGCTGGTCATTTACCATGGTGGCCAGCGCATGTCCTGTTCGCTGCTCCGCTCCTCCGCGTTGCTTTCCAATGGGCGCACGCACGGGACGGGGCAATTGCCCCGTTACACCCCCCCCCCCCCCCCGGATCTGGCACTGCATGCATTATATACACACACAACACACTATACACATTACATACTGTACATGCATGCTTCATACACACCCAACACACTGTACACACTACATACTGTACATGCGTCATACACACACAACACACTGTACACACTACATACTGTACATGCGTCATACACACATACACACTGTACACACTACATACTGTACATGCGTCATACACACATACACACTGTACACACTACATACTGTACATGCGTCATACACACACACACACTGTACACACTACATACTGTACATGCGTCATACACACACACACACTGTACACACTACATACTGTACATGCGTCATACACACACACACACTGTACACACTACATACTGTACATGCGTCATACACACACACACACGTACACACTACATACTGTACATTCGTCATACACACACACTGTACACACTACATACTGTACATGCGTCATACACACACACTGTACACACTACATACTGTACATGCGTCATACACACACTGTACACACTACATACTGTACATGCGTCACACACACACACTGTACACACTACATACTGTACATGCGTCACACACACACTGTACACACTACATACTGTACATGCGTCACACACAACACACTGTACACATTACATACTGTACATGCGTCACACACAACACACTGTACACATTACATACTGTACATGCATCACACACACACAACACACTACACATTACATACTGTACATGCATCACACACACACACACACAACACACTGTACACATTACATACTGTACATGCATCACACACACACACACACAACACACTGTACACATTACATACTGTACATGCATCACACACACAACATACTGTACACATTCCATACTGTACATGCATCACACACACACACACACACAACACACTGTACACATTCCATACTGTACATGCATCACACACACACACACAACACACTGTACACATTCCATACTGTACATGCATCACACACACACAACACACTGTACACATTCCATACTGTACATGCATCACACACACACACACAACACACTGTACACATTACATACTGTACATGCATCACACACACACTGTACACATTACATACTGTACATGCATCATACACACACAACACACTGTACACATTACATACTGTACATGCATCATACACACATACTGTACACATTACATACTGTACATGCATCATACACACACTGTACACATTACATACTGTACATGCATCATACACACACAACACACTGTACATGCATCATACACACACACTGTACACATTACATACTGTACATGCATCATACACACACACTGTACACATTACATACTGTACATGCATCATACACACACTGTACACATTACATACTGTACATGCATCATACACACACACTGTACACATTACATACTGTACATGCATCATACACACACACTGTACACATTACATACTGTACATGCATCACACACACACTGTACACATTACATACTGTACATGCATCATACACACACACTGTACACATTACATACTGTACATGCATCATACACACACACTGTACACATTACATACTGTACATGCATCATACACACACACTGTACACATTACATACTGTACATGCATCATACACACACACTGTACACATTACATACTGTACATGCATCATACACACACACTGTACACATTACATACTGTACATGCATCACACACACACTGTACACATTACATACTGTACATGCATCACACACACACTGTACACATTACATACTGTACATGCATCACACACACACACTGTACACATTACATACTGTACATGCATCATACACACACACTGTACACATTACATACTGTACATGCATCATACACACACATACTGTACACATTACATACTGTACATGCATCACACACAACACACTGTACACATTACAAACTGTACATGCATCATACACACACACACTGTACACATTACATACTGTACATGCATCATACACACACTGTACACATTACATACAGTACATGCATCACACACACAGTACACATTACATACTGTACATGAATCATACACACACTGTACACACATACACACACTGTACACACATACACACACTGTACACATTACATACTGTACATGCATGCTTCATACACACACACTGTACACATTACATACTATACATGCGTCATACACACACAGTACACATTACATTACCGGCGTTGCCCGGTTTTTCCTTCCTAATCCTTGTAGGGGAGGAAAATAAATCTATTAGCCTATCCCGTCCGCCTATCTCGACCTCCTTTCCCATCCTCCTATCTCGACCTCCTTTCCCGTCCTCCTATCTCGGCCTCCTTTCCCGTCCTCCTATCTCGGCCTCCTTTCCCGTCCTCCTATCCTGTCCATCTATCCCGTCCTCCTATCCCGTCCTCCTATCCTGACCTCCTATCCCGTCCTCCTATCCCGTCCTCCTATCACGACCTCCTATCCCGTCCTCCTATCACAACCTCCTATCCCGTCCTCCTATCACAACCTCCTATCCCGTCCTCTCATCCCGTCCTCTCATCCCGTCCTCCCATCCCGTCCTCCCATCCCGTCCTCCCATCCCGACCTCCCATCCCGACCTCCCATCCCGACCTCCCATCCCGACCTCCTATCCCGACCTCCTATCCCGACCTCCTATCCCGACCTCCTATCCCGACTCGTAATATGTGTACCAGTTATTGAAATGTCTCCAGCCGTACGGAAGTTATGTGGGAACATACATTTCCCATTCATTTGCATGGGACTTTAACCCCTTAAGGACGCAGGACGTAAATGTACGTCCTGGTGAGGTGGTACTTAACGCACCAGGACGTACATTTACGTCCTAAGCATAACCGCGGGCATCGGAGCGATGCCCGTGTCATGCGCGGCTGATCCCGGCTGCTGATCGCAGCCAGGGACCCGCCGGCAATGGCCAACGCCCGCGATCTCGCGGGCGTCCGCCATTAACCCCTCAGGTGCCGGGATCAATACAGATCCCGGCATCTGCGGCAGTTCGCGATTTAAATGAACGATCGGATCGCCCGCAGCGCTGCTACGGGGATCCGATCATTCATAACGCCGCACGGAGGTCCCCTCACCTTCCTCCGTGCGGCTCCCGGCGTCTCCTGCTCTGGTCTGTGATCGAGCAGACCAGAGCAGGAGATGACCGATAATACTGATCTGTTCTATGTCCTATACATAGAACAGATCAGTATTAGCAATCATGGTATTGCTATGAATAGTCCCCTATGGGGACTATTCAAGTGTAAAAAAAAAATGTAAAAAAATGTAAAAGTAAAAAAAAAGTGAAAATCCCCTCCCCCAATAAAAAAGTAAAACGCCGTTTTTTCCTATTTTACCCCCAAAAAGCGTAAAAAACATTTTTTATAGACATATTTGGTATCGCCGCGTGCGTAAATGTCCGAACTATTAAAATAAAATGTTAATGATCCCGTACGGTGAACGGCGTGAACGAAAATAAAATAAAAAAGTCCAAAATTCCTACTTTTTTAATACATTTTATTAAAAAAAAATTATAAAAAATGTATTAAAAGTTTTTTATATGCAAATGTGGTATCAAAAAAAAGTACAGATCATGGCGCAAAAAATGAGCCCCCATACCGCCACTTATACGGAAAAATAAAAAAGTTAGAGGTCATCAAAATAAAGGGATTATAAACATACTAATTTGGTTAAAAAGTTTGTGATTTTTTTTAAGCGCAACAATAATATAAAAGTATATAATAATGGGTATCATTTTAATCGTATTGACCCTCAGAATAAAGAACACATGTAATTTTTTCCATAAATTGTACGGCGTGAAAACAAAACCTTCCAAAATTAGCAAAATTGCTTTTTTCGTTTTAATTTGCCCGACTGAGCTAGCCGGCAACTTTCACTTTCGCTTTTAGCCGTGCGGCTCAGCTCTGAGCGCGGCTAAAGGGTTAATAGCGCGTGGCGCTGCGTGCTATTAGAGGCGGGTCCCGGCTTCACTATGATGCCGGGCCCGCTGTGATATTACGCTGTGTGTAACCCCGCGTTATATCAGGAGAGCAGGACCAAGGACGTACCGGTACGTCCTTGGTCCTTAAGGGGTTAAACATAAACCCCGCCCCTGGCAAATGGGGGTGAGTAAGGGTTAAATCACCTATCCTATGTTTGTTGTTGACATATAAGTAACATGTGTGCCAATTTTCATGTTAATATCTTTAGCCGTTTGGACGTGATGCTGGAACATACACACATACATACATACACACACACACACACGATGAGTTTTATTTTATATATATATATATATATATATATATATATATATATATATGTATATATATATCCCCACACACATGCTTATACACATATATATATATGCAGGGACACCTACTATAGTCAGGCCCCATGTTGTACAGCCTCTGCGGTCTCCTTTCCTCACAGCTCTCTCCTCACTTCTCCCCCTCCTCCTGCTCAGACGGCTGAAGGCTGAGAGAAGAGTCCGGGCTGAGGGAAGATACCAAGTGCAGCGGGGGTGGGGGGAGCGTGATTGTGGTGAGGTAAGAAGAACTCCAAAGCTGCAAATTAGTTTTATATTTAAAAAAATGTCAGACATTCGGGGGCCCTCTTGTTTGACTGGGTGCCTGGGGCCCGGAGCACAAACTCCCAAGAGCAGGATTGTTAATCGCTACAGGACGGGCAAGCACTGGTTGTGCTCGGGGGCCCCCAGCCAGCTCGGGGCCCCAAGCAATTGCTTGGTTTGCCTGTCCTGTAGCGACGGGCCTGGCTGATACAAATGTCTGCAGGGAGGCTGTGGTCTACAGGGTGGGCTGCTGTCTACAGGGGGGGGCAGCGGTCTACAGGGGGCTGCTGTTTAATGTCTGCAACTATCTATACTACTTACAAGGGGATACTACCTACTATTAAAGACAAATTTATAGGTAGATAGTGCAGGTGACCTGGTTTGTACCGCTGCTCACCATGTGGTCATCAGTCATCGGTCTCGCCGCCAATACAAATTCCCTGTTCTGTCCAATGGAGAAGAGAGAAATCTTGGCTCATACTACAGCAGCCGCCTCCATTGTACACAACAAGGACCCACATATACGGTAAACAGCGCCAGAAACCCGCCTCGCCCTGGTGTAAGATTCCCATTAAAATAGAAGTACTCGTACTTGGTATCGTCGAGTACTAGAATTAAAGTATCAGTACTCGTACTCGGTCTTAAAAAAATGGTATCGGGACATCCCTGAAATTAACCATAACAATTGTAACAAACTGTTGAGCCGCCATGGGGAAGTGAGATGTCACCAATAAATTACGAACTGCCGTAATACCATTTTGATGATTGATGGATGTATAAAGACTGGAAATGTCAAAGGAAAATCTGTGCTTTCGTACAATTTTTTTTATCCTGTGGACTGTGATCAAGTCTGGGGCGCTTGCACCTGCTATGGATTTGGCTAAGTAGTGCTGCATTACGTGTGTGTATATATAAATAAATATATAAAGAAAAGTGGCTGCAGCACTCAAAAAGTCAGGTGAAAAAATCGTAGGTAGCTTTATTCCATGTTCAAATACATGCATGTATTTGAACATGGAATAAAGCTACCTACGATTTTTTTCACCTGACTTTTTGAGTGCTGCAGCCATTTTCCTTTATTTTTGTCTGGAACATGGACCTGTGATCGAGGTTGGCAGGCTGCTTGCACCAATACCACCTTATTTGGTTGTGCTGCTACACCAATATCCTTTACATACATGCACACACACATACCGTATATATATATATTAGGGATCGACCGATATCGTTTTTTTAGGGCCGATACCGATAATCGTGCAGGTTAGGGCCGATAGCCGATAACTTATACCGATATTCCGGTATAAGTTATCGGCTATTTAACCCACTGCGACCCCGCTTCAGATCATTGATTTAAAGCGGGCGCTTTAAATCAATGATCTGCAGTGGCTTTTGCGGGGCCATAGGCTGCCGCCGCCGCCACCCGCTTCTCTCCCCTACCTGTCAGGGTGCTCCGGGCCATCCATCCATCGTTCCTGTAGTGTCCGGGGGCGTTCCGGGTGGAGGGTGGTCCGCTCCGGGCTGTCCTTCTTCTCCGGCGGGCCTCTTCTCCACTCCGGGCAGGCTCCGGCCTAGTACGCTGCATAGACGTCGCTGCGCAGTGACGCCCATGCGCAGCGACGCACCTGACGTCACGGCGTAGCGGCGTCTATGCAGCGTACTAGGCCGGAGCCTGCCCGAAGTGGAGAAGAAGACCGTGGGAGAAGAAGGACAGCCCGGACCGGACCACCCTCCACCCGGAACGCCCCCGGACACTACATGAAGGAAGGATGGCCTGGACCACCCCCATTACGGGTAAGTTTAATTTTTTTATTCACTCGGAGGGTGGGGGAGGGGCCCGACCGGTATAGCGGTATGGGAAAAAATCCATACTGGTATACCGCCTAGCATCACGGTGGGGGGTGCGACGCGGTGCGGTGGGTCGGAGGTGCGGTGCGGCGGGTCGAGGGGGTGGCGGTCGCGGTGCGGTGGGGGCGGTGCGGGGCATTATCGGCTTATCGGCAAGATAATTGCCGATACCGATAATGCCCAAAATCGTGATTATCGGCCGATAATATCGGCCATACCGATAATCGGTCGATCCCTAATATATATATATATATATATATATATATATATATATATATATAGTAAATTTGAGTAGCCGTATTAGTCCAGTCTATGTTCCCATTACAGGACAATTTATGGCCCATCTTGGTGTGAATTCCCCACATCTATTGTCTTAACCCCTGCATATCTGTGAGATGTAACCTGTGTCTTCTGCTTGTGAGCTTAGATTTGCTTTGGACTTGATAAAGGGAGGAATCCTGAAAGCTTGTCTCTACAAAATGCTGTTAGTCCAATAAAAAAGGTATTACAAGATACTGCAACATTTTATGATTTGCATCTATATATATATATATATATATATATATATATACACACACACAGTATCTATATATATATATATATATATATATATATATATATATATATTTACACACACATACACACACTATGTATACACATACATATACATACACACACACACACACACAAAAACATTTGCGCTGTTCAAATCTTTTCATAGGCAAACATCCACAGTGCAGAAGATACGCCCTCCCGTTCCTGAGATTTGTGGGTTTATCTTTGTCTGACAATTCAGGGAGTCAGTCAGATGGGAATGAACTTTATCTTAGTAATGGGAGTGATTATACAGTCAGATGGTATATATTAGTCATATGTACTCTCCTGATCAGGGACGTGCACACATAGGAGTGAAAGCGGGCTGGAGCCCTTGCCCTTTTCCTCACCTGCCACTCTAGTGCCCTCACAAAAGGAGCTGCAGACTCAGGGTGACAGGTGAAGTAAAAAGGATTCATTGCTGGGGAGATTTGTATGTGGTTTAATGGAGGGTGCTGTGCCCTCCCTGCAGGAAGGCGGCGCCACTTACCCAGTCATTATCTGCCATTTCTCTGCTTCTCTCCACACGGAGGAGACAGGAGAAGAGGAGGCAGAGAGAAGCCCGCCCACAGCATGTCCGGCCACAAACTTCAGTCTATGCAGCCCTTACTGTAAGTAACTGTAAATATATGTGAGTGATTGTATGTCAGTGTGTGTGTATGTATACATATGTGTGTGTGTGCGCGTGTGTGTGTATCTCTATGTATGTGCCTGTGCAGAGAGGGATGGCTGGGGCCTTAGTGTAAGTGACTGTGTATATATTGAGTGACTGTATGTCAGTGTGAGGTGTATATATGTGTGTTTGTGTGTGTCTATCTCTATGTATGTGCCTATATATGTGTGTGTGTATATATATATGCGAGCAAGTGAATCTGTGTGTATGTGTATATATATGAGCAAGTGAATCTATGTATATGTGTATATATATGAGCAAGTGAATCTATGTGTGTGTATATATATGAGCAAGTGAATCTATGTGTGTGTATATATATGAGCAAGTGAATCTATGTTTGTGTATATATATGAGCAAGTGAATCTATGTATGTGTATATATATGAGCAAGTGTATCTATGTATGTGTATATATATGAGCAAGTGAATCTATGTGTGTGTGTGTGTGGGTGTGAGTGTATATATATATATATATATATATATATATATATATATATATATATATGAGCAAGTGAATCTATGTATATGTGTGTATATATCTGTGAGTGATTGTATGTGTGTACCTGTATGTATGATGTGCTTATTGGCTATATCTTTTAGTATATATTCCATGTTATATGTGTGTCTGTGTATTTATGTTTCGTAATGTATCTTTGTACCTGTATCTATGTGTCAAAGTGTCTCTTTGTATGTGTATGTGTGTGTCTGTGTGTGTGTGTGTGTATATATATGCAAGTAAATCTATGTATATGTGTGTATATATCTGTGAGTGATTGTATGTGTGTACCTGTATGTATGATGTGCTTATTGGCTATATCTCTTAGTATATATTCCATATTGTATTTATGTTTCTTAATGTATATTTGTACCTGTATGTATGTGTCAAAGTGTCTCTTTGTATGTGTGTATATTTCTTATGTACTGTATATGCCTTTATGTTATGTGCTTCTATGTATTGTATGAAGCAGATTATTAGGGAATTATTGGAGGAATATAAGCACAGTATATAGGGAATTTATGGAAGCACAGTATATATTTCATTATATTGGAACATTATATTTTTTATGTATGCTGGCACTGTGTATAGATCCTTAGGGTGCGTTCACATGTGCCTATTTTTGCTGCAGATCTGCTGCAGATTTTGCTTCTGCAGATTTTGCTTCCCATTGACAATGGGAAGAGAAATCTGCTAAAGCAAATCAGCAGCAGAAAATACGCACGTGTGAACGCACCCTTAGTGGTGGAACAGTATAGTTAAATAAGTGGCACAGTATATAGTTCATTAATGGTGGCACAGTATATAGTTCATTAATGGTGGCACAGTATACACGGAATTAATAGATGAATGGTGGCACAGTATATAGGGAATTAAGGGGGGTACAGTATATAATTAAAGGGAAACTGACAGGCTGTTTACTCGCACTAAACCCAATACACTAGGTTACAGTGCATGTATACAAAAATTGGTCTTTCCATTTTCTAGGTATTGCCCCACATTGCTAGTATGCAAAGTCAGTCTTGTGCGCAATGGAGGCGGAGCTTCCCTGCCTCCATCCTGTATGCTGTGCTATGCCAGGCCGTCTTTGTATATTTATGATTCTTTTTTTTGCCAACTCTAGTATATTGTAGAATGTAAGCATATATTTGTGTGGTGCCCATTTCTTCAGTGTAAGAACCAGAGCTGTGTGGAGATTCCTGCATAAGGTGGGTGATTGGTGATGGGTGATTGGGGATGGGTGCTGGGTGATTGGTGATGGGTTCTGTTATATATAGCTCAGGTGAGGGCATATAGGGGGAGATTTATTAAAACCTTTGCAGAGGAAAAGCCCTCTGCAAAACAATCTGATTGGTTGCTATGGACAACTGCACCGCTCTTTCTCTGCACAGGTTTGATGAATCTCCTGTATAATACAGTATATTATAGTGCAGCTGTGACATGTTTTCTGTAAATAAGACTGTTAGCACAGCCAAAGTGTATATACACATGGCAGACCTTCATAGAAACTGTTCTTGACTCGATTTTACAAAAACACCAACTTTTATGGGAATGTTGAGGAGGCCCGGCGGGAGTCCACTGTATCCCTGGGCCGCAGCACATCTGCCCATTAAGTCTGGCAGACATTTTTTAATGTCTGTGCACGTCCCTGCTCCTGACTGTATAATCCCACCCATCACGATAGCCACCCCCTGTAATAAATTACATTCACACCCGTCTAACAATTCCCTAATTGTCAGACAAAATATGAATCCACATATATTAGGAACAGAAGGGTGTATCAAGAAAACTGTAAAAGGGTGTGTGATCAGGGCACCCCAAGCTATTTAATAATCATGTTTTTTGGGTGTATGACCACAGGTCCGCTTTAAGACTTGTACAATGTAGAAGAAATGTTGTATTTTTCCTTGCTTGAAATTTGTTTTAGTTGCCGTAAACAATGTTACCTTGCATGCACACCTCTCCATGACATACCACCGTGTTGATGGGGCTAAGGTCAGTAATTTGACCTGCACATTTCCCAACACATCTTTAGTTGATCCACTTGTGTGCTATGGGTTATTCCCTTCTTGTATCATCCAATGTCTTTATCTTGAGGTTATGGACAGTTGCCCTTACATCTCCTCACACCATAATGTTCGTACCACAATACTCTAAGGTTGCAATGAGGTCTTTGTGTGTATTGTTCTTCATCTCCCTTTATCTTCCTTATCTACCTTATCATTATAGGGTAGAATAAGTTTTGCATTTTCTCCATTTGTAAACAGTTTGTCTAACCATCAGGGATGTGGAATTTCTATAGCCCGACGCCCGGGACTAGCAGTTTTGGGCGCCGGGCATGTGAATTTGTCCGGCCCTTAGCCCGGCTTCGGGCAAGCAGGGCCGGACCTGACAAGTGCGGCGGATCTGCAGTCTGTATGGAGCGGGCTCCCGACTCCTGCCCGCTCCATACTCTGCAGCCTGTGTCCTCGGAAGCAGAGCAGGGGAGATGAGAAGCTGTGTATGTGTCTTCTCTCCCCTGCTCTGCAGACGTGCGGGGGGAGATGAGGGGGCGTGGCTTATTTCTCCCCGTGCAGACCTGCGTCCTCTGCCTTCGCTCCCCGCATGTCTGCACGGGGAGACTGTATGCGGCGCTCACAGGGGAGTATGGAGCACTCCATACTCTGCAGCCCCCGGCTGTTCTCAGTAGCCGGGGGCCGCCGCTAATAGCCAGCATAAGGCGATCGCCGCGGCTGGCTATTAACCCTTTAGATCGCCGCTGTCAAAGCTGACAGCGGCGTCTAAAGGGAGATGTGAACGCTCCCTGGTGGGCTAGTGGGGTGGATCGCCCCCCTGCAGCGTGATCGCTGGGGGGCGATCCACTATAGAGGTAGCCGGAGGACTTACCTCTGCTTCCAGCTGTCCCAGCTCTGTCATTGATAGATCCTGGCTGGACCAGGCTCTATCAATGGATCACAGAGCACACAGATTAATAGAGTTCAATAGAACTCTATTCATCTGTCTGAGGAATCTAATGATTCCTCATAAGTCTAATAAAGTGTCAAAAAAAATAATAATAATAATAATAATAAATAAAAGTTTTAATAAAAGTTTGAAAGACACATATTAACCCAGTGGTCTTCAAACTGTGCCCCTCCAGATGTTACAAAACTACAATTCCCAGCATGCCAGGACAGCCGTTGGCTGTCCGGGCATGCTGGGAGTTGTAGTTTTGCAACATCTGGAGGGCCACAGTTTGAAGACCGCTGCATTAACCCCTTCCATGTTAAAAGTTCAAATCACCCCCTTTTCCTATATAAAAACATGCAAACATAATAAAAATAAACATATTTGGTATCGCTTCGTGCGTAATTGTACAAACTATTAAAATATAACATTATGTATCCGTACGGTAAATGTAAAAAAAATACCAAACCACAGATTTGAAAGTTTTATAATATCCCAGAAAAAAAAAAGTTAAAAAGCGATTAAAAAGTCAGATCAATACCAAAATGGTAGCGATACAAAAAACAGATTATGGCGCAAAAAATGAGCCCTCATACAGCCTGGTATGCGGAAATAAATAAAGCTGCAGGGGTTAAAAAATGGCAATTAAAAAAAATTAGAAAAAGTCCAGAATTAGTAAAACATGACGTAAACGATACAAATCTGGTATTGCTGTAATCAGGCGCCTAAAGTATAAAACTAACATGTTATCTCAACCACAAGGTAAATGGCGTAGAAAAGAAAACCACCAAATCTGCAAAATTATCTTTTATTATTTCAATTTCACTTCCCTTAATATATATTTATATATTTTTTTGGTTCGGAGAATGTTATTGAAAAATTAAAAAGGTATCATTATAGTAGGTAGTTATGGCTATTATAGGGCAAGGAGGAAAAAACGAGAGCGTAAAAGCGAAAATTGGCCCGGACAAGTGGATCGTCATGAGGGACAAGTAGATTTTGCTCCATTTTAGTCCCGTGGACAAGTAGTTTTTTATAAAATTTCCACACCCTTGAACCATGAATAGATGTACACACAAGTATTTAGCAATAATTTGCAGAGTTGTGTGCACTGAGACATGGTTCACAATAACGTTGTGAAAAACAAATACACTGCTAAAAGAAATAAAGGGAACACTTAAACAACACAATGTAACTCCAAGTCAATCACACTTCTGTGAAATCACACTGTCCACTCAGGAAGCAACACTGATTGACAATCAATTCCACATGCAGTTGTGCAAATGGAACAGACAACAGGTGGTAATTATAGGCAATTAGCAAGACACCCCCAATAAAGGAGTGGTTCTTCGGGTGGTGACCACAGACCACTTATTAGTTCCTATGCTTCCTGGCTGATGTTTTGGTCACTTTGGAATGTGCATGTGTTCACTCGAATGGTCAGAAACAGACTCCATTAGGGTGGTATAAGGGCCCAACATCCACAAGTGGGGGTTGTGCTTACAACCCAACACTGTGCAGGAAATGTGGCATTTGCCAGAGAACACCAAGATTGGCAAATTCGCCACTGGCACCCTGTGCTCTTCACAGATGAAAGCAGGTTCCCACTGAGCACATGTGACAGACGTGACAGAGTCTGGAGACACCGTGGAGAACATTCTGCTGCCTGCAACATCCTCCAGCATGACCGGTGTGGCGGTGGGTCAGTAATGGTGTGGGGTGGCATTTCTTTGAAGCCCGAAAAGCCCACCATGTGCTTGCCAGAGGTAGCCTGACTGCCATTAGGTACCGAGATGAGATCCTTAGCCCCCTTGTGAGACCATATGCTGGTGCGGTTGGCCAAGGGTTCCTCCTAATGCAAGACAATACAAGACCTCCTGTGGCTGGAGTGTGTCAGCAGTTCCTGCAAGAGGAAGGCATTGATGCTATGGACTGGCTTGCCCGTTCCCCAGACCTGAATCCGATTGAGCACATCTGGGACATCATGTCTCGCTCCATTCACCAACACCATGTTGCACCACAGACTGTCCAGGAGTTAGCGGAGGCTTTAGTCCAGGTCTGGGAGGACATCCCTCAGGAGACCATCCGCCACCTCATCAGGAGCATGCTCAGGTGTTGTAAGGAGGTCATACGGGCACGTGGAGGCCACACACACTACTGAGCCTCATTTTGACTTGTTTAACGGACATTACATCAACGTTGGTTAATATATAAAATGGTGTATTTACCAGCCCAGCGATCCCCACCAATTGCAGTCGAGGGAAATTAGATGCATGAGTATAATCTTTATATTTATTTATTTATTTTTAATACCAGCCTGCCCACTTTAACTAAAAAAGGAAATGCTAATACAATCTGTTGAAAGAGTTGTCTACTTTTTCTCCTTGCACTGTGCATGTTTAATAACACCACACTATCAGCAATCACAGCAGAAACGCATATAATTCCAACGAGTCCACACACGTGTGTGCAGATAGCTGTGACCCATATTTTATAAATCTGTCCAAATCTGTCTGGTTTTGGCCTCAGCAACCAATCACAGTGCAGCGTTTATTTATTTATTTTATTTACCAGAGCTCATTAAGATATAAAAGCTGAGCTGTAATTTAGTTATTATGGGCCAAACCAGACAGTTTTTGTCTCAGGAGTGCTAAATCTGGGCCATAGATTTTCATTTACAAGAACAAGCTATTGTTTCTATTATCTATGTGCACATTTATCAGTTCTGTATTATTGTATAACAAGGTTTCATGTTTCACCGGCATACATGCATTACTAGTAATTATATACAAATGAGTAAATCAAGTTTATTTAAGTGTACCAGTACTTGTCATGCAGGGCTGAAAAATCTCATTACTAGCAAATGCTTTTAAAAACAAAAAAAAAACGACTAGTTTAATATGCTACATCTGTTTCACAGCATCAAACTTTTACCAGACGTAACGTCAAAAACAAATATTACCTTATTATGACTGCTGCAAGCCACAATATAATGAAGACTAGTATTGACAAAACATGCAAACAGGCATACGGCTCCAAACAATAAGTGAGCCATAATACAAGACCTATTGATATACGGTACTATACTATAATATATATCAGTGTTTCCCAAATAGTGTGCCTCCAACTCTTGCAAAACTGCATTTCCCAGCATGCCCAGATAGATATTAGGGAATAACATTACCACAAGGGGGTTATTTGGACTGCAACAATATTTAGTCAAGTGGTAATCCTAACATCAAGGTCAGGGCCCAAAGTTTCCAAGCAGAACATTCACACTACCTGTGCTGGATTTTCTTTTTCTCATAGTACATCTTGGTGCAATCATACACCTGACCAGCCATATGTTAAAAAATGATATATATATATATATATATATACACACACACACACGCTACCCAGGGCATAGGGGAGGTGGTAAAAAAGCTGCCGATCTATTGTATATGGTTCCCTTAATACCATACACTAAGGAATGTAAAATACAAATTAATAATAATCGGCGCTATATAAGATGTGCTGTGAACGGGGATAAAATATTGTATAGACACTATATAGATGAATGAGTACATAAAATAAAATACCATATGATATGGTATTTTATTTTATATACTCATTCTTCTATATAGTGTCTATACAATATTTTATCCCCGTTCACAGCACATCTTATATAGCGCCGATTATTATTACTTTATATGTTAAAAAATATATAGCTGCAAGCAGCAATAAAAGGTGGCCAAGCAGCAATAAAGGTGGCCAAGCAGCAATAAAGGTGGCCAAGCAGCAATAAAGGTGGCCAAGCAGCAATAAAGGTGGCCAAGCAGCAATAAAGGTGGCCAAGCAGCAGAGCCTGGTTATAGCACACAAGTGCTTTGACTCTTTATGGTAAATTAAACAATCATGGACGTGTACTAATTTTACCAATAATTTTAGATGAAACTATGGGGGAGATGTATCAATATGTGTCTGTGTGCAGCCACTTTTTTTTTGCTGTGTTTTTGCTTATGTGTTCCAAATTTATCAAAACGGCACAAGACTGTGATAAATTTTGCACAAATAAAAAATCACCTCAGACCTTCCTGTAGGATGTAATTTTTTTTTAAAGGAAAGGTAGAGGTGGTATAAATTTGCATTTTTTTTTTACATTTCGCGCAATATTTTTGCGCCTTTTTAAAAAGAAGCAGTTAAAGGGGTTATCCAGAAAAAACCACACACACATATACACACACATATATATATATATATATATATATATATATATATATATATATATATATTATATATACACACAGTGGTCCCTCAACATACGATGGTAATTCGTTCTAAATGAGCGAGCGAAAGTTGAAACCATCGCATGTTGAGGGATCCGTGCAATGTAAAGTATACCAGACCACTGGTATAGGAGGTTATACAGTCCCCGCCGCTCACCGCTGCCCTAGATGTCACCCTCCATCGATGTTGCCGTGTCCTCGGACCGTCTCTGCTGCGTCTCTTCATCGCACTCCGCTCCTATTGGATGATGGGACGGCGTGCACGATGACGTGATGACGACGATGGAGAGCGCAGGGGATCCCGAAGAGGACGGTCCGGAGCGCCGGTACAGGTGATTGACACCCACCGGACCACACGGGGCACCTTAAACGGCTATCCGGTGGCAGCTGAAGCAGTCTGCGCTGCCGGATAGCCGTTTATGCGATGGCCCCGACATACAAAAGCATTGTATGTTGATGCTGCCTTCAACATGCGATGGCCACTGAGAGGCCATCGCATGTTGAAATTATCGCATATCGGGGCCATTGTAGGTCAGGGGGGGGGGGGGGGGGGTCACTGTATAGCTAAACTGGTTCCAGAAAGTTAAACAGATTTGTAAATTACTTCTATTAAAAAATCTTAATCCTTTCAGTACTTATGAGCTGCTGAAGTTGTATTGTTCTGTCCAGGGAACTGTCCAGAGTAGACGCAAATCCCCATAGCAAACCTCTTCTACTTTGTGCAGTTCCCGAGACAAGCAGAGATGTCAGCAGAGAGCACTGTTGCCAGACAGAAAAGAACAACTGATCTTCAGCAGCTGATAATTACTGAAAGGATTAAGATTTTTTTTTAATCGAAGTAATTTACAAACTGTTTAACTTTCTGGAACATGTTTTTTTTCTGGAATACCCCTTTAATAAATCTCGTCCACTGCATAGTTAAGAACGAAGCACTGCATTTAACAGTCACCTTTGCCAAAGTTATCTATTTTGAAATTGCATAAAATGTTTGCGCAAAAACTGCGCAAAGATTTTGTGCCAAATTTCACCAATAAAATGTCAGGAAGGCAATGATAAATCTCCCCCCATGTATGAAGAATATTTTGCAATCTAATATAGCTATCAAACCATGTCATCAAGTGTGGTACAGAAAGTGATCATGGACATGTGTGCTTATTTTCCCATTGTTATTACCAGCTGTTTCAGAGAAAACTATATATGCTAAATATTGCGCAATCTAATTTGGCTGCCAAAAAGTGAAAGAAAAGCCTAGATGGCTGCCAAAGCTTGCGAGCTATGACCTTTATATTACAAAAGATTGTGCACAGCGCAGGGCTCCACCATTGGGCAAAGTTTTACTAGTTTTAAATTAACAGTGTACATATCACAAGCATTTGAGTAACATAGTTTATTCATTTTAATGCTTTCTACAAGTGTTTGGCGGGCAGTGGCCATATTAATTATGCAAATAAACCAACTTTAGCAAACAATGTACAGGAGGTGCAGCAGGTTTCTTTATTTTCGGTGCAAACTGAAGCAGAGCGGCATCAGCGTGACGCCATTGCAGATACACAGGTGCTGTGACAAAATTTTCAAAGCCCCTCTGGGCGTTTCATCAGAACTGATGAAACGCCAAGAAGAGGCGTGAAACTATTGTCACTGCACCTGTGTATCTGTGATGGCGTCACGCTGATGCCGCTCTGCTTCAGTTTGCACCGAAAATAAAGAAACCTGCTGCACCTTCAAAACGGTGAGTGCCTCCTCATGTTTCTTTCTGTACTATGTATTATGCATGTCTTGCTCTGGAGCATTGAACACCCCGTTTGGTACAGTTAGGAACCTGTTTTCATGCAGCACTGTGTTTAGTGGCTGATTGCCAGGGCCTGTTCGAGATTGTTTTCATCCAAGATGTCAGTGCCGGTCTTTTCCTACCCACATGATTGTAAAGGTAGCTGTGGACATTTTCGCCAACTTGTAAATAATTCTAGGAAATGGTTTTATAGAAGAGGTTTATAGAATATTGAGCAATCCAATATGGCAGACAAACGATGTAGTCTATAGACTTGTATTGAATATATATCAGTCTGTATTACAGTCTAACCACATTCATAATGGTTGCAGAGAAGCAGTTGTTTGAATATTGTAGACAGAAAGCATGAGAAACCCTGAGAAAGATGGCATGAGGAAGATGGCTGCCAGAGCATGTGACCTACGAGCTTTATGTTAGAAAAGATTATGCACAGTACAGGGTTTCAAGCGTTGCAAGCATTTAAAAAAAGCCACAAGGAAATAACACGAATAATTGGAGAATTTTAAATAATTTATTATGGCCAATGAACCACGTGGTTGAATAACGTAACACGAACATGTGCGAGTCTAGGTCACAGTGTAAAATGACACAAAATTTCTACATCTGTAGTTTTAATGGTTTCAGAGACAAATGTCTTTGGCATTGTACGACACTGAATATAGTCACCTAAAACAAGATGGCTGCCAGATCATGTGACCTAGGACCTTAATGTTACATAAAGCTAAAAGGAGTACTCCAGGCAAAAAGCTTTTTTGTTGTAAAAAAAAATAAATCCTACTTCTAAGTTCAAGTCCTTGTACTATAGTACCATAGTTACAAATGGTTCCTGAAATAACTGAGCAATACACCCCTGCTGGAAGTACTGCAGTTTCCCCATCACATGTCCCTGCTCTTTGGACACCCTCTGCCTTTAGCTTACATGACGTTAGTGAGCCACTGTACGTGATCGCCGTGGGATTGGCTTTCTTCAGCATCCTCAGTACATGCCACAGCCCTGCCCTGAGATCCAGTATAGTTCTGCAGGCAGCAGCAGCATCTCTTTAGTCCTTTCCTCATTCCTGTATTGGGCAGCTTGCGTGGCAGAAACATGGCAGTCTCAGCTCTAGGCCAGCCCTTCTCCCAGGATCATTTGTCAGATCACCGAGAGCAGAAGTCATCTATTCACAGTTAACAACCAGCTGTCAGGACCCTTCTGATCAGATATCCTTGGCCTGAGGATTAGTTTCTAACCTGTGTTAACTGGAAAACCTCTATAACTTTATGGCCCTCATTTACTAAGAAAATCGGGTTGTAAGTCTATGTTGCTTTCTTACCAGATTGCTTTTTTCCCCCTGATATTTATTATTATGTCGCATCCTGTTTGTCGCACGTGGGTTTTGTTGGTTTTGGTTTCCAACTCCTCTGAGCTGTTGGGAAAAAATCCACAACAATTCAACAAATTCGGGTTGGAAACCTTTATAAATACGTGGGAAAGCTCAGAAATGTCGGGTTACGCCCCTTTTTCGGGTTTGGGAGAATCCACATCGGGTCCGTCGGGAAAAAATGTTGCATCGTGTCGCAGACTGACGCACGATGTCTGCGACATGGCGTAGACAAAGATGCGACAAAAAACCCCGACAAAAGAGGTCGGGTTTAGAATAGTAAATGAGGGCCTATGTGTGTATAGTAGTTTAGTGGGATCGGACTGTTCCTCATGCCTAAATGAATTTACCTTGGGCTCCCAAGATCCAGGCATCAGTTCACTGGTTGTCCTTCAGTGGACTATTTTTGGTAGGTATTAACCATCACATACAAGTAGCTCAAATTCTTACACTTGCCCGTTGCTTTTCTTTCCAACACATTAACTGAAAGAACTGAATTATAACTGGCTGCATAATATAGTTCACCTCTTGACATGTCCCAGTGAAAGCAGATAATTCTGTTTACGCTTCATCTATCTGTGATTTTATTCTATGGGTTTTAATGTTATGACTGATCTGTGTGTACACGCTGGACACACACAATTACTAAGGACAGGCCTCAACAGAATACTATCTGATATTAAAACAATGAATCCACAGCACAGGGAATCGATGAAACAGAAGTGTTCCTATTACTGACCTGACATGAAAGTCTTATTGTAGCTAACTGAAGTATTCCTTTTCAAATAGAAGGCATTAATGGCATACACATATATGTAATTAAGAATAATATATATTTCTACCGACTAACACAATGTAAAACAATTAATAACTTGTATGGGGTTGTTAAACATTCCATTTTTTTTTGGGGGGGGGGGGGGGTTGCCTATAACATGCAAACTAGTCAAAGCTGTAGCCCCATTTGTTTTAACTCCAGTGCAGCAGCATCTGTGGGGGAGATTTATCAAAACCAGTCTAGGGGAAGTTGCTGAGTTGCCCATAGCAACCAATCAGATCACTTCTATTTTTTATAGTAGGACCTCTGAAAAATGAAAGGAGCGATCTGATTGGTTGCTATGGGCAACTTTTCCTCTGCACAGGTTTTGATAAATCTCCCTCTATGTGTTTCAATACTCGGTCATGTGATTACCTTTCTGACTCTCCAAATCTTCCAGTAGCTTATGGTTACAACAGGATGTCAAACTCTGACTTCCTGTGGACTACAGGATGACATAATCACCTACCAGTTCTCAGACCCCTCCCAGCTCTCCATCAGATCAGGAAACAGTATATAGAAGGTATACACTTCTCCTGAGGCTGTATTCACACATTAGCCCTGATTTACTAAGAGTGTCGGGTTATTTTCAGTGTTATTTTTTTTCCCCGACTATTTTTTCTTACATTCTTACATGTATTTATCAATGTTTCGCACAAGTTGGGAAACTTCTGTCGCATAATATCAAATTCTGTCGCATGGAGGGAAAAAAAAAGTGTAGTACAGGAAAAATAAAGCGTAAAGCAAATAAATAAAGTAAAGTAACTCTGCACCAGGATGTAACTTTACATTCATGGTCGTTAATGGGTAACAAACAAAAAGTAAAAAAAATGAGAAATTACCCCCCCCCCCCAAAAAAAAAATAATAAAATGTAATATAAAAAGGTACTAAGTGGACAAAGTAACAGGATTTAAAAAACAACAACACATTTTTTAACAGATTCCCCACACCTCAAGGCAGTCTGGTATTCAAGTTCAGTATTTCACTATTTTTCTGGTGGGTTTTTAAATACAACTAAATACAACTGGTTTTCAGGAAAATGTCGGGAACACGCCCCTAATTATGCAAACCACGCCCCTTTAGTCGGGCTAAAAAAATACTCAGAGTAATTGGAAAACAGTCAGGTTTTTACTAGCAAAATGTGTCGCACAAAGTGTCGCAAAGGACATACGACACAAATTGTGTCGCATAACCCGATAAAAATAGTCAGGATCTTGTTAGTAAATCAGGGCTATTGTGTTTCTTTCTACCTTTTTGCTGTGCATTTTCCCAAAATCATGGAAAAAATTGAGACTGTACTGCAACTGTTTAAAATATTGTAAATATGTACTAATTGTTACTATGGTTTTCAAAATTTACAGCAAAAACAGCTCAAATGCAGTAAAAAAAAAAAAAAAAAAAAAAAATGCATTACAAATTCAACAATTTAACAGCCTAAAGATGTCATATCTTCATAAATCACCTTGATTGTCATTATAGGTCAAATCACATTCTCCTCATGGCAATGTTTCTCTAAAAACTTCACTTTAAGGAAGACTGCAAGAAAACTGCAGTGTGAACTGATACCAACACACCTATGAGTCTAATGAGTTCACCAGTTGATAAAAAAAAAAAAAAAAAAATGTTTTCCACCGGAGTACCCCTTTAAAGTTTCGGGCCTGTGATTTCTCCTCCCTATCCCCTGTTCTCCCAATCCCCTTCCCCTATGCCTTGTTGTTTGACATTGTTGTTGCTTTTGATAAACGTATTTATGCAGGAATGTTAGTGTAGCATGTGGTACGATTATAGCATAGGGAACCTGTGCTGTCATGCTATGTATGGTTAATGTATTATTTATTGTATATATGACTAACATTTGATTGCTAATAAATGCTCCTTTAAAGGTTGTCACTTTGCTAAGTTCAGAAAACAGCCAGTAAAGACCGTGCCTTTTATCAGTAGCATTTTCCATAACCTGCATGTATAATGAGATCAGGATGACATAAGTGGTTTGGGAAGTCAAAGGTCAGGCGTGTTCCAGTCTCCTCTCTGAAAGGGTTTACATTTACAATGCTCTCAAATTTAATTGTAAGGTTTCATAAAATTTAAATATAGGATTTCTTACACAACACAGACATTTTAATGCCAAGCATACAAGCCAAAATAAATGAGTCACAAGGATTGCTGTTCATGGGTAGGCAGTTATCCATATTCATGTCTCATTTAAATAAATAGGATGTTTTGCCATATGACAAAGAGGTGTATTTAAATGTCACAGCAAGCACGCTGTTCATCACAACAATACACAAGTTTATTCCATTACTATTGCTAGGTGTAATAAAAAGTAAGAAAAGTTTACTTACCAATTTTCCATACAACAACCACTAGGTAATACAGGTAGAGTGTCACTTTGTGTATGCAGACACCAATTTGCAGTCCTCAATTACTGGAATGACGCCAGCACGACATACATTTTACTAAAACTTTTGTCTTGTCGTAAAGGCTTTGTAAAATTCGCATTGGGACTGGAGCCATCCCCGTGTCTGAGGGAGCAGGCATATGAAAGCTTTTATTCTCATATATAAATAAAGTACGCTGACCACCACAATGCGTTGTAACGTTGCTTAGTTTGTATTCATACTTAAGTGCATGGAAAGTCTGCAGTAGATAGACCATAAAAGAAGTCCAGCACTTTTTAAAAATTATGTATGTCCTAATTTATCTCTATAAACCATCTTGGGCGCAGGCCATACTGCATTACAGCACGTCAGTGCACAAGATGCTTTAAAAGATTTATTATAAAACGGGTTGTTTTTAAATAAGTGGTGAACTTTACTACTTGTGTACTACTTATATTTAGTTAGCTCTTTAATATAGTACATTTCCTTCTGTATCTTACTCATCCCATACCTGTTACCCCAACCTTTTCCATTGTGTGGCACACAGTTTATTCTGCCTCTATTTTTCTCACTATAATGCCACTAGGTAATATATGGGCCCCTAGTTTGCTTTATCCCAGGTTGGAGGCAGTTTGGTGAAGCAGAAACCTTTTGTCACCGCCCTATAATAGAGAAAAGGGTAACCAGCTTTGTGCCATTCATTAGCAAAAGCTACAGAAATCTAGCTGGATATTTGATGCTTTATTCTATACTACATTTCTGCAGGGTAATGGCACAAGCTCTACGCATCCATATAAGCACGCCCAATTTGCCATAATTGATATCCTGCTGATCATTTGATGTCATGCTAGCTCAGCTGAGTGTGATGTCAATAAAGGCATATATAGATATGATAACAGTCAGGGCACTGTGAGGGTGCATTCACACCCTTATTTCTTTATACGGTCACCGAATCCGGCTGGGAAGTGTCAAAACTGGCGCTCCAGTATCTCAGCCAGACCAGGCTGGCATCTCATTTATTTTAATGAGCCAACTGGAGTCGGCTAATTTTTGTCCCGTATCCGGTTTTGTGGCCAGACTGAAAACCGTGGTATGCTACAGTTTTCAGTCCGGCCAAAAAAAAAAACTGATACGGGGCAAAAATAAATCCCCATAGGGGACTATAACTTGCAATCATTCGATTGCACACACTGTTCATTGCTAAGTTTTGGCTCAGCATTGATCAGTGTTATCGGTGCTCTGCTGCTCCAGCCTGCTATGGCTGGTTGGGAGCCTCAGAGCACCGATCGGATGGCGAGGAGGCAGGTAAAGGCCCTCCTGCCATACTCTCAGCTGATCGGACATTGCGATTTCACAACGATGGTCTCAGTCAGCTTCACTGAGCTGCTGGAATTATTATTATTTATTTTTTAACATTACAGACGTCGTGATTAACTTTGATCGCAGCGTCTAAAGGGTTAATGTCAGACATCAGCCTGATTGATGATGTCCAGCATTAACCCTGGGTCCCTGCTGCTGATAGCAGTCAGGACCCACTGGGTATGAAGCGAGCTCAGCTTGTGAGTATGCTTCAAACGCCGGTAATGGGACCAGGATATACAGGTACGCCTTCTGTCCTTAATTACCTGGACACAAGGGTGTATCCATATGCCCTGCGTTCTTAACAGGCTAAATAGGTATTACATAGTATTGTAATATCATGGCATTGGTTTACTCTCTGAAATAAAGTTGCACAAAGTAAAAAAAAACTTTAACTCCCCTTCCGCCATTCCACTGTTGTGCTGATATAGCTCTTCTGTCCTCCATTCACGGTCTTCTTCCTGTGCATGGAATGTCCCACTGCGACCGGTGATACGCTTAGCACAGTGTCATGTAACAGGCCTGGGTAGCAGGGAGAAGGCATGACCCAGACTCATTACATGACACTGTGCTCAGCCTATCACCGGCCGAGGAGAGACATAGCTGCATCTGGTGATAAGCTGATGGCAGTGTGATGATCGGAAAAAGACCGGGCACAGAAGACAGAGGAGCTATATCAGTGCCACAGGGGAGCAACGGAAGATGAGAAAGTTAGTTTTTTTTCCACTTGTTGCAACCTGGGCACAATGGGATAGTAAAAAAGGACTACAGTACTCCTTTAATTAGTTTGGGTTACTTAATATCTAAGAACTTGGGTTACATGGTAGACTTAGAGAATGCAGCACTCGCAACAGTATCTAGCAAGGAATATGAATGTTTTCTGACTTAAACATTGTGCTTCAAAACGCTTTCCCATGAAATCAGTGGGGATCTTATTGCCAGGTTGGCTGTGAATATTATATGCACACACTTATACATCTGTATCTACACATACGTACAAACACATATTACTTAGTATAAAAAACTTGTTCTGGCTTACTTCAAATACACATCTTACGTCCAAAGGACAGAAGTAAAAATAGCAATGGCAACATTTAGCAACTATTTCTAGAACCCATTTGTAGCAAGAGCTTCAGTGTACGGAACACGAGCTCTGTCTTTGTATCCAAAAATAAAATCTTAAAAATCAATTGCCAGCTAAGGCACATTTATTTTCAGTCTGACTTTCATTTATATGGCAGCCAGTAGACCACTAAAGGTCTTTCAGAAAATGTGTGATAAACCAACCACAATGTGCCATGAAATCTAGTTTGGTTTCCCTTCTGTAAGCACAATAACTGCATGAAAACATCTGTGCATTTCTACTTCAGAGACTTGAGTCTCGTCTGTCTGTCCTGCCTACCTGGACAATCCCTGTATCTGATGCTCAACCATACTAATGACTAAAAGAGAAGGGTCACCAAAAGGGTCACTCCATGTTACTGAGAGAATCCCTGCTCCATATTTTCAGAATTTAAATAAGTGTATCTAAGTGTAAATGGCATTAACATTCACAAATATAATCACATTTCTTCTGAAATTCAATATTAGAGAGAATTATTAACCTTTTGAGCAATTCATTACGAACCTCCATCCATCTCTGGGAAGGTAGCTAAAAGCACCATCCACAACGGCTGCAAAGAACTGTCCGCCTGTGATGAAGAGGGTGTTAATTGTGACCAATCTTCCTCTCAAATGTGGTGGTGCAGCTTCTGCAATGTATACTGGGACAGTCATAGACGCAATACCTAGATGAACAAAAATAAAAAAGTTAGAAATAGAAAAATGATGCTTGTTTCAAAAAGATGATTAGTTTTTAGCAGTCTTTACTAATGATTATAATGAGTCACTTACCAATACCCCCATTACCAATGGCCGCATTCTGTATAATTGTATGGCTCCTCTCCCTGCAATCTTCTGTCCCTGCATTGTGGATGGACGGCTCCTTCTTCCATAAAATGGGCCACTATGGAATGGAGGAGCATGTGACAAACATGTCAACCTGCCTTCTCCACTGCACCTGGTTCCTTGGTTGTGCGCAGTGGTCTGGATGAGGAAGAATGACATTTACAAAGGAGTCTTCCAGTCACAATGCAAGGACAGGAGATTATGGGGGGGAATTGGGTCAAAGTGAAGTCTCAGAGTATTAGTAAGTGACTTTTTATAATCATTACTACAGGCTGCTAAAAAAAAATTTTTTATACTTTTACAAAGGCAACATATGTGACATTTGCGGCATTCTGCTGGACCAAAGATTTGTACCATTTGAGAAAATTCTCAAACTATAATTTTCTAAGTGGGTGAACGGTCCCTAAAAAAAGGGTAATCTGTCACCCAATTCTGATGGTCACTCAGGCACTAATTTTGTGAGTTACATTTAACATACAGATATGGTAGACAAGGGGTCTCGTATTACTTCTACTTTAAATGGGCACGGTCAGATCCAAAAACTTTTTATAATTTTTTACTGAAAACAATTAAAGACCTTTTGTAATGTGGTTATTTATGTCATGTTATTTTATTTTTTTATATATTTAAAGGGGTACTCTGCCCCTAGACATCTTATGCCCTATCCAAAGGATAGGGGATAAGATGTCTGATCGCGGGGGTTGGGTTGCTGGGGACCCCTGGGATCTTGGCTGCAGCACCCCACTGTCATTACTGCACAGAGCAAACTCGCTCTGTGCGTAATGATGGGTGATACAGGGGCAGGAGCATTGTGGCGCCACAGCTCTGCCCCTCATTAAGTCACGGCCCGACCCCTTAATGCAGGTTTATGGGAGGGGACGTGACGGCCACCACGCCCCCTCCCATAGACTTGTGTTAAGAGGGCGGGCCATGACGTCACGATGCTCCGGCACCTGTATTGCCCGTCCTTATGCACAGAGCGAGTTTGCTCTGTGCAGTAATGACAGCGGGGTGCTGCAGCCGAGATCCGGAGGGTCCACAGCGGCAGGATCCCCACTCCCCACGGTCAGACATCGTATCCCTATCCTCTGGATAGGGGATAAGATGTCTAGGGGCGGAGTACCGCTTTAATTAAGAAAACAGCTCTTGAAAATCCCACCACTGGGACACTAACCAGTCCTGCAGCAGCAGCAGTCTTGTCCATGAGTCATGGACAAGAGATAATTTGTGGACAAGGCTGCATAAGCAGACACCAATCACCTCCCACCACCACAATAGAGGGACATGCCCTCTCCCACCAGACACTAATCACCTCCCACTATCACAAGGGAGAGACACGCCCTTTTCCCCTGAAAGGATTTTTTAACCCTGTGAGCTAATGAAAAGAGATATTTTTATAATAAATATAGGCAATAGAGGCATAATGTTTAGATGTACATGGTCAGGATAAGGTACTGAGTATCATATACATTTTCTTTTTTTCTTGTCGGATCTGACAGGTACGCTTTAAATTCTAGCAAAAATATATTTACCTAGTAGGCTTTTATAGTTTCATACTGATTTATTTTGCTAGGAAAAAATATTAACATTTAAGCAGGATGTACAGATTTGACAAAAAAAATACTTATGCCATTACTTCTGGGTAATGTTATTCTTACTTTAATTGGGTTTAAAGTACTAAAGGACAGAATGAGACTGTGTCCTTGTGAATATAGCGGGCAGAGAGCTTTGGGCACTACTCTTCATTATGTGCATGTGCTCGGTAGTCCTACATATTCATGAAAACCCATCCCCCTTCGTCTACTGTGTATAGGCAGACACTGTCAATCACGACTGGTGGCCAGAGGGAACAGTGAGGAACAAAGCTCATCTCTTATCAGGAAAATGGATGCACAGGACAAAGTCATATATTGTTCTGTTCAGCATCTATATCACAAGTTTATGGTGCTCTCAGATCAAACCTTGTGGAAAGAAACAGTGGAGAAGTTGCCTATGGCAACCAATAACCAATCAGATTCCAGTTTTCATACGCCTTCTTTAAAATGAAAGCAGGAATCTGATTCCATTGTTCTTGAGCACAAGGTTTAATAAATCTCCCCCATAGACTAAAAGGGTACTTCAGGGAATTAAAGCTTCTCAGCCAATGATTGGGGGAGTGGGCAGTTACTTGCACTTGTCTCCAAGGGTGCCGGCTGGAGCGTGCCAGGGACGGGTAAGTACCAGGGCCCCGTATAGAGGATTCCGGGGGGACCCAGCAGCCGTGTGTGTTGGCAGCCTAACACAAACTGCACAGCTATAGACTTTGCTACATAAGGTTTAACAATTCAGTCTAAAATTATAGAGTAATTCTGCACACCATTTTACACAAAGGAGAGGTTTATCAAAGCTTGTGACGAGTTGTAAATAGCAACCAATAAGATTCTGACAAATTGCGATTTCTAGTTAGACTAGAGTAAAAAAACAAGATGTTTTAACAATTTCCTAAGTCTTAATTTAACGGAGAAATGTTAATAAAATTGGAATTATAACCCTGTTGGTTACAACAGGTACAATGGCATTGGATGTTATAAAAGGGATGCCAATTACAAGAGACAAACTGCACCAAAGACATAAATACATCAATCAGTATTGTTTGTCACTTTTCTGACATGTACTTTCCGGGGCGCCAATGTATTTTAGTAACTGCCCCTAGGAGAAAGAACAATGTGAAGCTCATGAAGGTCATGGTATTTATGCAGAACTTGATATCAAGATGATATTGAGCTCACAGGGGATGCAGCTAGGTTGTTCTTCACATAAATGTTTCCACAATGACATCCACTAAGGGACTTGGTATTGTGCTAATTCTCCCATAATGGCAACAAAACCCTCATTGACATGTAACATGAAGGGTGCTCATCTTCTCAGTCAAATAACATAATAAAATGAATATTATATAGATCTTGTATCGCTTCTTATTTGAAACACCTACTTACCTACTCATGGTATCTATGCACAGGACCTATCTACACTACAACTAAAAGATAAGCAACAACCAGATTCCTGCACTATGTACAGTATGCTGCCTTTACGTGCTACAAATGCAAACATATGATTGCTACGGATCAGGAAAAACACTATGGTGCTAATTATTTATTATATGAAAAAAATTCTAATTGTGACCCCAGGATACAAAGGAGTGGCAGGAATATTACAACAAGTGTCTTTCCACAGCATTACTCCTTTAACCAGCAGACCAGCCAGCAAATACACACAGCAATTCACTGATCTTATGATCAATCTTATTGGCATAGCTGAAGATCTGCAAATGTGATATCGATGGTCACTAACAAGAATTTACACATTCAGATAAACATTAACAACATATATTAACTTACGGACATTAACAAAGAGCAAGTGACGGTAGTCCTAAACCGACAATCCTTCTGGCAGTGTAAAATTGGGCAATGTTTTTTTCCGTTTTTTTTTCTTTTAATGTAGACCTGTATGCAGGGAATAATGCACATGTCCAGATAGGGCAAGTTATCAGGATTCAAACATGCCTTTTGTATCTCTATCGTCCTTTCTAGTCCAGAAATATAAGTCTTTATGTCATTATGAAAATTCTTCAAAATCCCAGGGGGTGATCTCCAGAACAGGTAATCCTGCCAATTTACTCTCGGCTGGATTTACGTAACCTCTCGCTATGCTGGGAAACACTCCCTGGGTCTTTAAACTTTATTTGCATAATAACAAAAAACCTTATGCGTTTCCACTTATTTTTTTTTATTTTTTTTTTTACTTTTTTGAACCAAAGTCAAAAGTATATTCAAAGGAAATGGAGAATATAAAAGGAAGGACTTCTACTTCTCCCTTCTTATGGATCCGCTCCTGGCTCGAAAGAAGTGGAAACGCAGCCTACCTCTGCAATGGAAAGGACTATGGAGATAAAACAAAAAAAATGTGTCTGGGATCCTGATGACTAGCCATCGAGCCATGTACATTTTGACACTCATGTTGTTCTGCTGACTAGTCTGCTTTAAATGCACTCTACACCTCTACAACTGATGCTATATGTCCCCATGGTCCAGCCACTGTTCTCACAATGATACCTGTGAACCCATAACAGAAGCAGATTACAATGTATTTAGGAATCATTTCATTGCAGAAGTAGCCCTTGCTTAAACACTTTCACGTGATCATTTTACATAAGCATGAAAGAAAAATAGAAAATACACCACTGCATTACTCTAAAATCTAAAGTACGGTGCTTGCAAACCGAACTTTATTAAAGGGGTTCTCTGGTGCTTTCACATCTTATCCCCTATCCAAAGGATAGGGGATAAGATGCCTGATCGCAGGAGTCCCGCAGCTGGGGACACCCGCGATCATGCACGCGGCACCCCATTTGTAATCAGTCCCCGGAGCGGGTTCGGTCAACCGCAGGGCCGGCGGCGTGTGACGTCATGCCCCTGCTTGACGTCACGCTTAGCCCCTCAATGCAAGCCTACGGGAGGGGGCATGATAGCTATCACGCCCCCTCCCATAGGCTTGCATTGAGGGGCGGAGCGTGACATCACATGGGGACGGAGACTTGATGGTCACACGCCGCTGGCGCTCCGGGGACTGATTACAAACGGGGTGCCGCGTGCATGATCGCAAGTGTCCCCAGCTGCGGGACTCCCGCGATCAGCCATCTTATCCCCTATCCTTTGGATAGGGGATAAGATGTGTAAGCACCGGAGTACCCCTTTAAAGACTTCTTCAATAGAAAATAACTGTTGCAGCACCACCTGCAAATTTAGTTCAAAACAGTGTTTTATTCTCCTATGTTCATAGCAGTACAGTGATCCCTCAACTTACAATGGCCTAAACATACAATAGTTTCAACATACAATGGTCTTTTCTGGACCATCGTAACTTGAAACCAGACTCAACATACAATACTATGGAATCTACAAAACGCGTCAATGGTAGGAAGAACCGACCAATCGGAATGCATATTTCACTGGTAAAACCCCTGTATTCCTAAAGTGCATGCACTAACTGGTGTCTGGTAGCGCCCCCTACAGTACAGGGAGGTATTACATGTTCTGTACTCTTTACCTCTGCCAGGGTTAGCTGCTCCTTTGGACATCAGGTGAGGGCGGCTCCATGTTTTTTTTTTTTTTTAGGACATTACGTGTTCTGTACAGGACCCTGAAGAAGCTTCTGTCATCTACATAGACCGGTGTTTCCCAAAGAGTGTGCCTCCAGCTGTTGCAAAACTACAACTCCCAGCATGCCAGGACAGCCTTCGGCTGTCCGGGCATGCTGGGAGTTGTAGTTTTGCAACATCTGGAGGTACCCTGGTTGGGAAACATTGAAATAGACAGTGATTTACAGCTCCCAGCAGATCTTTCTTATGTGTAAGGATTTGCTTTATCTATATTAGTTATCTACTTATTTTTCTTTAATTCTCACTTTTTCCTATTTTTGGATGACATTATGGGGCTTTAGAACCAATTACCAGGTTTCCATAGAGTTCTGGTCTCAACATACAATGGTCGTCCTGGAACCAATTAATATTGTAACTTGAGGGACTACTGTACTGTATTAGCAATGTATACTTATTAACGAACCAAAAATGTATCTGCAGTATTTTTTTTTCTCCGTTCATGTCCCGTCAATACAACAAAATCAGCAAATGGAGCTCCAAAATACAGTGTTTTATATGTCTAATGTAGATAGAATCAAAGTGTTCCATATTTACCAAAGTGATGCTTGAACTTCAGTTCAACTTCCCATTAGCAGTGGCTATAAGCTTTATCCAAGACAGTAAGTAACTGCACTGATTCATAAATGTCATAAATGACATTAACATTTCCTGTGTTGGCGAGACCAGTAAGCTATGAAACCATTGTACTTCTTTCCTTACCGTGTGCAACAACATTATCTAATGCTAGTGACATAACTTACAGAATAACATGCAGTCTGTATGGCAGACGTGGCTACTAGTTCTGAGATTTTCTAGCACTGCACGTTGGAGGGAAGAGTATTAGTCATGTTAGGAATTAGGGATCGACCGATATCGTTTTTTTTAGAGCCGATAAAGATACCGATAATCTGTCACCTTTCAGGCCGATAGCCAATAACTTATACCGATATTTTGGTATAAGTTATCGGCTATTTCAACCCCCCCCCCCCCCCCCCCGTTGGGGCAGAAGCCGTTGCAGATCAATGATTTAAAGCGGGCACTTTAAATCAATGAACTACAGCGGTTTTGCGGTGCCAGAGTCCACCACCGCCGCCCGCTTCTCTCCCCCTGCCTGTCCTGAGTCAAACCGCCACAGTTGCCCCATCGCCTCCCCCCCCATCCTCTGCCCACATACCGCCGCCGCTACCCCATCGGCTCCCCACCATCCTCTGCCCACATACCGCCGCCGCCCCATCGCCTCCCCTCATCCCCGGTGTAATAATTACCTGTTCCCGGGGGTCCGTGATTCTTCTAGCTCCGTCGGCGTCCTGCGCTGTCACTGTGCGTACTGGCGTACAGCAACAGCGCAGGAGCCAGAAGGATTGCGGACCCCCTGGAACAGGTAATTATAACACCGGGGATGGATGGAGGCAATGGGGGGGGGCAGGTAATTGCCGATACCGATAATGTCCAAAATCGCGATTATCGGCCGATAATATCGGCCAAACCGATAATCGGTTGATCCCTTCAAAATATATTTTCAGAAAATGCAGCTGCAAGTCCCGAATATTGGTCAAAGGATGTCAAGTGAGCACAAGGCAAGATGAGAAATCAAAAGCTCTACCGTACAGAAATGTTGGTGAAAAGGTTGTAGCACTGTATTCGGAAGTTAAATTGTTGTACACATCAGAAAAAAACTAATAAAACCCATTAATATTGAAAAACAGACACTAGATTTTCAATGTTACCTACTGTACATCTTAATAAAAAACCATTAAAAAAATATGCATGGCCACATGTGTACACTTGCAGTACAGGTACTGATAGGAGCGTCCCAACCTGTAGTCCCAAAAGTGAGCAGTTACGGCATTACTCATGGTTTAGGAACACCGCAAGGAACGTGTGATATAAACTGGAGGAGAGAACCGTAACTGATGAACGCATAAAATACAGCACAGAATCTGCTTATGTCAAGTGTTCCAATATACATTAAGAGCAAACCTATGAGTGTACAAATTGACAATGCTAATATGCTAATGTATAGCTAATATACCAAGAACAATAGTGGAATATTTTCTTATGCCCTCTGCAATTGCTTGGTTTTGGTTAAAAAGCCTATACAGTGATTGTGAGGTCGGGGGGACCTACAATGGCCCCAACATACGATAATTTCAACATGCGATGGCCTCTCAGAGGCCATCGCATGTTGAAGGCAACATCAACATACGATGCTTTTGTATGTCGGGGCCATCGCATAAACGGCTAACCGGCAGCGCAGACTGCTTCAGCTGCCGCCAGATAGCCGTTTACGGTGCCCCCTAAGCTCCGGTGATTGTTACTTGCCTGTCCGCGGCACTCCAGGACGTCATTTTCGGGATCCCCTGCCTCGCCGTCATCACATCGCCGTGCACGCCGTCCCGTCATCCAATAGGAGCGGCGTGCGTAGTGACGTAATGGCGGCGATGAGGAACGACGATCCCAGGCAACAGACGTTCCGGAGCGGCGGGGACACCCCGGGGACGCGGCAGCGATGGACGGCGACATCCAGGGCAGCGGTTACAGGCGAGTATAACGTCCTATATTTAACATTGAACGGATCCCTCAATACACGATGGCTTCAACAAATGATGGTTCATTTGGAATGGATTACCATCGTATCTTGAGGAACCACTGTAGATCTATGTTGGTGCATGTTACCTTGAGGGCACAGACTCCAACCAGTTCTGCTTGGAAGCCTTTAAATGGGCACAGTCAGATAAAATAACTTTTGATATGTTAAAGAGCATGCAAAAACAATATTTTGCATTTGCTTTCATTAGAAAATTTTCAGTATTTCATACTGAAAAAGCCAGTCAAAAAAGTGTCCACTAGGGCCCCCCTGCCTCCTGGGACACATACCAGTCCTGCAGTGTCCGGAGGTCATCGACAGGTCATGGATACCATGAGTGATTGACAGGGCTGCAGGCAGATCCAGAGCTGCTGTGCTTACTCTCATCCCTCTGTTAGTCAGAGCAGAGTAAGGGAGAGGGAGGAGTCATCACAGTGAGGAGAAGAGAGGGACACGCCCCATGCCTCTGCATGGACAGAAACCTCACTTAGCAATGATGGCAAGTAAAATTAGGTAATTCTGAGAGAAATATAGGTCGTAGACACATAAAAATTAGATGTTCATGATCAGGATAAAATACTGAGCAACATATAAAACTGGTTTATTTTTAGGGGGCGGAGGGGGCATCTGACAGGTACTCTTTAAAGGGGCACCCCAGACATACAGAGCGAACGCAGGGCGGAGGCTCGTGAAGTCACGGCCATGCCTCCTCAATGCAAGTCTATGGGAGGTGGCTTGACGGCCATCCCACCTCCTCCCATAGACTTGCATTGACAGGGCATGGCCGTGACGTCACAAGCCTCCGGCGCTGAACCCGACGCTCTAAATGAATGCTGGGTGCAGCACGAGGACCCCCGTGATCAGACATCTTATCCCCTATCCTTTGGAGTGGAGTGGAGTACTTCTTTAATTCCAGGTGAAACATTTTGGCTGCTTGGTGCCACCTTTCTCAAGCATTGAGTCTGTGCGCCATCACCAAACCTCCTTTTTCCAAATCTCTTATTTTAGCATTGTTCTTCCTTACCATTACCAGCTCCATTTAAAGCAAAAAATCAGGGTATAATCGTATGTATTTTTATTCATATATTCTCATTTTAAATATTTACATAATCAATCTTCGTAAATATTCATATAATCAAAGCACACTGAGATAACGGAACCAAGATGCCAAATTGTGACTAAACTTCTTTGTATTCAGCGCATTTTTTTAAAGGTTGCAATAATCATTAACATTCAAGCACCATCAAGATTAGTATATTCTTTTGTGTAAGATTCCAGAACTATCACATTTTATAAATATTGGAATAGCACTAGCTTCAAATGAATTAAACATTTTTGGTAAGTTTATTGCTTGCTAGAATAATAAAGTCATTTATTTATAAAGGAAATCTGAGGAAAAGTGACAAACTAAGCAACGTCAAAACAGCAGCCATGGATTTCATTTTATTTCACTATTTTCATTTTCTTAGAGGATATGACTTGCGCGTCACTATTCTTCAATGCTCATATTTATTGCACAAGAATATGCACAGATATAGAAAGTATTTATGTAAAGGTATCTCGGTAGACTATGTCTCTTATATGAAGTGAAGTGTATGTGCTGTGTAGTTAAATGCAACCACTGCAATTACTGACACTAAGACTAGGTTCACACTACGGAATTGCCGACCAAGATTTTTGACAGCAGAATCCCATGTCTGACAATGGGATTCTGCTGCACTGTCCACACTACAGAACATCAGTGGCGGACGTTCAGCTGCTGAAATTCTGCCGGCAACAGAAGGGCAGGGGTGTGGAAATAAAAAAAAAAAAAACTACTTGTCCAAGGGAATAAAGCGGAACACAATCTACTTGTCCCTCAAGAAAATCCACTTGTCCTGGCAGATAAAATAATTTCACCCAAAATAGTCTGATCCCCCCACTAGACCACCAGGGATGGATATAAGATCCTTTAGACACTGCTGACAGCGGTGATCTAATGGGTTAATAGGTGATCGCAGTATGTCAGGCTATTAGCGGGGGGAGAGCTGTAGCTCCTCTTACACCCGAGACAAGACCAGATAAGTCTAGATGTAACTTTTTGATCACCTTATAAAAAATTTCTCATATGAAGTGACCAAAAATGAACAATTCTGGACTATTATTTACATTTACACCGTTCACCGTATTTAATTAACATCATATTTTAATAGTCTGGACATTTCCACATGTAGCGATACCACTTATGTTTATTTTTGTACATTATTTTTATTTAAAGAAAATTGGAAACTTTTATTAAGAAAGGGGCTTATTCACATGTATACGCACTTTTTACAATATTTTAATCACTATTTTTCAGTTTCAATAGGGACTTATGTGTTACTGGGGGGGGGGGGTTCTGCTTCTCCAGTTTATATGGTGCATTTTGTGTCAGAAAATGCTGGAAGTTGCATTTAGTTAGTAGATAACTACAACTCCCAGCATGCCCTGATACAGCCTATGGTTGTGTGGGTGTTGCAGCATGTTGCACTGTATAGTAGTACAGTTAAGGTTATTGTGTAACATGCTGGGAGTTGTAGTTTTGGTTTGTGTCAGCTGCAGAGCCATAGGACGTGTCAAGGAATACTGGGAATTGCAGTTAGTAACTACAACTCCCAGCATGCCCTGATACATCCTATGGTTCTGTGGGTGTTGCAGCATGTTGCACTGTATAGTATTACAGTTAAGGTTATTGTGTAACATGCTGGGAGTTGTAGTTTTGGTTTGTGTCAGCTGCAGAGCAATAGTCTATGTCAAGGAATACTGGGAATTACAGTTAGTAACTACAACTCCCAGCATTCCCTGATGCAGCCTATGGCTCTGCAGCTGACCCGACCAAAACTACAACTCCCAGCATGTTGCACTTTATAGTTCTACAGTTTAGGTTATGGTCCAACATGCTGGGAGTTGTAGTTTTGGTTCGGGCGTGTTTGTCTGCATCCGTGGGGCTCTTGGTTGGCGGGTGAGTATGAAGGGGGCGGGATTCTGGGGGTGCAATTTAGTGCGGGTGCCACTAAAAATAAATAAAATTAGATGGCACAACTGCCCTAATGCCCGACGTGACAGTCCGCTCCTATACAAAACATTCATGCATACACATATCATACATGCACCAGCCACTGCCCCCATATACATACACACACACACACACCCACCCGCCACTGCCCCCCCCCACCATACATTACATATACACATACACTCACACCATACATATACACCATACATATGCACACATCATACATACACCTGCCGCTGCCCCCCCACATCATACATTACATACACACATACACTCACACCATACACCTGCCGCTGCCCACCCCACATCATACATCACATACATACACATCACACTTAGACATTATACACACATCATACATTACATACACATCACACATAGACATCATACACATCCACCAGTGTTTCCCAACCAGGGTGCCTCCAGCTGTTGCAAAACTACAACTCCCAGCATGCCCAGAGCATGCTGGGAGTTGTAGTTTTGCAACAGCTGGAGGCACCCTGGTTGGGAAACACTGACATACACCATACATACACACATCATACATACACCTGCCGCTGCCCCCCCATCATACATACACTCACACCATACATAGACAACCACCCTTCCTGCCGCCGCCTGTATTCTCGGCCTCCTCACCTGAGCAGCCATGAGTGGACATCAGAGCTGTAGTCCCGGCCGGTGTGAGGTGAGATTTCCGTCCTCTCCTCTCTCCCCTCCCCCATACTCTGTGTTTTCCCCGTGCAAACAAGCAACCGCCCCGTGGTGGATTAGGTCCTGTCTAGACAGAGCAGGGGAGGGGGAGGGATAGAGCTGTGTGCGGAGGATGGAGCTGTGCACGGAGCTGTCTACGTCCTTTCTCTCACCCTGCTGTGTCTTCTGAGCTCCGTCCATCCTCCGGGAGGGGAGATAAGTGGACTCTGCGGTCAGCTGGAGGCCGCCGCCCCCTCCATACACTCTGAGCACCGGTGTGAGGTGTAGACTTCCATCCGCTCCTGCGCCTCACACCGACATTACATAAAAATAAGGGGGAAGTCTGTCTGTCCCTGCTAGCCCGATACAGGGCTAAATCTATAAACAATTCACCTGCCCGGCGCCCATAACTACTAGTCCCGGGCGTCGGGCTATAGGATTTCCACATCCCTGGAAGGGTCCTGTTCATTCTTTAGGTTGAATAGGCGCAGCAATGTCCACTCTGTCTCAGTGCTGACTGATTCAATTGGCGCTGACCACACTCTCTGGCCTGATTTTGTTCAGCCAGAAAATCTGCAGTGTAAACGGTTACGTTTATTATTTCATCTGATCATCTATAGAATACTGACATCCATATTAGTAAAATTATACAAGCAATTTTGTTCACATTTTTGTATATACTCAACTTCGCACTTTAGGAGCTGGGCAATATCAGGTAAATAGGTCAAATCATTTTGCTCAAGGGAACTGCAGGGCAACTACACTGCTCCAAAAAATAAAGGGAACTCTAAGATAACACATCCTAGATCTGAATGAATGAACTAATTGTCTGAAATACTTTCGTCTTTACATAGTTGAATGTGCTGACAACAAAATCACACAAAAATTATCAATGGAAATCAAATTTATTAACCCATGGAGATCTGGATATGGAGTCACACTCAAAATCAAAGTGGAACACCACACTACAGGTTGATCCAACTTTGATGTAATGTTCTTAAAACAAGTCAAAATGAGGCTCAGTAGTGTGTGTGGCCTCCATGTGCCCGTATGACCTCCCTACAATGCCTGAGCATGCTCTTGATGAGGTGGCGGATGGTCTCCTGAGGGATGTCCTCTCAGACCTGGACTAAAGCATCCGCCAACTTCTGGACTGTCTGTGGTGTTGGTGGATGGAGCGAGACATGATGTCCCAGATGTGCTCAATTGGATTCAGGTCTGGGGAATGGGCGGGCCAGTCCATAGCATCAATGCCTTCCTCTTGCAGGAACTGCTGACACACTGCAGACACCTGAGGTCTAGCATTGTCTTGCATTAGTAGGAACCCAGGGCCAACCGCATCAGCATATGGTCTCACAAGGGGTCTGAGGACCTCATTTCGGTACCTAATGGCATTCAGGCTACCTCTGGCAAGCACATGGAGGGCCCCCAAAGAAATGCCACCCCACACCATTACTGACCCACCGCCAAACCGGTCATGCTGTGGGATGTTGCAGACAGCAGAACATTTTCCACGGCTTCTCTAGACTCTGCCACATGTGCTCAGTGTGAACCTGCTTTCATCTGTGAAGAGCACAGGGCGCCAGTGTCAAATTTGCCAATCTTGGTTGTTCTCTGGCAAATGCCAAACGTCCTGCACAGTGTTTGGCTGTAAGCACAAACCCCCCCCCCCCCCTGTGGACGTCGGGCCCTCATACCACCCTCATTGAGTCTGTTTCGGACCGTTTGAATGGACACATGAGGTCATTTTGCAGGGCTCTGGCAGTACTCCTCCTTGAAAAAAAGGCAGAGGTAGTGGTCCTGCTGCTGAGTCGTTGCCCTCCTACAGCCTCCTCCACGTCTCCTGATGTACTGGCCTGTCTCCTGGTAGCGCCTCCATGCTCTGGACACTATGCTGACAGACACAGCAAACCTTCTTGCCACAGCTTGCATTGATGTGCCATTCTGGAGGAGCTGCACTACCTGAGCATTCAAAAGTGACAAAAACAAAATCAGCCATGAAGCATAGGAACTGAGATGTGGTCTGTGGTCACCACCTGCAGAACAACTGCTTTATTGGGGGTGTCTTGCTAATTGCCTATAATTTCCACCTGTTGTCTGTTCCATTTGCACAACAATATGTGAAATTGATTGTCAGTCAGTGTTGGTTCCTGAGTGGATTGACTTGGAGTTAGGTTGTGTTGTTTAAAGGAGTACTCTAGTGCAGAGTATTCCTGCTCCGTTCTGCCCGGGCTGCAAAATAAATGAAAATGAACCATCACTCACCTCCCTGGGTTCCCGCGGGGCGCCACTACAGCTGTTCGGTCCTCCGGTCCATCTCCTTTATACTTACGGGTGTAACGAAGCGTCACATGGCGCTCAGCCTATCGCCGGCCAAGGCTGAACATCGCGGCGGCCGGCGATAGGCTGAGCGCCATGTGACGCTTCGTTAGACCCGGAAGTATGAAGAGGATGGACCGGAGGACCGAACAGCTGTAGTGGCGCTCCGCGGGAACCCAGGGAGGTGAGTGATGGTTCATTTTCATTTATTTTGCAGCCCGGGCAGAACCGAGCAGGAATACTCTGGACTAGAGTACTCCTTTAAGTGTTCCCTTTATTTTTTTTGAGCAGTGTACTTACATAACACTGGCCATTCCTACAAACAAAGCAAAAGCTCTTTTCTGAATAGCAGCACATCTGTTATGAGAATTTGAGATATATGGTGCAAATGACCCACCTTGCCCATTACTGTCATGCTATAGTTTAATAACCATTAAAGACGCCCCATAAAATATAGAAACCACAAGGCTATGTTGACACATCAACTGAAACAGTTTTACGGCTCAAAAAATGGCTGTATGCACGTGTGATGTATTTGGGGACATTCATGGCAACATTGAAATTGGCATCTAAAATCAGTCTGGCCCTTACAAGGCATTTTTTGTCCACACAACTGCCAGTTACTGGATATTTTCTCTTTTTCGGACTATTCTCTGTATACCCTAGATAAAGTTGTGAGTGAAAATCAGTTTCTGAAATACTCAGAGAAGCCCATCTGGCACCATCAACCATGCCACTTTTAAGTCACTTAAATCCCCTTTCTTCCCCATTCTGATGCTCATTTTGAACTTATAACAAGTTGTCTTGACTACATCTACATGCCTAAATGCATTTTGCTGCTACTATTGGCTGATTAGCTATTTGTGTTAACAAGCAATCAAACAGGTGTATCTAATAAAGTGGCCTGTGAGTGTACATCATACTGTCATCATTCTAAGTACAGTGACCCCCCAACCTACGATGGCCCCGACATACGATCATTTCAACATACGATGGCCTCTCAGAGGCCATCGCATGTTGAAGGCAGCAACAACATACGATGCTTCGCATAAACCATCGCATAAACTGCTATCCGGCAGCGCAGACTGCTTCAGCTGCCACCAGATAGCCGTTTACGGTGCCCCGTGTGGTCCACTGACGATCACTCACCTGTCCTCGGGGCTCCGGCACGTCCTCTTCGGGATCCCCTGCATCGTCGGCGCTCTCCATCGACGTCGTCCCGTCTCTGCGCACGCCGTCCCGTCATCCAATAGGAGCGGCGTGCGTAGCGATGTGATGGCGGCAACGGAGAGCGAGGATGCTGGGGAAGCAGAGGGGACAGAGGGGAGAGCGAGGATGCCGGAGTGTCGGGGGACGCGGCGACAGCGATGGAGGGCAACATCCAGGGCAGCGGTGACAGTCCGGAGTGGCGGGGACACGTGAATATAACCTCCAAAACCAGTGGTCTTCAACCTGCAGACCTCCAGATGTTGCAAAACTACAACTCCCAGCATGCCCGGGCATCTGGAGGTCCGCAGGTTGTAGACCACTGTCCTATACTTTACATTGCACGGATCCCTCAACATACGATGGTTTCAACAAACGATGGTCCATTTGGAACGGATTACCATCGTATGTTGAGGGACCACTGTATTATATACCAAGTAAGTATTATACAAGGCTGACAATTGAACATACCCGTATTTATCGGGGTATACCACGCACCGGCCTATAACACGCACCCTCATTTTACCAAGGATATTTGGATTAAAAAAAGAGAGAGGCCATCGCTGCACGCTTCTCTCCCCCTGCATTTCCTGGGGTCTAGAGCCCTGCTGCCGCCGCTTCTCTCCTCTTGGCTATCTGCGCCACTGCCCCATTGCCTCCCCCCATCCCCGGTTGTATAATTACCTGTTGCGGGGGTCGGGTCCGTGCTGCTTCTGGCTCCGGTGCCGGTCTCCTGCGTTGTTGCTATGCGCTGCGCGGCGTAATGACAAGTGACGTCGCATTGAAGACGTCACTCGTCACTGTGCCTCGCAGCGCATAGCAACGACGCAGGAGACCGGCACCGGAGCCAGAAGCAGCGCGGACCCTACCCCGGCAACAGGTAATTATACAACCGGGGATGGGGTGACAATGGGGCAGCGGCGCCGGCAGTCTCTGGACCCCAGGATAGGCAGGGGCAGAGAAGCTGGCAGCGATGGCAGGTCTCTAGACCTGCAAAAGGCGCTGCAGTTCATTGATTTAAAGCACCCGCTTTAAATCATTGAACTGCAGCGGCTTGTCGGGGTATAACACGCAGGTAGACTTTAGAATGCGTGTTATACGCCGATAAATACGGTATTTGTTCCGTGCTGTACATAAAACAGCCCAGAAATGGAAAGGAATGTCGTTCATCACTACGACCCTTATTAACAATAGACATTTTACAATAGATGAAATTAATTTACAAGATCTAGAGCAAATCCATTAACATGTAGCACATACAATAAAAAAGAAAATGATGGAAAATCAATGACAAGACTCACGAGATTGATCAGTGAGGAGTCAAAGATTATTGGGACAACAAGTTGAAAATTTTTATGATAAATAGCTGAAGAAAATCTATTCAGAATGTTAAAAGGAATTGTTTTTATAGTTGGTTGGTGAAATTAAAGATAAGGAAAAAAAGGAATAAAACTTTCCATACAAGTGAAAACTTCATGTTCAGCAAACACTATGAGCGCTGAATGGTATCTAGAAAACCTGGTATACAGGCAGTCATTTTGGCTAAGTAGTCAGATTAAGGAGTAAATTCCCGTTAACACCGCGGATACATTATTAATAACACGAAGAAGTGATGAGATGTAAAATGCAAGGAGATATACTGTGCATTCCTCCAGTTTTCAGACCCTTTCACTTTATCCCATTTTGTTACGTTACAGCCTTGTGCAAAAATAAATAGTTTTTCTCCATCATTCTTCTCTCAATAACCCATTAAGGAGAATCTAAAAATAGGATTTTGGACATTTTTGCAAATGTATTTAAAATCAGAAATGGACTGGAGTCACCTGTGGTACAATCAGTTGATTTGGAATGACACCCCCCTTGTCATATATACAAGGTCTTACAGCTTATCAGAGCACCAACCATAGCGACTGTGGGTCACATCCACAGCACAACTATCTCGCAACTGCAGGCCATTTCTATTAGGGATGGACCGATATCGATTTTTTAGGGCCAATACCGATAATCTGCGGAGGTTAGGGCCGATAGCCGATAACTTATGCCGATATTCCGGTATAAGTTATCGGCTATTTAGCCCTCACCCCCCCCCCCCCCCCCCCCGGGAACCCAGTGCAGATCATTGATTTAAAGCGGGCGCTTTAAATCAATGAACTGCAGCAGCTTTTGCGGTGCCATAGGCCGCCGCCGCCACCCGCTTCTCTCCCCCTGCCTGTCCGGGGGTCCTCCTGAGTCCTATCACCGCCACCGCCCTCCCCACCGCACCGCGTCACACCCCCCACTGCACCGCCCCCCAGCCCCGTTGCCTCCCCCATCCCCGGTTTTATATTTACCTGTTCCCGGGGTCCACTCTACATCAGGCTTCGGTGGCATCCTCCTGAGCTGTCACTGTGCGCACTGATGGTGACGTCGCGTCACGTCACTCGTCATTGCGCACAGCATAACGCAGGACGCAGCAGGAGCCAGAAGTGCGGTTGGGGGTGTGACGCGTCGCGGTGGGTCGTGGGGGGGGGGGCGGTCGTGGTGCAATGGGTGGTGTGGCGCGGTGCGGGTGGTGGTGGGGCATTATCGGATTATCAGCAAGGTAATTGCAGATACCGATAACGCCCAAAATTGTGAATATCGGCCAAACCAATAATCTGTCAATCCCTAGTTTCTATTCATCCACACCATGCTCTGCAGCAATCCGGATTTCTGAAGGAGGTCTGCTAGGAACAAATTGTCAGAATATATGTGTGTTTATGCATTGCAAAAAAAAAAAAATGCATAAATTCTGCAAAATGATTGTCAAGTTTTTCACCTTTATAGGAAGAGAGTGCCATATCTCTCCTCTATCAAGAGAATACACCATGCCATGAGGTGAAAAGGACTGCGTGTACAGCTCAGACACAGGATTGTGTGGAGGCACAGATCTACAAAAACAATTGCTGCACAGCGACTTCCGTAATTCTTAAATGGCAATAGTTTGGAACAACCATGACTCTTCCTAGAGCCACCTCACCACACTAAGGGCCTTGGTAAGAGAGATGACCAAGAACCCAATGGTCACTCTAGCTGAGCATCAAAGATCCAGTAGGTCAACCAATAGTACAGCACACCACCAATCTGGGCATTATGGAAGAGTGGCCAGAAAGAAGCTGCTCCTTCATAAAAGACACATGAAAGCCCTATAAAAAAAAAAAAAAAAAAGCACCTAAAAGGACTTTCGGACTGTGAGAAACAAGAGTCTCTGGTCTGATAAAACCAAGATTTACGTTTTTGGACTCAATTCTAAGCGTCACGTTTTGAAGAAACCAGGCACTGCTCATGACATAACCAATACCATCCCTACAGTAAAGCATGGGGGTTGCTAGTTTTTCCATTTTAATAAAGTAGCAAAAGATTTCTAGCATTCTGTTTGCGATTTGTCATATAGTATTCAATGCAGGATAATGGAAGAAAACTTGATTTAAAAAAAAATGTTTACAACAATGTTAAAAAGTAAAAAGGGTCTGAAAACTTCCGAATGCACTGAACTTAGATCCATATAATGACATTTATAATGCATATTTTATATAATTTTATTTACTGCCTCTTACTATTTATATATCTTTTGCAGCTATCTGCTGAAGAGAATATCTGAAGTATGCAAATTTTATTAGAACTAGATGTTTTCACAAATAATCCAAGATCATTATTTGCGTTTCAAAGAAAGGTGCTTTTATCTGTAATTGTTCTACTCTTCAGTGAAAACTAGCACAGCGTAAAGGAGGAATCTGCTCCCAACGGGATGAGGTTGCTGCTTATACAGATGTAAAAAAAAACGTAAATTTCCTTCTCTCATTTTTTAATACTGGTTGAAATTTGTAAATGGCGACCTACAATCCAAGTTCTCTACCTAAAGGAGAACTGCGGAGCATGAACACTTATCCCCTATCCAGAAGGAGTGATCCTCACTTATCCGCTATCCAAAAAGGAGTGATCCTCACTTATCCCCTATCCAAAAAGGAGTGATCCTCACTTATCCCCTATCCAAAAAGGAGTGATCCTCACTTATCCCCTATCCAAAAAGGAGTGATCCTCACTTATCCCCTATCCAAAAAGGAGTGATCCTCACTTATCCCCTATCCAAAAAAAGAGTGATCCTCACTTATCCACTATCCACAAAGGAGTGATCCTCACTTATCCCCTATCCAAAAAGGAGTGATCCTCACTTATCCCCTATCCAAAAAGGAGTGATCCTCACTTATCCTCTATCCAAAAAGTAGTGATCCTCACTTACCCCTATCCAAAAAGGAGTGATCCTCATTTATCCCCTATCCAAAAAGGAGTGATCCTCACCTATCCCCTATCCAAAAAAAGAGTGATCCTCACTTATCCCCTATCCAAAAAGGAGTGATCCTCACTTATCCCCTATCCAAAAAAAGAGTGATCCTCACTTATCCCCTATCCAAAAAGGAGTGATCCTCACTTATCCCCTATCCAAAAAAGAGTGATCCTCACTTATCCCCTATCCAAAAAAGAGTGATCCTCATTTATCCCCTATCCAAAAAGGAGTGATCCTCATTTATTCCCTATCCAAAAAGGAGTGATCCTCATTTATCCCTTATAAAAAAAAGGAGTGATCCTCACTTATCCCCTATCCAAAAGAAGTGATCCTCACTAGGATCCACTATCCAAAAGAAGTGATCCTCACTAGGATCCATTATCCAAAAGGAGTGATCCTCACTAGGATCCACTATCCAGCTGTGATCAGAGAAGACGGAGTAAAAGAGATGGAACATTTAGAGAGGAAAACAGGAGAGAAACGCCAGATGCAAGTCATCATACACACAACACACATACATTAAATGTATAGTTTTAGATATGTATATGTGTATATATATATAATTATTTATTAATTTTAAAAAAACATGGAAATTCATTAGATATCCACAAATTTTCTGATATAGTTACAGAATGTTCCAAATGAAGAGATATACGAGATGACTTCTGGACTAATTTTTTACAATCTCAGTCTAAATGATAGCAATGCAGATACTGTTTATACAAGATCCATTATATTTATAGCCTATAGTATTCATTTGCTACTTCACAGCAAAACATGTATTGTCTTCCACTGTGACCAATAGCTGGGTAGCAATAAGTTCTCAGTTTTTCCTGGCTTAAATGCATCTCGGTTTTCTTTTAAATGTATTTTATTTATATACTAGCTTGTGTCATGGGTCAGCTTGGTAACAAACGTTCTTGTCAAGTCGATCCATCGGTTGATTCCTGTTGCTTGGTTACGTTTGTTTCAGTAATGAATTTATAAGTGAGGGGGAAGTTTGATAAATACCGTGTCTGTTGCACCTCCTTTTTTACCTGTGATATTTCACATTATTACACATAGCTTAATCTGAGCTTATCTGTTCTGGTTTCTATGTATGTATGGGTTGTTACCAACATCTGGAAAAAATGTCATGTCAATACCATAATTGGAAATATATTTAGTGAGAAAATGGTGATGTGTTTGATACTTATTTCACCCACTGTATATGTTAATTTTCAGCAGATTCCTGCTCTGCAGGCTTCATCTATAATTTTAGGTACCACAGGAGCTGGTGGGTGGAGCCCTAAGTATATGGAGTCTCCCATACACTGCAAACATATAGAACAAGGGATTTTACACTTCAGTGTCTCTGTGTATAGAACTATACAGCAGCTACAGCCTGCAGAGCATGAAAAACTAGCAGTGAGCCATGTTTGATGAAACAGCAGTGCCTATTTCAAGGGGTATTCTCATCTGGCTGATTATCCCTCTCTGTGCTGCTGCTGCTGTCGTCTCAAACTTCAGGGATTGCTGGTGGACTGGCTAGGGTCAAAGGCAGATCATCAGCTTCTGTATCTGACAGCTCCCAAGTTCAAGTGCTATGCCTGCAGCTGTCAGACATGGGCTGAGATAAGCCTGAGCAGGGAGCCTGATGTGTGCTTCATAATGGAGAAGGCTTCAGTGTAGGTGCAGGCTTCAGATGGCGAATGACACAGGATATAGACAGGTGAGTTAAAAGTGGAGTTAGTTTATTCTCCCAACATGCAACGCGTTTCACTGCTACAGCAGCTTCATCAGGCATAACAAGAGACATGTGGGTGGTGAATTTATACAGGTAGTGGGAGGGCACATCAGAGCAAAAAAGCTCCGATGGTCCAATCACCGCCCGGTAAATTACACCGTACAAATACATGTGAAAAACATATAATGAAACGTATAATCAAAATACAATATAAGTAATAATATTTTAAAAAAAGATGATGTGTGCTTCAGGCCATTAAGGGACTGATGTCACCACTGCTACTAAAGCAGGGCTGGAGGACGGGATCACAGGCAACTAGTTGTCAACATCCATAGATGATATCAATGGTTCTCAATTGCATTAAACTTTTCCAAACTGACCAGAAAATAACATTTGTTAAAAAGGTAGACCACATTCCCCTCTTTCCCAGTCCCTTCTAGAGAACAACTAGTCTAACAAACAAATACCAAACACACAAACCAAAAAGAAAGGACAGGTTCACAAGATATTTATGGAGAGTGTAGCCATTGTTCTAGGACACTATGCATGCCAAATCAAGAAGCAAAATATAGCTTATTTTCACAGGATACTATAAAAGTGTAAAGTAATGAAGAATATGTTGGCGCTATATTAATAAAATTATTATTCTTTTATTATTATTAAGAGATACACTGAAGTTATTGTCATATTTTGTCACACTTTGTCCAAACCAGGACGAAGACCTCTGAATGTTTGTGAATTAGATCACTTTTGTTAAATGCTGTTATTCTAAAAAAAAATGAACGTGACTATTGTAGTTTACACCTACAGATCTTTAATAGGACTTCAGTCTTTTTAGCGGATATTAGTATGATGTAGCTGATCATTGACAATGATTAAACAATACTTACTATATTATTGCATATGGGCTGTCTACACACACAAATTTAGACAATGTGGTGGGCCTTACTCTATGAAACATGGGGTTCAAGTCTTAAAGGGAATCTGTGTGTTCATATTGCAGGTCAGCAGCACCTCTTTTTGACACTTGGGCTTAGAAGTAAAACATGATTGTATAACTTTGCCAACAGCCATCAGCTAAGAGACATTTATCATTTGTTCCATCTCCTTGCAGTTATCTGCAGCTCTGAGCATGATATAGAGCTTATTCCCTTTAACCCCTTAACGACCACGGACGTAAATGTACGTCCTGGTTTGGCGGGACTTCCCGCACCAGGACGTACATTTACCTCCTGTGTAAGGCTACTAGCAGTCGGGGACCCGCTCGTAATGGCCGACATCCGCGATCGCTCGGATGTCCACCATTAACCCCTCAGATGCCGTGATCAATACAGATCACGGCATCTGTGGCAGTGCGGTAATTTGAATGGATGATCGGATCGCCTGCAGCGCTACCGCGGCGATCCGATCATCCAGCATGGCGCACGGAGGTCCCCTCACCTGCCTCAGGCCGTCTCCCGGGGTCTTCTGCTCTGGTCTGCGATCAAGCAAAAGATCACAGATAATACTGATCAGTGCTGTGTCCTATACATAGCACTGAACAGTATTAGCAACCAAAGGATTGCTATAGATAGTCCCCTATGGGGACATAAGTGTAAAATAAAAAAATAAAAAGTATAACAAAAAAGTGAAAAATCCCCTCCCCAAATAAAAATGAAAAAAAATTGTCTGTTTTTCCCCATTTTACCCCCAAAAAGCGTAATTTTTTAATAAACATATTTGGCATCGCTGTGTGCTTTAATGTCCGTACTATGAAAATATAATGGTAATGATCCCATACGGTGAATGGGGTAAACGTAAAAAAAATTTAAAGTCCAAAAATGATGCTTTTTTGTCACATTTTATTTAAAAAAAATGAATAAAAAATTATCTAAAAGTTTTATATATGCAATTGTGGTATTGATAATAAGTACAGATGACGGTGCAAAATATGAGCCCTCATACCGCCCTATATAAGGAAAAATGAAAAGGTTATAGGTGGTCAAAATAGGCCGATTTTTGATTACTGATTTTGTACAAAAAGTTTTAGATTTTTTTTAAGCGGTACAAAAAATATAAAAGTATCTAGCCATGGGTATCATTTTGATCGTACTGACCCACAGAAAAAAGAACACTTCATTTTTACCGTAAAGTGTAGAGTGTGGAAACAAAACCCTCATAAATGTGCAAAATTGTGGTTTTCATTAAAATTTCCACCCTAAATTTTTTTCTTTTGGGTTCGCCGTACATTTTATGGTAAAATGAGAGGTTTCATTACAGAGTACAATTGGTCACAAAGACTCATGTTGACGGTCATTGGAGGTAATAACACCAGTAACATGGACATTCAACAATTTTATTGTTTAGAATTACCATTTCTATTTGCTAGTGTTGGCACTGCACACGTGTGTGTATTTATTCTACTATCTGGTGGTACTATTCTTTCTTTTGTTGTTAGTCAGGGATCTTTTTTTGTGGCCATGATTAGTGTAAATATAAAATAGATTTTTTGGTTTGTATTTGTTTTTTTGTTACTAAATGAATGCAGGAATATGAGCAACTTTGTTATTTATTTCCATTAGCTACATCTCAACAGTGCTGAGATTTCTCTGTCCACTTTCTCCTTGATCTAACTGGCAATGCACAGGTTACTTTTGTGAACTTGCTAACGGTGCCTTACATAAGCTTGGTCCAGATTCCTAGCTGAACAGCAGCAGATGGAACCACCGATCCGCACAGTCAGCACAAACCAGTCACCTCAGCAGCTCGCTATGCACCTCTTTGTACCAAGTATTATTGTCCCTAACCCCCAACTGTATTACATCACAAGTATGTTCACAATACGACTGGTATAGATGGAAAGATCTCAGTGTGGGTAATAACATAGTGGCTTTGCATTTTTTGGGCCAAAATATTGGATTCACGCTTTAATGAAGTGACAATTAGAAAATCCCCAAGGATCCAGCAAAGGTTTTATTGGAATATCGGCACCAAAAATAAATCCAGGATTTATGCCATTGCCAAAGAAAAGCTTTTAACAATGCCAGAACAGGGTCTGCATCACATTTACAACCTCTAAAATGCTCCCTGATATTAAAGACAAACACCCTAAAGCCATAAAGGACCTTAGGTGTAGATTTTTATGAAAAGAGTTTAATGCAGTATAAATTCTGCGTCTATAGAATCCAGAGGTGCCTGTCCCACAAGTGCAATATAGTGTCAAAGGAAATCCCTAGTACACGGCTGCACAACACCTGAATGGGAATGGGATCATAGCTGTATAATTGTAACAGAGGTCCTAGTCATCGAGCTGTACAGGACCACATCACTGCAGCTGACTGCACAGCAGGATCAGGTATAATGGACACACACCCAGCTAACATCAGCTATCCCCGCCCTCGAACTAAAGGAAAGTCCTACGGCAACAAGTTGTCAGCAAGGGTAGAAAATGGGCAAGAACAAAAGGAGAAGGAGGCAAATATGCTAAATGAATGTACAGTATTTGCAAAAACATCTACCTTGATGTGTGCTACATACAAGTTTAACTTGAGTTTACAGTTGAGATGATAATACACCTGTGAAAACTTGGGTTTGGCCCAGAGAAGTGTAGCCTGTTTTAATTTTTGCTCCCACCTACTGCCCTAATAGGTGGATGTCTCAAAAGTAAGAAGATACCCAATGACGACTGTTACCGAAATACTGGTCCAATTTAACCTCTTGGGGACGCAGGGCATATACATACGCCCTGCATCCCCGATTCTTAAGGACTTAGGGTGTACCTGTAAGCCCTGGTCTAGTATAACAGGTTTAAACCGCTCTCACCGGCTGAGAACGTGTTAAACCCTGTGGGTCCCGGTTGCTACGGGCAGCCAGGACCCACATCTAATGCCGGGTTCGGACGATTGGGCTGATGCCCGGCATTAACCCTTTAGACGCCGCAATCAAAGTTGATCACAACGTCTAAAGCGAAAGCAAAAGAATCCCGGCTGCTCAGTGGAGCTGATCAGGACTATCGCAACAAAATCGCGATGTCCTGATCAGCTTGCCGGATGACGGGAGGGTCCGCATCCACCTCTCCGTCGTCCGATCTATTGCTCCATGCCAGGCTAGAGCAGCAGAGCACCGGTTACATTGTTCAATGCTGTGCAATGGCAGAGCACTGATCAGTATATGCAACCAGAAGATAGCATGTTTTAGCCCCCTATGGGGGCAAAAAAAAAAAAGTGTAAAAAAAAATATTATAAAAGTTCATTAACTCCTTCCCTATTAAAAGTTCAAATCACCCCCCTTTTCCCCTTTTTTCATAGAATAATGTAATAAAGAATAAAAATAATCATATGTGGTGCGTGCGTAAATGTCCAAACTATTAAAATATAATGTTAGCTAAACCGCACGGTTGACAATCTTACAGAGCAAGCAGTTAGTGGGGTAGAAATGGAGGTTGGAGAAACTAGCCAGGAGGCCCAAGTAGGGAGCTGGGTTAATGTAGTTAGAGGGACTGGAAAGGGGGCAAGGAAAAGGAAGGTCACTTCTGCTTCTGATCTCCCAAGTAAAATTGCCAAGTTGGGCGATTATGCGAGGGCCTCAGTATCAGAGATGGCAACCCTAGTGGATACTGTTCTCCCTAACAGCCGGGGGAACAGCTCAACTAGTAGTGTGGGGGATGGTAACGCAGGTAGGCCAAGACAGTTAGTTGTGGTAGGGGACTCTAATCAGGAAGACGGATAGAATAATTTGTCGCCAAGACCACCTCAACCGAATGGTTTGCTGTCTCCCTGGTGCCAGGGTTCGGCATGTGGTGGAAAGGGTGGACAAATTACTAGGGGGGGCTGGGGATGACCCAGCTGTCGTGGTCCATGTGGGAACCAACGACAGAATACATGGTAGGTGGAGGTCCTTGAAGAATAATTACAAGGAACTAGGTGCCAAGCTGAAGGGAAGGACCTCTAAGGTTGTGTTCTCTGGAATACTTCCTGTGCCATGCGCATCGCAGGAAAGACAGCGGGAGCTTAGGGAGTTAAATGCATGGCTTAAGTCGTGGTGTGAGGGGGAAGGGTTTGGGTTTTTAGAGCACTGGGCTGACTTTTCATTGGGGTACAAACTCTATTCTACGGATAATTTGCACCTGAATGGAAGGGGGTCTGCTGTGCTGGGGGAGAGAATCCTGGAAGGGGTGGCTGAGTATTTAAAGTAGGTGAGTGGGGGGAGGATAATAAAGCAAAGAAAGCAGACAGTGGGATGGATAGGTTAGAGAGGGGTCAGGACATAATGGTGGGTGGAGAGGAGTCCTGTGGGGGGAGGTTAAGAGCAGTGGATAAGGAGATTCATGCGTTACAAACCAGCTGTAAAAATAAATGTAGCCCGAAAAATTGTAATCCCAATAATTCAAAAAATTCCATTAGCCCCAATAACTCAATAACTACAATAAGCCCCATTAACTCAAAAAATACCGTTAGCCCCAATAACTTAAATAACAACGTTAGACGCAATAACGCAAAAAATCCCATTAGCCCCAATAACTTAAATAATAACATTAGACCCAATAACTCAAAAAATCCCATTAGCCCCAATAACTTAAATAGTACAATTAGCCCTTATAACTCAAAAAATGACATTAACCCCAATAACTCTGAAAATCCCATTAGTGAGACTATATGTGTAAAACTTAATGGAAATGTAAAGTGTATGTTCACAAATGCCAGAAGCCTAGCAAATAAAATGGGGGAGCTTGAGGCCTTGATACTGGAGGAACATATTGATATAGTTGGGGTCACTGAGACATGGCTGGACTCCTCGCATGACTGGGCTGTTAATCTGCAGGGGTTTACATTGTTTCGCAAGGATAGAATGAACAGAAAAGGTGGTGGAGTCTGTCTGTATGTAAGAAGTGGTATGAAAGTCAGTGTGAACGATGCCATAGTGTGTAATGATTCTGAGGATGTGGAATCACTGTGGGTAGAATTACAAAAGGAGGGAAATACTGAAAAAATAATATTTGGTGTAATCTACAGACCCCCTAATATCACTGAAGAGATAGAAGGTCGGCTGTATAAACAAATAGAGAGGGCCGCCCGGGCAGGTACAGTGGTAATAATGGGAGATTTTAACTATCCAGATATAGATTGGGGCCGGGGGTTGGCTAAAACTACAAAGGGGAGAAAATTCCTAAATTTATTGCAGGATAATTTTATGGGCCAGTTTGTGGAGGACCCAACAAGAAGTGATGCCTTGTTGGATCTGATCATTTCCAACAACACAGAGCTGGTTGGTAATGTAACTGTGAGGGAAAACCTTGGTAATAGCGACCACAAAATAGTTACTTTTGACTTAAAATGTAGAAAACAAAGACAGACGGGGAAAGCAAAAACATATAACTTTAAAAAGGCAAACTTCCCTGGGCTGAGAGCTGCACTACAGGACATAGACTGGGGGGAGGTGTTCTCAAATACTGATACAGAAGGTAAATGGGACATCTTTAAATCAACTCTAAATAACTATACAGCTAAATATATACCAAAGGGGAACAAATATAAACGATTAAAACTAAATCCTACATGGCTGACAAATGAGGTTAAAAGAGCAATAAACAACAAAAAAATAGCCTTCAAAAAATACAAATCTGATGGGTCAGCTATAACATTTAAACAGTACAAGGAGCTTAATAAAATCTGTAAAAATGTAATAAAAACAGCAAAAATTCAAAATGAGAGACAGGTGGCCGAAGAAAGCAAAACTAATCCTAAATATTTTTTTAGATATATAAATACAAAAAAAACAAGGACAGAGCATGTAGGACCCCTTAATAATGATAATGGGGAGGTTGTCACGGGCGATCAAGAGAAGGCGGAGCTACTGAATGGGTTCTTTAGTTCTGTATATACTATGGAAGAAGGAGCTGACATTGGCCAGGTCAGTGCTGGTAACACATCATATAATGTATTGAACTGGCTTAATGTAGAGATGGTACAAGGTAAGTTAAGTAAAGTAAATGTAAGCAAATCTCCAGGGCCGGATGGACTACACCCAAGAGTTCTTAGAGAGGTAAGTTCAGTAATATCTGTACCCTTGTTCATGATATTTAGAGATTCTCTGGTGTCTGGTATTGTGCCAAGGGACTGGCGCAAGGCTAATGTGGTACCAATCTTCAAGAAGGGCTCTAGGTCTTCGCCAGGCAATTATAGACCGGTAAGTCTAACGTGCATTGTGGGTAAATTGTTTGAAGGACTTATAAGGGATTACATACAGGAATACATAGGGGATAATAGTATTATAAGTGATAGCCAGCATGGGTTTACTAAGGATAGAAGTTGTCAAACCAATCTAATTTGCTTTTATGAAGAGGTGAGTAGAAGCCTTGACAGAGGAATGGCTGTGGATATAGTGTTTCTGGATTTTGCCAAAGCGTTTGATACTGTCCATCACAGACATCTGACAGGTAAGTTAAGGTCCTTGGGCTTGGAAACTTTAGTTTGTAACTGGATTGAACACTGGCTCATGGATAGTACCCAGAGAGTGGTGGTAAATGATTCGTACTCTGATTGGTCCCCGGTTATTAGTGGTGTACCCCAAGGTTCAGTACTGGGCCCGCTGCTGTTTAATTTATCAATGATATAGAGGATGGTATTAACAGCTCTGTTTCTATCTTTGCAGATGACACCAAGCTTTGTAGCACGGTACAGTCTATAGAGGATGTGCATAAGTTACAAGATGACTAGGATAGACTAAGTGTCTGGGCATCCACTTGGCAAATGAGGTTCAATGTGGATAAATGTAAAGTTATGCATCTGGGTACTAATAACCTGCATGCGTCGTATGTCTTAGGGGGGATTAAACTGGCAGAGTCACTGGTAGAGAAGGATCTGGGTGTACTTGTAGATCACAGACTACAAAATAGCATGCAATGTCAGGCTGCTGCTTCCAAAGCCAGCAGGATATTGTCATGTATCAAAAGAGGCATGGACTCAAGGGACCGGGACATAATACTCCCCCTTTATAAAGCATTGGTACGGCCTCACCTGGAATATGCTGTTCAGTTTTGGTCGCCTGTTCATAAAAGGGACACTGCAGAGTTGGAAAGGGTGCAGAGACGCGCGACTAAACTAATATGGGGCATGGAACATCTTAGCTATGAGGAGCGATTAAAGGAGTTACAATTGTTTAGTCTTGAGAAGAGACGTTTAAGGGGGGATATGATAAACGTATATAAGTATATTAATGGCCCATACAAAAAATATGGAGAAAAACTGTTCCAGGTTAAACCCCCCCAAAGGACGAGGGGGCACTCCCTCCGTCTGGAGAAGAAAAGGTTTTGTCTAAAGGGGCGGCACGCCTTCTTTACCGTGAGGACTGTGAATTTATGGAACGGTCTACCTCAGGAACTGGTCACAGCAGGAACAATTAACAGCTTTAAAACAGGGTTAGATACATTCCTGGAACAAAATAACATTAAAGCTTATGCAGAATTATAAAACTACATCCCTTTCCCTTATCCCCTTACATCCTTCCCTTCAATCCCCTGGTTGGACTTGATGGACGTATGTCTTTTTTCAACCATACTAACTATGTAACTATGGCGTACACGTAAAAAAATACCAAAGTCCAAAATTGTGCATTTTTGATCACTTCATATACCATAAAAATACAGTGATCCCCCGACCTACGATGGCCCCGACATAAGATAATTTCAACATGCGATGGCCTCTCAGAGGCCATCGCATGTTGAATGCAGCATCAACATGCGATGCTTTTGTATATCGGGGCCATCGCATAAATGGCTACATAAAGCAGTAAGCGCTCTGTGACTGTGCGCACTGATGGTGACGTCACTCGTCATTGCGCAGCGCACAGTGACAGAGCCAGAAGGATCGCGGACCTCGGGAACAGGTAATTATAACACCGGGGATGGGGGAGGCGATGGGTCAGCTGTGGTGTTTGTACTCAGGAGGACTGTGTATAGAAGCGAAGTGGGGGCCAGATAACGCTATATGTCTGGTCCCCACTTCGCTTCTATACACATGCCTCTGAAGCGCTATCACTGACAAGCATTAGTCATTGATAGCACTTCAGAGGCAAATGTGTATAGATGCGCTGTGCGGGGAGCATATATAATATATATCTACATGCGCTGCAGTGTGTATATGATTGCGCTGTGCGGGGGGCACATATATATATATATACACACACACACACACACACACACACACACGCGCTGCGGGCAGCATATATATATGATGGCGCCAGGGGAATATATGCTATATGCTGCAGGGGGCTTATGATCGCGCTGCGGGTGGCATATATATGATAGCGCCGAGGGGAATATATACTGTGTATATATATACACACACATACATACACACATGCGTTGCGGTGTGTAAATGATTGTGTTGTGCGGGGGGCATATATACAATTTACGGTGCGACACAATTTCCAACCTGTGCGACACCAATTTTTTTCCTGTGCGACACATTAGTAGATCAGGGAGAAAAATACACGGAGTAAATCAAGAAACACTCAGAGATAAACCCGACACTTAGTAAATGAGGGCTAATGTGTTATTTTTACCAAATATTGTACTGCGTAGAAACAGCAAAATGGTGTTTTTTTTTATTCACTCCACAAATAATGTTTTTTTGGTTTCGCCGCAGGTTATATTATAAAATAAGTGATGTCATTACAAAGTACGATTGGTTATGCAAAAAACAAGCCCTTATATGGGTCTGTAGGTGCAAAATTGAAAGTGTTATGATTTTTTGAAGGGAAAGAGGAAAAGACGAAAATGTAAAAACGAAAATTTGCTGAGTCCTTAAGGTGAAAATAGCCTGAGTCCCTAAGGAGTTAAACACAAGCTGTGAGGAAAGGGAGAAACCTGTTAGGCAACAGAAGCAAATTACTGGCCTGGATTACTGGCTCCAGTGATGTCCTGGAGCAACAAAGGGCCAGGTGGAGCGGTCACCGGACACTTCTAAACAGAAGGAGCCAAGAGCGGCTGATGATGCTCTTTTCCAAATTTGCTGTAAACAATGTTAATGTGCGACCCCCAAAACTACCTTGGCGTTTCAAGTGTGTATACGTACTCTCTCAAGGCTAACAAACTGTTTCACGTATGCTAAAAAACAGTATGCCCACTTATAGTGGGAGGGTGAACCATGTAACTGAAATGCAAAGGGCGATGGGAACTGATCCATAACTATACCAGAATAAAAAGGGATCTGTATTACATACTGCATAATATTATATTGCAATACTATCTGAAAAAATATATATTATAAAGCACCTTACCATCATATTTAGATGCCTGCACTGAATATTGCAACTGCATTGAATACCAAAATGCATGGTATAAAAATGCATGGTATAAAAACTAAAGAAAAAGAACTGGAGATAAACATGAAATCACAAAAATACCATTAAAATATGTGTCAGAAATGCCTGTGGACAATCAATCTCAATAGAGATATAAATCTGTAGTTTAACCCTTTAGGATTACGAGTATTAAGACTGATAATCCAAAAGTCACATTCCCTCAAACATTTGTGAACCTCCCCAACCCTGACATTGCTGGTTACCTTCTCAATAACAGACTCTTAACGGAAGCATTTTGTATTTGCACAGGGCATTTTAACATTATAAATACCAAAAAATGGAATACATCCACTCAAATGGTACAGCAGAAAAACCAGTCTTGTAAACCAACATTAGTATTGTCCTTATAATTCTCATTTTATTCATGTACGCAAGATTGTCAAATACTTTCCTGTACTCACAGGAGATGCAACATTGGCTGAAATACTCATAGGTGTCTACCAAATTGTTTCCATAAGAGAACATATGATTTCACCAAGTATGATAACTGTACGACAATCAAGAGGAACTTTATTGCAACATTTGGGATTCTACCGGTAGGGAGCTCAGCGGTGTACATCTCATTTTGCTCTACCCTGTCAAAATTTCAGTAATTCGTACAACATCAAAATGTTTCCAATATGGAGATCCTTGAATTGTAACACAGATATAGTGATTTGTGTTATTTGTTGTACTGTGTGCAATAATACTGTATGTTGGTTACACTTCAAGGTTAGGGTGTTAGAACAGCTATACAACAGAAAACATTCTGATGTCTGTAATCTTTCTGCTGCTTTAAGGCACTTTATCAATTGTCATGATCCACAAACTCATTAGCAGTTTATGCCACTGAGAAGGTAACCACCCATGTCAGGGGTGGGGAGGGACTGTAAGGCCTTTGGATGATCAATCTTGATACCTGTAATCCTAAAGGGTTAAATTACTGATGTGATATATTGTATCATTATTAATTTCCTCGATATTGAGTGATTGTCCATAGGTGTTTCTGATACATGGTTTTATTATATACCGTATATACTCGAGTATAAGCCGACCCGAGTATAAGCCGAGACCCCTAATTTCAACCCAAAATCCCAGGAAAAGTTATTGACTCGAGTATAAGCCTAGGGTGGGAAATACCTCATCCCCCCCTGTCATCATCCAGACCCGTCATTAACATCCTCATCATCCCCTTGTCATCATCCCACACATCCCCCCTTCATCATCCCCTTGTCATCATCCCACACATCCCCTTATCCCACACATCCCCCCTTCATCATCCCCTTGTCATCATCCCACACATCCCCCCTTCATCATCCCCTTGTCATCATCCCACACATCCCCTTATCATCCCACACATCCCCCCTTCATCATCCCCTTGTAATCATCCCACACCCCCCCCTTCATCATCCCCACCCCCCTTCATCATCCCCCCCCCCCCCCTTCATCATCCTCTTCTCATCATTCGCCCTCAGTGGTCTTCAACCTGCGGACCTCCAGAGGTTTCAAAACTACAACTCCCAGCAAGCCCGGGCAGCCATCGGCTGTCCGGGCTTGCTGGGAGTTGTAGTTTTGAAACCTCCGGAGGTCCGCAGGTTGAAGACCACTGCGGCCTTCAACATGCGGACCTCCAGAGGTTTCAAAACTACAACTCCCAGCAAGCCCGGGCAGCCATCGGCTGTCCGGGCTTGCTGGGAGTTGTAGTTTTGAAACCTCCGGAGGTCCGCAGGTTGAAGACCACTGCGGCCTTCAACATCATCCAGCCCCCTCTCACCCCCTTTAGTTCTGAGTACTCACCTCCGCTCGGCGCTGGTCCGGTCCTGCAGGGCTGTCCGGTAAGGAGGTGGTCCGGTGAGGAGGTGGTCCGGGCTGCTATCTTCACCGGGGGCGCCTCTTCTCCGCGCTTCCGGCCCGGAATAGAGCCGTTGCCTTAACAACGACGTATCTGCGTCGTTGTCAAGGCAACGTGACTATTCTGAGGCCGGGCCCGAAGCGCTTAGAAGAGGCCTCCCCGGTGAAGATAGCAGCCCGGACCACCTCCTCACCGGACCACCTCCTTACCGGACAGCCCTGCAGGACCGGACCAGCGCCGAGCGGAGGTGAGTACTCAGAACTAAAGGGGGTGAGAGGGGGCTGGATGATGTTGAAGGCCGCAGTGGTCTTCAACCTGCGGACCTCCGGAGGTTTCAAAACTACAACTCCCAGCAAGCCCGGACAGCCGATGGCTGCCCGGGCTTGCTGGGAGTTGTAGTTTTGAAACCTCTGGAGGTCCGCAGGTTGAAGACCACTGCGGGTGGGGGAGTTCACTCGAGTATAAGCCGAGGGGGGTGTTTTCAGCACGAAAAATCGTGCTGAAAAACTCGGCCTATACTCGAGTATATACGGTAATTGGATTAAAGTCATTTTATGTAAAAAAAAAAAAAAAAAAAAAAGCAAAACAAAGCTTCTTCTGTCCTCAGGTTGTGTGTGGTATTTACACATTGGCTCTATTCACTTCAATGGAACCAAGCTGGTGAACCCCACCCAACCTGGAGACATTCGGGAGCGATTTTTGAAAGAAATTAGCTCTGATTTTCTATTCCTGGATAACCCCTTTTAACCCTTAAGGACCGGGGGTTTTTCCATTTTCGTTTTTTGCTCCTTGCCATTAAAAAATCATAACTCTTTCAAATTTGCACCTAAAAATCCATATGATGGCTTATTTTTTGCGCCACCAATTCTACTTTGTAATGACATCAGTCATTTTGCCCAAAAATCTACGGTGAAGCGGGAAAAAAAATCATTGTGCGACAAAATTGAAAAAAAAACGCTGTTTTGTAAGTTTTGGGGGCTTCCGTTTCTACGTAGTACATTTTTCGGTAAAAATGACACCTGATATTTATTCTGTAGGTCCATACGATTAAAATGATACCCTACTTATATAGGTTTGATTTTGTCAGACTTCTGGAAAAAATCATAACTACATGCAGGAAAATTAATACGTTTAAAATTGTCATCTTCTGACCCCTATAACTTTTTTATTTTTCCGTGTATGGGGGGGTATGAGGGCTCATTTTTTGCGCCGTGATCTGAAGTTTTTAACGGTACCATTTTTGCATTGATATGACTTATTGATCGCTTTTTATTCATTTTTAAATGATATAAAAAGTGACCAAAAATGCACTATTTTGGACTTTGGAATTTTTTTGCGCGCACGCCATTGACCGAGCGGTTTAATTAATGATATATTTTTATAGTTCGGACATTTACGCACGCCGTGATACCATATATGTTTATTTTTATTTTTATTTACACTGTGTTTTTTTTATTATTGGAAAAGGGGGGTGATTCAAACTTTTAATAGGGGAGGAGTTAAATGATCTTTATTCACTTTTTTTTTGCAGTGTTATAGGTCCCATAGGGACCTATAACACTGCACACACTGATCTTCTATGTTGATCACTGGTTTCTCATAAGAAACCAGTGATCAACGATTCTGCCGCATGACTGCTCAGGCCTGGATCTCAGGCACTGAGCAGTCATTCGGCGATCGGACAGCGAGGAGGCAGGAAGGGGCCCTCCTGCTGTCCTGTCAGCTGTTCGGGATGCCGCGATTAGCCGCGGCTATCCCGAACAGCCCGACTGAGCTAGCCGGGAACTTTCACTTTCACTTTTAGCTGCGCGGCTCAGCTCTGAGCGCGCGGCTAAAGGGTTAATAGCGCGCAGCGCCGCGATCGGCGCTGCGCGCTATTAGAGGCGGGTCCCGGCTTCACTATGACGCCGGGCCCGCCGTGATATGACGCGGGGTTACTGTGTAACCCCGCGTTATATCAGAAGAGCAGGACCAAGGACGTACCGGTACGTCCTTGGTCCTTAAGGGGTTAAAGGGGTACTCCGGTGAAAACCATTTTTTCTTTTAAATCAACTGGTGGCAGAAAGTTAAAAATATTTGTAAATTACTTCTATTAAAAAAATCTTAATCCTTCCAGTACTTATTAGCTGCTGAATGCTACAGAGGAAATTCCTTTCTTTTTAGAACACTGATGACATCACGAACACAGTGCTCTCTGCTGACATCTCTGTCCATTTTAGCAACCATGCATAGCAGATGTATGCTAAGGGCAGCATGGTGGCTCAGTGCTGCCTTGCAGTGCTGGGGACTTGGGTTCAAATCCCACTAAGGACAACAATAAATAACATCATTATAACATCAGCAGAGAGAACTGTGCTCGTGATGTCATCAGAGAGCATTCCAAAAAGAAAAGAATTTCCTCTGTAGTATTCAGCAGCTAATAAGTACAGGAAGGATTAAGATTTTTTAATAGAAGTAATTTACAAATATGTTTAACTTTCTGCCACCAGTTGATTTAAAAGAAAAAAGGTTTTCACCGGAGTACCCCTTTAAGAACATTTTCCTTCAAATAAAAACCAGGTCACGGCATGTGTTTTGTAGATGGTACTCAATGCAGCTGGTGGATTTATTACAAGGCCTCTGGATACGATGGAGAGGTGCTTTGCAACATATTTATAACTGTATTGCAATATAATGCTTACCTCAATTATTAATTATTATTTAAGAGAATCTTATTGTAATACAAACCCCTTTTCTATTTTGGTATTCTTGTTCCCACCATCCCTTGAATTTTATTGATGTATTTGGTGACATGGTGTGCCCTTCCACTGCTGGTGAGCATTATGTTGTTTAGCATGACATGTGCTTACTCCGGTCGGCTCATTTTTGCCCCGTATATGGTTTTCCCACCAGACCTAAAACGCGGTATACCATGGTTTTAGGTCCGGTTAGAGAACCATACATGGAGCAAAAACGAGCCGAAAACCCGCCACTCCCGTACCCCAGCCGGATCCAGACGGAACCCCATTAATTTCAATGAGCCGACTGGAGTCAAATGGGGTTCCGGACGGATCCGGATGGGGTACTTGAGTGGATGGTTTTTGCTCCTCCCAACCTCCTCCGTCACCTGTACAATACAAACATAGTGTGAACCCCCCGCCAACAGCAACAACAGAAGAAATTGCAAAGAAAAAAACTTGTAAAATCAATACAGAAACAGTATCCAAATAAAAATAAACAACATTGTAACATTATACGTAAGAACAAGCAGGTAGACATTGTTCTGGAACTAAAGTCAGAGACCAGAACTGAACAGACTGTATTTCTATTACATTTCTTTTTAAAGAGCAGTCTGTCTCAAACTGATAACATAGGTAGCTACATATTTCAGGACTTTGAGAAATATTTTGTATTCTTTTAGTAATTGTTTATGTTTACACTTTTTTTTCAAGTTAACAGACTATCTATTTGGTACCATCACAAACTAAATACACCTGTGAATCATGTACCAAAAGGACTCTCTTGGGTATATTTCTACCTTTTAAACCCCCTGGGAACATTACAGTATTCATTTGTGTAGATTTTAATGTATAAACATCTGACACAAATGAGATGTGAAAATAGCATCAGCAGGAACCAAGAATAACGTTACGTAACATCAGAACCTAAAAAGAAAACAATGACAGGACACAGACTAGATATGCAGTAAGTAGTAGCTGTGCAAATAAACTTACCGTACTTAATAAACAAAGTTCTCTAAAAAGTACAAAAGAACACAGACCCCAGCAAACTGCTACAAGCGATCTTCATTCAACTAAAAAATATCAGGCAAGCAGATAAATCAAACTAAAAAATTGTCTCTACGAGTCCTCAAACTGTAAGAGCTTTCAGATGAGCAGGTAACCACACAGGGGAGGTTTATTAAGAGTGGCATTTCATACACCGACTGAAAAAATGTAAAGCACTTCAACATAATTCAGTTTAAAGGGGTACGCCAGTGAAAAACATTTTTTAATTGCCATTTTTTGACCCCTGTAGATTTTTTTTTTCTCTCCGCATACCAGGCTGTATGAGGGCTCATTTTTTTGTGCCATTTGTTTTTTGTATCGGTACCATTTTGGTATTGATCTGACGTTTTAATCGCTTTTAACTTTTTTTCTGTGATATTCTAAAAAATGCAATTCTGTGGTTTAGTATTTATTTATTTATTTATTTATTTTTTTACATTTACGTAATTTACTGTACAGGATACATAATGTTATATTTTAATAGTTCATACAATTACGCACGCAGCGATACCAAATATGTTTATTTTTATTATCTTTACATGTTTTTATATAGGAGAAGGGGGTGATGTGAACTTTTAACATGGAAGGGGTTAATGTGTGTCTTTTAAACTTTTATAATTTTTTTTTTTTACACTTTATTAGACTTTTAGGAGGAATCATTAGATTCCTCATACAGATGAATAGAGTTCTATTGAACTCCATTGATCCATTGATAGAGCCTGGTCCAGCTTTGACAGTGGCGATCTAAAGGGTTGATAGCCAGCAGTGGTGATTGCTGCATGCTGGCTATTAGCAGCGGCCCCTGGCTACTGAGAACAGCCGGGGGCTACAGAGTATGGAGCGGGCAGGAATCGGGAGCCCTCTCCATACAGGCTGCTGAGCGCCGCTGCGCTTGTCAGGTCTGGCCCTGCTTGCCCGAAGCAGGGCTAAGGGCCGGAAAAATTCACCTGCCCGGCACCCGGACCTGCATGTCCCAGGCGTCGGGGGATAGGAATTCCACATTCCCGCTGTCATTAATTTCATACTGCACGTACCATGGACAATATGAGAACACAGCTTTTCTCTGTACAATGGCATATAATGCAATCTAAAAGGCTGTGATATTTCAGAGGAATCATAGCTCTACTGTAACAATGGCCACAAATGGATCTCCAAGTAACCAGGCAGTGTGACCCTGCCCTGAGGGTCTATTCACACGTATAGTATCCTGCACATACTGTATTTGATGCATAGGATTTAAAGCTGCAGATTTCAAGTGGTGTTCAGTCCTTTAATTTACACTGAACTCTGCAGCATCAAATCTGCACAGACCGATAAATGAAAGGTGCCATGTTCCTCCTTGCCCTCAAAGCAATGTAACAACATCACTAGTTTTTGGAATGTAAAATAAATTTCTTTTAGGGTGTATCCGCACGTACAGTATCCTGTGCATATTTTATGCACAGAATTTAAAGGGGTACTCTACTGGCCAGTGTTCGGAAGTAAATGTTCCGAGGCTGTTTTTGCGCTGCAGGGGTTGGCCACGTTACTTTAATGCAAGCCTATGGCAGGGGCATGACGGTGGTCACCATGTTATGAGGGGGCGTGGCCGACCCCCACAGCGCGAAAACAGCGTTTGGAACATTTTCTTCCGAATGCTGGCCAGTAGAGTACCCCTTTAAATTTTGTGCATAAAATATGCACAGGATACTGTACGTGGGAATACACCCTAAAAGAAATGTAATTTACATTCCAAAAACTGCTGATGTTGTTACATTGCTTTGAGGACAAGGAGGAACATGGTACCTTTCATTTATCGGTCTGTGCTTTTTAAACAAAATTCACCCTGACCTAAATCTAGACCTTGCAACAACTACAGCCACATACTTCCTCCATCGTACACCAACATGACCGACAGTCACATGCTTTCCTTCATAAGATCAAAGCTCAGCAATTTCCACACAGTAAAACAGTCTGCATGTCCTTTTATTTATAAAGAACCTGGAAATGTTTATGTGATGTATAAGAAGCAGACATAATCTCTGCAAAAGGATCACCGATACAACCAAATAACCAAGCAGCATCTATAAGACTAAGGAAGCACAGCCGGTATGCTCAGTTAACACTTGTCAGACACACAACAGCATACCCTCTACAAATTTATATAGACTATGATCACTCAACATTTTGAGCCGGGACCAACCGGCTATTAAAGAGGTACTCCAGCCAAAAAAACATTTTTTTCAAAACAACTGGTGCCAGAAAGTTAAAAAGATTTCTAAATGACTTCTATTTAAAAAAAAATCTTAATCCTTCCAGTACTTATCAGCTGTTGTATGCTTCAGAGGAAGTTCTTTTCTTTCTGAATTTCTTTTCTATCTAGCCACAGTGCTCTCTGATGACATCTCTGTCCATGTCAATAACTGTCCAGAGCAGGGTAGGTTTTCTATGGGGATTTGCTTCTACTCTGGACAGTTCCTGACAATTTTACTTCTTTCAGTAGCTGGGGGCCGCCTCTGATAGCTGGCATGTGGCTGACAGCAGTGTCTATAGGAACATGTGAATGATTCCTCCTAAAAGTCCCCTAAGTGTCAAAAAAAAAGTTTAATAAAAGTTCAAAAGACCCACATTAACCCCTTCCATATTAAAAGTTAAAATCACCCTCCTTTCCTATATATACACACACACACCATGTAAACATAATAAAATGCACATATTTGATATTGGTGTGTGCATAATTGTCCGATCTATTAAAATATTACATTATATATCCCGCACGGTAAAAATAACATAAACTTAAAAAATTTGAATACCAAACCCCAGAATTGCAATTTTTTATAACATCCCAGAAAAAAGTCAAAAGCTACTAAAAAGTCAGATCGATACCAAAATGGTACTGATACAAACAACAGATTGTGGCGCAAAAAATAAGCCCTCATACACCCTGGTATACGGAGAGAAAAAAAATTACTGGGGTCAGATACTGACAATTAAAAAAATAATAATTAAAAATTCGCAAACGTGACGGAAACTATACAAATGTGGTATTGCTGTATTCAGGCCGACCTAAAGTATCAAAATAACATGTTCGCCTGACCACAAGGTAAGTGGTGTAAATAAAAGGTGTCATTACAAAGTACAATCGGTCCTGCAAAAAACAAGCCCTCATATGGATCTGTAAGTAGTAAATAAGTAATAAATAAAAGTTACGGTTATTATTGGGCGAGGAGGAAAAAAAAACAAGAGTGCAAAAATAAAATTGGCCCAGACAAGTGGATTGTCATGCGGGACAAGTAGATTGTGCTCCTGTTTTAGTCCCTTGGGTAAGTATTTTTTATTTATTTATTTATTTATTTAAATTTCCACACCCCAGTAGAAATGATCTACAGAATGAACATAACATGTCAGTGTGTATTGCTTAAAAACTAACACCCCCCTCCTCCCCCCCAAAAAAAGTTGTGAAACTGTGTTTTGTTTTTTTAAATTAACCCCACAAATGTTCATTGTTTCAATAAAAATTTTATGGTGAAAAAAATTTGTTATTCTCCCCCCCCAAAAAAAATACTTTCATATGGGTTTATGGATGGAAAAAATGAAAGGGTCTCTTAGAAGGCAAGAAGGGAAAAATGAAAATGCAAAAGTAATAAAATCAGCTGTGTCCACAAGGCCAAAACCTGCAGTGTCCCCAACCTCTTAAAGGGGTATGCTGCCCCTGGACATCTTATCCCCTATCCAAAGGATTGATATAAGATGTCTGATCGCTGAGGGTACGTCCAATGGGTCCCTCCGGGATCTCCGTATGACACCCCCAATTCTGAATATTTATGTTCAGAACGCTGGGTTTGGGTAGCCGTGATGTCATGCCACGCCCCCTCCATTCATGTCTATGGGAGGGGGAGTGATGACCGACCACAGACATGAATGGAGGGGGCGTGGTGTCCCGACCATGGCCGCACGAACGCCGGGGTGCCGCTCAGAGATCGCAGTGGGACCCATTGGCTGGACCCCATGATCAGACATCTTACCCCTATCCTTTGGATAGGAGATAAGATGTCCAGGGGCAGAGTACCCCTTTAAAGGACACAGCCAGCTTCATTATTGCATTTTCATTTTTTCCTTCTCGCCATAACTCTTTTTCCACCTACAGACCTATATGACTTGTTTTTTGCGTGTCCAATTGTACTTTGTTTTACACCTTTTTCTTTTTACCCTAAAATGTAAGGCACAACAAAAATATATATATATATATTTTTTTGTGGGGAAATTGAAAAGAAAACAGCAAGTTTGCAACTTTTGGAGGGTTTTCACGCAGTGTACTTCTATTGTAAAACTGACATGTTTATTCTGTAGGTCAATATGATTAAAATGAAACCCATGTTTACATGCTTTTCTATTAGTGATTTACTTAAAAAAATCACATTTTTTCGTATATGGCTGTATTAGGGCTTATATTTTTGTGCCATGATGTGTAGTTTTTATTGGTAACACTTTTGCATATATGTGGTTTTTTATTTTATTTTTTTTAAATCCTGGGATGTAATGGGATCATAAAGCAGCAATTATGGACTTTATTTATTTATATTTATGCCATTCACCATAAAGGATTATACACATTATATTTTAATAGTAGGGATGCACTGAAAAGAAAATTTTGGTCCGAAACTGAAAATTCAGGCTGTGCTTGGCCGAAAACAGAAACTGAAAATGCATTGCCCCGCCTTGTACGCCTTCGCTCCCTGGTACTTAAGGACCTAGGGCGTACCTGTATGCCCGTGGGAATTTCGGTCCCCGTCGCGTGCCGGGCGGGGACCAGACCAGGATGACTGCTGATATCAATCAGCAGGCACACTGCGCAAATGCCCAAGGTCATCAAACCCCCACATGTCGGCGATCGGCGCAAATCACCGGTGAATTCACACCTGCGATTTGCGCCGATTCCAGGTCATAGGGGTCTATGGTGACCCCGAATATAAGGGGGATCACGGTTGTCCATTTCACCCACGATCCCCCTGAAGGGATAGGAGTGAGGTGGCAGGGGTGCCACCCCTCCTATCCCTGCTATTGGTTCTGACATAAATGCAAAAAAATAAATAAATACCCAGATGTGACCCCATTTTGGAAACTACACCCCTCACGGAACGTAACAAGGGGTATAGTGAGCCTTAACACCCCAAAGGTGTTAAACGAATTTTCATTAAAGTTGAATGGGAAAATGGAAAAAAAAAAATAATAATTTCACAAAAATGCTGGTGTTACCCAAAATTTTTCATTTTCACAAGGGATAATAGGAAAAAAGCCCCGCAAAATTTGTAACCCCATTTCTTCTAAGAAAATACCCCATTTATGGATGTAAAGTGCTCTGCGGACGAACTACAATGCTCAGAAGAGAAGGAGCGCCAATGGGATTTTGAAGAGAAAATTTGTCTGGAATTGAAGGCCACATGTGTTTATAAAGCCCCCAATAGTGCCAGAACAATGCCCCCCCCCCACATGTGACCCCATTTTGGAAACTACACCCCTCACGTAATGTAATAAGGGGTACTGTGAGCATTTACGCCCCACAGGTGTCTGACGGACAGTGATCCGTGAAAATTTAAAATTTTATTTTTCATTTGCACAGCTCACTGTTCCAAAGATCTGTCAAACACCAGTGGGGTATAAATACTCACTGCACCCCTTATTAAATTCTGTGAGGGGTGTGATTTCCAAAATGGGGTCAGATGTGGGGGGGGGTCCACTGTTCTGGCACCACGGGGGGCTTTGTAAACGCACATGGCCCCCGACTTCCATTCCAAACAAATTCTCTTTCAAAAAGCTCCATGGCGCTCTCTCTCTTCTGAGCATTGTAGTGCGTCAGCAGAGCCCTTGACGTCCACACATGGGGTATTTCCATACTCAGAAGAAATGGGTTTACAAATGTTGGGGGTCATTTTCTCCTATTACCCCTTGTAAAAATTTAAAATTTTGGGCGAAAAAAATGCATTTTAGTGAAAAAAAATGTTTTCTTCATTTACACATCCAACTTTCACTAAAAGTGGTCAAACACCTGTGGGGTGTTAAGGCTCACTGTACCCCTTGTTGAGTTCCTTGAGGGGTGTAGTTTCCAAAATAGTATGCCATGTGGGTATTTTTTGCTGTTCTGGCACCATAGGGGCTTCCTAAATGTGACATGCCCCCCAAAATCCATTTCAGCAAAATTCACTCTCCAAAATCCCATTGTCGCTCCTTCCCTTCTGAGCCCTCTACTGCACCCGCCGAACACTTGACATACACATAGATATTTCCTTACTCTAGAGAAATTGGGTTCCAAATTTTTTCTCCTATTACCCCTTGGAAAAATTCAAAAACTGGGTCTACAAGAACATGCAAGTGTTAAAAATGCAGATTTTGAATTTTCTCCTTCACTTTGCTGCTATTCCTGTGAAACATCTAAAGGGTTAACAAACTTTCTGAATGTCATTTTGAATACTTTGAGGGGTGCAGTTTTTATAATAGGGTCATTTATGGGGTATTTTTTTTAAATAAGAAAGACCTTCAAATCCACTTCAAAACGGAACTGGTCCCTGAAAAATTCTGATTTTGAAAATTTTGTAAAAAATTGGAAAATTGCTGCTGAACTTTGAAGCCCTCTGATGTCGTCCAAACGTATAAACATGTCAACTTTATAATGCAAACATAAACTATACATTGTATATGTGAAACAAAATATAATTTATTTGGAATGTCTGTTTTCCTTACAAGCAGAGAGCTTCAAAGTTAGAAAATTCAAAATTTTCTATTTTTCATGAAATTTTGGAATTTTTCACCAAGAAATGATTCAATTGTCTGTAAAAATTTACCACTAACAAAGTAGAATATGTCACGAAAAAACAATCTCAGAATCAGAATGAAAAGTAAAAGTATCCCAGAGTTATTAACCCCTTAACGACACAGGATGTATATTTACGTCCTGCGTCGGCTCCCGCGATATGAAGCGGGATCGCGCCGCGATCCTGCATCATATCGCGTCGGTCCCGGCGCTCATCAACGGCCGGGACCCGCGGCTAATACCACACATCGCCGATCGCGGCGATGTGCGGTATTAACCCTTTAGAAGCGGCGGTCAAAGCTGACCGCCGCTTCTAAAGTGAAACTGACCCGGCTGCTCAGTCGGGCTGTTCGGGACCGCCGCGGTGAAATTGCGGCTTCCCGAACAGCTGACCGGACACCGGGAGGGCCCTTACCTGCCTCCTCGGTGTCCGATCGACGAATGACTGCTCCGTGCCTGAGATCCAGGCAGGAGCAGTCAAGTGCCGATAATGCTGATCACAGGCGTGTTAATACACGCCAGTGATCAGCATAGGAGATCAGTGTGTGCAGTGTTATAGGTCCCTATGGGAGCTATAACACTGCAAAAAAAAAATGTAAAAAAAAGTGTTAATAAAGGTCATTTAACCCCTTCCCTAATAAAAGTTTGAATCACCCCCTTTTCCCATAAAAAAAATAAAACAGTGTAAAAAAAAAATAAATAAACATATGTGGTATCGCCGCGTACGTAAATGTCCGAACTATAAAAATATATCATTAATTAAACCGCACGGTCAATGGCGTACGCGCAAAAAAATTCCAAAGTCCAAAAAAGCGTATTTTGGTCACTTTTTATACGATTAAAAAAATGAATAAAAAGTGATCAAAAAGTCCGATTAAAACAAAAATCATACCGATAAAAACTTCAGATCACGGCGCAAAAATGAGTCCTCATACCGCCTTGTACGTGGAAAAATAAAAAAGTTGTAGGGGTCAGAAGATGACATTTTTAAACGTATAAATTTTCCTGCATGTAGTTATGATTTTTTCCAGAAGTGCGACAAAATCAAACCTATATAAGTAGGGTATCATTTTAACCGTATGGACCTACAGAATAATGATAAGGTGTAATTTTTACCGAAATATGCACTGCGTAGAAACGGAAGCCCCCAAAAGTTACAAAATGGAGTTTGTTTTTCGATTTTGCCACACAATGATTTATTCTTCCGTTTCGCAGTGCATTTTTGGGTAAAATGACTAATGTCACTGCAAAGTAGAATTGGCGACGCAAAAAATAAGCCATAATATGGATTTTTAGGTGGAAAATTTAAAGGGTTATGATTTTTAAAGGTAAGGAGGAAAAAACGAAAGTGCAAAAACGGAAAAACCCTGAGTCCTTAAGGGGTTAATGCTTAAAGTGACAGTGGTCAGATGTTCAAAAAATGGCCGGGTCCTTAAGGTGAAAATGGGCTGGGTCCTTTAATTTTTTCTGATAAATATCTATATTTTTGGACTTAGTTTTTTTCATGTTTATGCCATTCACCATATAGGATCATTAACAATGTTTTTATGAACCAGACATTTATGCACACAGTGATACCAAATATGATTTATTTAAATGTTTTACACTTAATTTTTTTTTTTTTTTTTTTGGTTTTTTTTGCAAGCTTATTCACTTTTATTAAAACTTATTTTAACTTTTTTTTGTTACACTTTTATAAGTCCTAGACCAGTGTTTCCCAACCAGGGTGCCTCCAGCGGTTTCAAAACTACAACTCACAGCATGCCCGGACAGCCAAAGGCTGGGAGCGAAACACTGTCCTAGACTATATAATGCAATCTTTAGACTGCCGATACAGATCAGTGCTATGCATATGCAGAGCACTGATCAACATTATCTGTGATCTACTTCTCTGGTCTGCTCGATGGCAGACCAGAGAAGAAGACGCCATGCTGGCAGCAGGAGACAGGTGAGGGGACCTTCAGCAACCATTTTAGCTTATCTGTGGGCGATCAGATCAGCCACCGAAACCACCACAGATGTCGTGATCAATAATGATCACGGCATCTGAGGGGTTAATGCCGGACATCAGCGCGATCGCTGATGTCCGGCATTAACAGCGGGTCCCTGGCTGCTGAAAGCAGCCGGGACCCATGGTCTATGATGCAAGCGCAGCGCCTACACTCATGTCATAGCCGCAGCGGGACTCGGGGCATACAGGCACATCCTAGTGCACTAAGTCCCTGGCGCCCAGAGCATACCTGTACGCCCTGTGTCATTTAGGGGTTAGGCCACCCCCACTGAAATTTTCAGCCCAGAGTTCCATCAGCTGAAAATGCCGAAAGGGGCATTTTCGGCGGACGAAATTTTGGTGCATCCCTATTTAATAATTTGGACATTTACACATGCTGGGATAAAGCTCATTCACATAAAAAAATTTTTACATTTTTTAAAAATGTATGTATTTTCACAAACACTTCATTGCTAATACTGTTCAGTGCTATGCATAAGCATAGCAATGATCAATACTATCTGTTATCTTCTTTCCTGGTCTGCCAAAAGGCATGCCAGAGAAGAAGACTGCAGCAGAACAAAAGGAGGCAGGTGAGGGGGACCCCTACGATTACACCACAGGTCGTCCGATGAGTTTGACGACGCCCCCATTATGCTTCAGATACTGTGGGTAGTATTGATTACGGCATCTAAAAGGGTTAATGTTGGGCATTAACTGATGTCCGCCATTATTGGCGGGTCCCTGGTTGCTGATAGCAGCTGGGACCCAAAGTACATGAAGCGATCGCTGCTGTAAGTGTCCACCAAGATGTACATTTACGTCTATTGTCCTTAAAAGGGTACTCCAGTGGAAAACTAATTTTTTTTTTAAATCAACTGGTCCCAGAAAGTTAAACAGATCTGAAAAATGACTTTAATTTTAAAATCTTAATCCTTCCAGTAGTAATCAGATGCTTTATGCTACAGAGGAAGTTGTATTTCTTCCAGGAATTCTCTCCAGTCTCACCACAGTGTTTTCTGCTGACACCTCTGTCAGTATCAGGAACTGTCCAGAGCAGGAGAGGTTTGCTATGGGAATTTGCTTGTACTCTGGACAGTTCCTGATATGGACAAAGGTGCCAGCAGAGAGCACTGTGGTCAGACAGAAAAAAAAAATTCTAAAATAAAAAATTACTGTGGAGCATACAGCAGCTGATAAGTACTGGAAGGATTAAGATTTTTAAATAGATGTAATTTACAAATCTGTTTAACTTTCTGGCACCAGTTGATTTTAAATAATTTGTTTCCCACCGGAGTACCCTTTAAGGGGTTAAAAAGTTACTACCATTTAACTGCTACTCTGAGAAAGATAGGTCCATAAGGCAGGCTAGACTGTACTATACCAAAACAACAATTGACATAGCTATAGAAATAAATAGACGTTGGGGAAATGCTCCCCCTCCCACTTTACCAAACAGAGCACTGCACATTTTGAGTTGGCCATGCCTGGTACTTCAGTTCATATGAATGGAAATGAGATGCAGAGAGGTACAGTACCAGGCACAGCAACAACACAAAGTTATAGGGCTGTGCCATGTAAACCATCCAGTGTTGCAGCTTCTTTAATCACCTGAATACAGGGGTGCCAAGAGTGGGACCCCCAAGGATCTAATATTGACAGCCTATCCTGAGGATTTGCCCATCAATAGCCCAAAAAATCTCAAATAAATATGGCACTTATGCCAGAAGACTAACATCAGTAATTCTAGACTTATCTACATATTACGGTTCTTCAGTAAATTCCATTGGCATCTCTTCAAAAGACAAAATGATGTTGACCTATACTGTAGCGTACTGCAGGTAGCCCCATTCCCTTCAATGGCTCAAAAAGACTTTGGTGATTCCGTTCGGGCCACTTCCCACTATTATCAGCTACTTTGATGGGACACAATAGTGTAGTCTGCTCTGATATTGTGTCCCATCAAATTAGCATATCCTAGCGGAAAGTGGCCAAAGCTTAAATACTAGGTCACGTTGTCAGGCCACGGAAATGAATACGGCCCACTGCAGTATGCTACAGTATACTTCCACATCCCCTTTTTTTAATTGTAAGCTGAAGGATACCTCTAACCTATGGCAGAAACACCATATGAAGGGGTTGGTTTTAGATTTAATCATATACAGTGACTTACAATGGCCTCAACATACAATAGTTTCAAAATACAATGGTCTTTTCTGGACCATTGTAAGTTGAAACCAGACTCAACATACAATGAAAATCTGGACAAAGGCAGTCCAGAGCTGTGAAACTTGTCAATGGCCAAGAGAACTGACATCAGAATGTGCAACTTACTGGTAAAACACCTGTATTACTGAAGCGTATGCACTGACTGATGTCTGGTAGCGCCCCCTACAGTACAGAGAGGTATTAAATGTTCTGTACACTTTACCTGTACCAGGGTTACCTGCTCCTTTGGATGCCAGGTGAGGGCGGCTCCATTTTCCTTTTTTTTGGGACATTGCGTGTTCTGTACAGGACCCTGAAGAAGCTCCTGTCCTCTACATAGACCAGTGTTTCCCAAGCAGGGTGCCCCCAGCTGTTGCAAAACTACAACTCCCAGCATGGCTGTCCCGGCATGCTGGGAGTTGTAGTTTTGCAACATGTGGAGGCTCCCTGCTTGGAAAACACTGACATAGACAGTGATTTACAGCTCCCAGCAGATCTTTCTTACTTTTATATGTAAGGATTTGCTTTATCTATATTAGTTATCTACTTATTTTTCTTTAATTCTCATTTTTCCTATTTTTGGGACTTTAGAACCAATTACCAGGTTTCCATAGAGTTCTGGTCTCAACATACAATGGTCATCCCAGAACCAATTAATATTGTAACTTGAGGGACCACTGTAGGGAGAGGTTGATTTTAAAAATGACTTTCCTCACTCCTGCCGGTATGACGGTGCTACAGTTCCTGGTGTGCGGTTTGTGTCCCTGAACCTAAAAGAGTTGCACAGCAGGAACTGGAGCTCAGTGATACTGGCAGCGGCATGGGAGTAAGGTGTTTTGTTTATTTTTTAATCACTCCCAGGCCAAATCGGTAAAAAAAAAAAAAACTAGCTTTCTGAATGCCTTTATTGTTTTATCACTCCCACCACTAACCATGGGTTCTGAGGGGTTAAGCGGCCAGCTTAGCAGTCATTGCTTACCCGAGACTGTTAGCTAGAACCTACAACTGACTAACACTTGTTGCGGTTAGAGCACAACTCCCGTGTCATACATGTTCAGTGCCTTGCCCTCACTACAAAGCACCAGCGTAGTAAATGTAGAGCATACTGTGCCCAGGAGTTGAAAGATTTCCCAATTTGTGATGCTACTTTCTGTGGATTCAGCTATAATTAAAAAAAAATATACAAAGAAAATATATATATGCAATACAAGAGACATGAATGAGGAGGACCTAGCTTCAGGTCCTGCTGATAACATGGCAGCACTGGAAAGCAGGGTATTGGAAGTCACCTTGTCTCCTAGCAACTACAAAATCTTTCTACAAAACCTCTACTGTTGCTTTAAACACTTGGCACCTGAAAATAACCTGACTCAACTAACCACAGTGGACAAAATACAAAGACTTAGGCTAGGTTCACACTACATTACTGCTGACCGTTTAACACATGTTTTATGGGAAAAAAACAGATACAGTAACATATGCTAAAAACAGCTGTGTGCTGGTGAAATATGAAGTGGGCTCAAAAGTTGAGTCCGCTCCAGATCTGGTAGATGCCAGCCAGCTGGTGTACTGCAGCCATAGTCATCTGGCATTGGCCAGGATTGGAGAGGAGTCTGATTCTGGCTGTTCAAACCCATTGGTCAGGGGTGGGGAAATGTCCGTCCTAAGGGTCATATGAGCCCCATAAAATCAAGTGGTCTGGCCCCGTCAAGATTTCATACATTCACTGTAAAGCAGCACTATCTCACTAGTTAGCATAAAATTAAGCCAATTGTAACAAGGATTTAGCAATGCATTCTGGGGAAAGACAAAACACCACAAGGTAAGCCAGTAATGTCTGGCGGGACTGTCTCGCACTGACTATTCATTAATAAACAGCACGAGCGAATGATCTTATACTGTTATCTGGTACACTTCCTATAACCTTTATACCTGTAGTAATTCACATATAAAGAAACACAACATGGACGCACATCCACAACTTGTACAATGAGCTACTTGCTTCTCAGCATCATTTCAAAAACCAACAAGTTGTTAGTGTACCTTTTCATCAAAATGTGCAAGCCACGTCAAGGCCACATGATAAGAGTGGGTCCCTAAACACTGGTGTAGCTCCAGGTGGAAAACCAACAAAGCGACACCAAGCCCACAGGGGAAATGACCCATTGACCAGGCAGCCCCTCTGCTCCCTTACCAAGACCCCGGCCTTGGGCCACACCACAAAGCAACAAAGCCACAGCAGAGCACCACACCAGTGTGAACACCTGCCACGTGCTCCCTGCCAGAGGAGGAAACCCTCATGCAGTCTCCTGCCGATTAAGGGTCTATTCACACGTACAATATTCTGCGCTGATTGACTGAACACAGCTTGAAATCCTGCACATCAAATCTGCGCAGAATACTGTATGTGTGAATAGACCCTAAAAATGCCTGGGCTGAATGGGTGGAGTGGATGCTGGCTATGGAAAAATAAAATGAAAAAAGGGGACAGACTACAAATGTAACTCACATGTAGAGAAACAGAACATGGCTGCACATCCACAACTTGTACTAGGATCTAATTTCTTTGTCTGTGGGGTGGTGTGACCCAGGGGCTTGGTCGGGCAGCAGTGGGACTGCCTGGACACTGGGTCATTCTTCCCCTGTCTGCAGTGGTCACCGCCCAGCGCTACAACGTTCCGATGTTAGTTTAGTTAGTTTCAGTGTTATCAGGTGGCCTTCACCTGGGATGTAGGCTTGCACATTTTGATGAAAAGGTATACTAGCAATCTCTTAGCATTTAAAATTATGCTGAGAGGCAATAAGGTCATTGCGCAATTTGTTTATGTGTGGCCATATTCTGTTTCTCTATTTGTGGTTTATACCTGGAGTGCTGGTATATGCATCCTCCTATTATTCTTCCAGCTCTCATATGATACTCTTATCTGGAACTATTTCTATCCCCTGTAGTGCTGGTATCCGCACCCTTCTATCATCCCTCCGGTTCTTATATGACAATCTTATCTGGTACTCTTTCTATCCCCTGTAGAGGTATCGGCACCCTCCTATCCTCGTATAACACTATCTTCTGTAGTGAAGGTATCTGCACCCTCCCATCCTAGTATAACACTCTATCCTCTGTAGTGGAGGTATCGGCACCCTCCTATCCTTGTATAACACTCTATCCTCTGAAGTGGATGTATCGGGACCCTCCTATCCTTGTATAACGCTCTAGCCCCTATAAAGTAGGTATCGGCACCCTCCTATCCTCGTATAACACTATCCTCTGTAGTGGAGGTATCGGCACCCTCCTATCCTAGTATAACACTCTATCCTCTGTAGTGGAGGTATCGGCACCCTCCTATCCTTGTATAACACTATCCTCTGTAGTGGAGGTATCGGCACCCTCCTATCCTAGTATAACACTCTATCCTCTGTAGTGGAGGTATCGGCACCCTCCTATCCTTGTATAACACTATCCTCTGTAGTGGAGGTATCGGCACCCTCCTATCCTAGTATAACACTCTATCCTCTGAAGTGGATGTATCGGCACCCTCCTATCCTAGTATAACACTCTATCCTCTGTAGTGGAGGTATCGGCACCCTCCTATCCTAGTATAACACTCTATCCTCTGTAGTGGAGGTATCGGCACCCTCCTATCCTAGTATAACACTCTATCCTCTGTAGTGGAGGTATCGGCACCCTCCTATCCTTGTATAACACTATCCTCTGTAGTGGAGGTATCGGCACCCTCCTATCCTAGTGTAACACTCTATCCTCTGTAGTGGATGTATCGGCACCCTCCTATCCTAGTATAACACTCTATCCTCTGTAGTGGAGGTATCGGCACCCTCCTATCCTTGTATAACACTCTATCCTCTGTACTGGAGGAATCAGTACCCTCCTATCCTTGTATAACACTCTAGCCCCTATAAAGTAGGTATCGGCACCCTCCTATCCTCCAGCTCCTGTCCATCAGCCCCATCATCCTGCTCCCGCTCGGTGCCCGGCTGCACTGGTTAGGAAGGACTCACCGATCCCCAGCCCCACGACCACACGACCACCGAGCAGCGTCTCCTTGTCCCCGGCAGCGGCCAGCAGCACGGCCCCGGCAGTGAAGAACAGGCTGGCCAGGAGGATGCACGGTCTGCGCCCCACCATGCCATTGAGCACCCCGCCTGCCAGTGCAGACAGCGCGGCCGCCCCCACCGTGCTGGACACCAGCAGCTCCTGCCACAGCGCCGACAGGTTCATGTCCTTCTTGAGCAGCAGCATGGCCCCGGACACCACCCCGGTGTCATAGCCGAAGAGGAAGCCTCCCAGGGCAGAGAAGACGGACACCACGTAGACGAATGCCGGGGTGACATCCTGCTGGAACTGCCTGCGGGCCGCCCGCTCCAGGTCCTCACCGGCCGCGGAGGACGCGGCGGCAGCCGAGCTCGCCTGGCTGTTGATGCTGGCGCACGAGTCGGCGGCGATAAGGCTCCGCTCCCCGGCTCCCTCGTCATGTTTCCTCCGCTTCTTCTCCCCCATCAGGTTACTCAGGCTCCGCAGTGTGTATTCCACATTGTCGCTTGCTTTACGGGACATAGGTGGACGATGGCCAGCGGCTGCCGGGCTACCTGCTGCTACCGCTGAGGCCGCTCAAGTCAGGCTGCACACGGGATGGATGGCCAGCACATAGGTGTGGAGCCGCCGCCCAGGAAGGTGGCCTTCAGCGCCGGAGCCTAACGGCTTACTTTCCGGACACTTTGGACATGTTTCACCACTCAGGTAACTGCGCTCACACCGGGAGATGGAGAGCGGGAGGCTGAGCACGGGATCTGAGCGACCACACTGAGGAGCAGCGCTGTCAAACTGGAGGGGCGGAGCTCCAGTCACATGACCTGCAGCAGCTGATTGTTGACGTCACATAGAGGTTTCATAGGTGTTCTCGCCTTAGGTCAGCAGCTCTTGTGTATGAGAGGAGCCGATCCCTGTGGTGACAGAGGGGGGAGGACGTGCGTCACTGGCACACTCAAATATACTGCTATCTATCATATCTATTTCATGTATCTATTATATATGTATCATGTCTTTCTATCTCATATATGTCTAATATCTATTAATCTGTCATATCTATCACATATCTATTTACCTCATATTTATTTATCTATCACATATCTATTTATCTCATATTTATTTATTTATCTATCACATATCTATTTATCTCATATTTATTTATTTATCTATCTATCACATATCTATTTATCTCATATCTATTTATCCATCTCATATCTATTTATCTCATATTTATTTATCTATCTCATATCTATTTACCTCATATTTATTTATTTATCTATCACATATCTATTTATCTCATATCTATTTATCTCATATCTACCTCATATTTATTTATCTATCTCATATCTATTTACCTCATATTTATTTATTTATCTATATATCACATATCTATTTATCCATCTCATATCTATTTATCTCATATTTATTTATCTATCTCATATCTATTTATCTCATATTTATTTATTTATCTATCACATATCTATTTACCTCATATTTATTTATTTATCTATCACATATCTATTTATCTCATATCTATCTATCATATCTATTTGATTTATCTATTATTTATAAATCATGTCTTTCTATCTCATATATGTCTAATATCTATTAATCCGTCATATCTATCACATATCTATTTACCTCATATTTATTTATATATCTCATATCTATTTATCTTATATTTATTTATCACATATCTATCTATTTTAAACTTTCTGGAGTCTTGCCCTATTATCTAACATCTATCTATCTCATATCTACAGTATCTCTCATATCTATCTCATATCTATCTATCTATCAAAAAGGAAGGGTGGGCCGCACCTCAAAAAATATAGTAGATAAGTGCACGCAGCCAAAAGGTCCCAGGTCCGGGGTCCACAAGGCTATACAAAAGAACAAAGTTGCTGCGGCACACAAGGGTTAGTGTCAAGTAATTTTTATTCCAATTGTTACGTTTCAGCCGCCCATGCTTGAAAAAGGCCGCATGGGCGGCTGAAACGTAGCAATTGGAATAAAAATCACTAGACACTCCGCCTTGTGTGCCGCAGCAACTTTGTTCTTTTGTATATCTATCTATCTATCCCATATCTATCTATTTCATATCTATCCCATATCTATATCTATCTATCATCTAAAAAACAGAAACAATGGAGCAGCTCAACCAGATTATGCAAAGCAGTGGGTGCCAGCAGAAAAAACACCCCAGGTGAAGGGATGTACAAAAATCCACACCAAAATAGAAATGCTGCGGCACTCCAAAAGGTACAGTGAAAAAAATAATTTATTGACCTGACATCAGAAGCGAGGTTTCAGCTGCCCGATTGCAGCCTTTCTCAAGCTCAGTGAGCTTGAGAAAGGCTGCAATCGGGCAGCTGAAACCTGGCTTCTGATGTCAGGTCAATAAATTCTTTTTTTCACTGTACCTTTTGGAGTGCCGCAGCATTTCTATTTTGGTGTGTATCTATCATCTATCTATCTCATATCTACAGTATCTCTCATATAAATCCCATATCTATTTCATATCTATCTATCCATCTCATATCTATCTCCAGGGATGTGGAATTCCTATCGCCCAGGACATGTAGTTCCGGGTGCTGGGCAGATGACTTTTTCCGGCCCTTAGCCCGGCTTCGGGCAAGCAGGGCCGGACCTGACAAGCGCTGCGGCACTCTGCAGTCTGTATGGAGCGGGCTCCCGACTCCTGCCCGCTCCGTACTCTGCAGCCCCTGGCTGATTTCAGTAGCCGGGGGCCGCCGCTAATAGCCAGCATGCAGCGATCGCAGCGGCTGGCTATTAACCCTTTAGATTGCCGCTGTCAAAGCTGACAGCAGCGTCTAAAGGGACATGTGTATGCTCCCTCATGGGCTAGTGGGGTGGATCGCCGCCCCGCAGAGCATCGTGAGGGGGCGATCCACTATGGAGGTAGCCGGAGGGCTTACCTCTGTTCTCTGTTGTCCCATGGCTCTGTCATTGATAGAGCCTGGCTGGACTAGGCTCTATCAATGGATCGCAGAGCTCACAGATCAATGAGTTCAATAGAACTCTATTCATCTGTATGAGGAATTTAATGATTCCTCCTATAAGTCCAATAAAGTGTAAAAAAAAAAAAAAAGTTAATAAAAGTTAAAAAAAAAACACACACATTAACCCCTTTCATGTTAAAAGTTCAAATCACCCCCTTTTCCTATATAAAAACATGCAAACATAATAAAAATAAACATTTGGTATTTTTTTTTTGCTCCAGAGAATATGCTATTGAACAATTAAAAGATATCCTTATAGTAGGTAGTTATGGCTATTATAGGGTGAGGAGGAAAAAATCAGAGCGTAAAAGCTAAAATTGGCCTGGACAAGTGGATCGTCATGAGAGACAAGTAGATTTTGCTCCATTTTAGTCCTGTGGACAAGTAGTTTTTTATAAAATTTCCACACCCCTGATCTCATATCTATCCACAGTATCTATAACTAGCTATCTAATATCTAGCTATATATAGTATCTATCCCATATCTATCTATCTATCTATCTATCCCTCCACAGGATCTATAACTAGCTATCTACAGTATCTATCTCATATCTATCCATGCACAGTATCTATAACTAGCTATCTATCCACAGTATCTATAACTAGCTATCTATCTTATATATATATCTACAGTATCTATCTCATATCTATCCATCCACAGTATCTATAACTAGCTATCTAGCTATCTAAAGCAAACAGCTGGTAAAATGGTGGATATGAGGTTTTTAAGGCTTCTTGCCTCAGTGACATAAGACTGGAGTTTAAATCCGGGTTTTGGGAGTGACTGAAGTGTCTGAAGATAAAAATTACTTACATACTCCATTTCTTGGGGGAGATTTAATCACATAAGGAATACACCAATGAGGTAGAAGATACAGTAAAACGTAACTTTTACTTGTGAAGTACATAAAATACATGGATAAAGACTATCAGTGTATTATACTTGGGGGAGATTTATCAAAACCTGTCCAGATGAAAAGTTGCTGAGTTGCCCATAACAACCAATCAGATAACTTCTTTCATTTTCTGAGGCCTTTTCAAAGATTAAAGCAGCGATCTGATTGGTTGCTATGGGCAACTCAGCAACTTTTCCTCTGGACAGGTTTTGATAAATCTCCTCCCTCGTGTGTAAATGTTGGAGTCCTGAACCTGATCTCACATTGGTGTGTTGGATACTGACAAACAAACGTTTTTTTTTTTTCTGTGCAGTGTATCACAGACAATGTTTCGGCTGTCTCACATGGCTATTGTCAAGCCTTGACAATGCCATGTGAGACGGACAAAATATTGCTTGTGATACTCGGGGATGAATAAAGCCACACACTGAACGCATCATTTTAGAGTGATACAGATCATCCCTCCGCTGTCACCCTTCTAGTTTGGCTGTGTAGCCCTCCTTGAAGATCTATCTATATCTATTTTTTCTAGGAATGTCCAGATACCATTTTTTTAAGACCGAGTACGAGTAACGATACTTTAATTCTAGTACTCGCCGATACCAAGTACGAGTTCTTTTATTTTAAAGGAAACCTGACAGCAGGGTGACCCGGTTTCTGGCGCTGTTTACCTTGTGATATGTGGGTTCCTTGTTGTGTACAATGGAGGCGGCTGCTGTAGTACGAGTCAAGATTTCTCTCTTCTACATTGGGCAGAACAGGGACTTTGCATTGGCGGTGAGACCGACGTTCACATGGTGAGCAGCGGTAGAAACTGGGTCACCTGCACTATCTACATATAAGACTGCAGGCCCCCCCTGTAGACAGCAGCCCCCCTTGTAGACTGCAGCCCCCCCTTGTAGACTGCAGCCCCCCTGTAGACATTAGTAGCAGCCCCCCTGTAGACAGTGGGCTCCCATTTAAACAGGAGCAGGGCCCCCCTTTAGACAGCAGCAGCAGTCCTCCTCTTTGCAGACAACTCACCTGCGGCTGTCCTCTGTCGTATGCTGCCGCTCCACTGCCCTGTTCTCCCGTCCTCCCATCCGCATCATGGCATCCTATGGAGGAGCATGTGACATAAAAGTCACTCTGCTTCCACCGTAGTGTTACGCTGGGCACAGTGGAGGAGGTGGAGTGACGTGTGTGTCACATGCTCCTCCATGGAACACTGTGATGTGGACGGGAGGACAGGAGAACGGGGCTGGGGAGCGGCAGCAGGTATTGGACATGGTATCGGGGACATTAAACGAGTCCCCGATACCATGCAAATGGATAGTATCGGCCCCGTTACCGATACTAGTATTGGTATCGGGACATCAATAATTTTTTCTATCTATCTTTTCATCCAACCAGTGGGGTATCTACCGTTTGGCAAACCCGGCCCCCACCGGGGGCGCAGGCCGCAAAACAGGTCAGGCCGTCTCACTGCTACATAAATAATATACATGTGCCAGGCTGCAGTTAAGTTGCCGGCCAGCATCAGAGCATCGAGATCACCGCCGCACCACGGGGAGGAGCCGTGCTGGTCGCTACACTGTGTGCTGCTGCTCTAAGCACAATTAATCCGCAGGCTCGGACTGGCCATGGGCATGTGGGAGCAGACGCACATGAAGTGCTCTAGGCCCCTTCCTTCCGCGGCAGCGCATGCACAGGAGGCGCACAGTTTAGAAGCTTTGGAGGGTGAGTGAAACTTAGGATGGGGGTGAAGAGATCGTGGATCCAAGGGGGTAAGACAACTGAGGATGCAGTGATGGTGAAGAGACAGTGGATTCTTGGCCGGGGGGGGGGGGGTTTAGTGAGGAGACCGAAGAAGAGGGGGGAGGTGACTTGGGGGGTGAACAAGATCTAAAATAGGGGGGGTGAAGATGGGGGAAAGGGGAGGCAGTGAGGAGACAGAGGATGGGGTGTGTGAAGTGACTAAGGATGGGGGGGGAGACCGAGGGGGAGGGGGTGTGTGACAAGATCAAGAATGTGGGGTGTGAAGTGACTGAGGATGGGAGTGAAGAGAGGGTGGATCCGGAGGCGGGTGTGAGGTGACTGAGGAGTGGGAGGGTGTATGTGACAAGATCGAGAAAAGGAAGGGGTGAGGATAGGGGAAAGGGGAGGCAGCGAGGAGACAGAGGATGGGGTGTGTGAAGTGACTGAGGATGGGGGGGTGGGGGGGAGACTGAGGGGGAAGGTGTGTGTGACAAGATGTGTGAGGATGTGGTGGGGGGAATGAGGAGATCACAGATGGGGGAAAAGAGGGGGCAGTGAGGAGGATGAGGGGGGATGTGCATATGTATGATGTAAGTGTGTATGTATGATGTGCGTGCTTACGCTAGACGTGTGTATGATAGATGTTTGTATGATGTATGTATGATAGATGTGTGTATGTATGATACATGTATGTGTGATAGATGTGTGTATGTATGTATGATGTGTGTATTATATATGTGGGGCAGTGAGGAGGCCGAGCATGAGGGGGGGATGTGCATATGTATGATGTATGTGCGTATATATGATGTGAGTGCTTATGATAGATGTTTGTATGTATGATAGATGTGCGTATGTATGATACATGTATGCAACACAAAAAGAGAAACACAGCCGCACATCCACCATTTGTAATTTGATCACCATGTCAAGGCCACCTAGTTAGAGTGGGTCCCTAACCTGACACTGGCGTAGCGCCCGGCGGCGACCACTGCCTCCGAGACCCCATGCCCAATGGGGCGAGCGACCCAGTGGTCAGGCAGCCCCACTACTGCCCGACCAAGCCCCTACATATGGGTTTCCTCCTACCAGCCCTCTGGCAGTGAGCACATGGTAGGTGTCATACTGGTGTGGTTCTCTGTGGCGGCCATTGTTTCTGTGATGCTTTGTGGGGTGGAGTGGCCCAGAGCCAGGGGCTTGGTCGGGCAGCAGTGGGGCTGCCTGGCCACTGGGTCGCTCGCCCCATTGGGCATGGGGTCTCGGAGGCAGTGGTCACCGCCGGGTGTTACGCCAGTGTCAGGTTAGGGGACCCACTCTAACGAGGTGGCCTTGACGTGGCGAGTGGGCTTGTACTTTTTGATCAAAATGTATACTAACAACTTGTTAGTTTTTGAAATTATGCTGAGAAGCAAGTAGATCAAATTACAAATGGTGGATGTGCGGCTGTGTTTCTCTTTTTGTGTTGCACATTTGTAGTCTCTCCCTTCTTCCATGGCCAGCACTCCGCTCCACCCATTTGGCCCAGGCATTTTTAATTAGCAGGAAACTGCAGAAGGGTTTCCTCCTACCATTCTCCCAGCCCTCTGGCAGTGAGCACATGGTAGGTGTCATACTGGTATGGTTCTCTGTGGCGGCCATTGTTTCTGTGATGCTTTGTCTGTGGGGTGGAGTGGCCCAGAGCCAGGGGCTTGGTTGGGCAATAGTGGGACTGCCTGGCCGCTGGGTCGCTCCCCCCATTGGGCATGGGGTCTCGGAGGCAGTGGTCGCCAGTGTCAGGTTAGGGACCCACTCTAACGAGGTGGCCTTGACGTGGCGAGTGGGCTTGTGCTTATTGATCAAAATGTATACTGACAACCTGTTAGTTTTTTTAAATTAGGCTGAGAAGCAAGTAGATCAAATTAAAATGGTGGGTGTGCGACTGTGTTTCTCTTTTTGTGTATGATACATGTATGTATGATATATGTGCGTATGTATGATGTGTGATAGATGTGTGTATTATATGTATGATAGAAATGTGTATTTATGATGTGTATATTATATTGGTATGTATGTACAGGGTGGGCCATTTATATGGATACACCTTAATAAAATGGGAATGGTTGGGGATATTAACTTCCTGTTTGTGGCACATTAGTATATGTGAGGGGGGAAACTTTTCAAGATGGGTGGTGAACATGGCAGCCATTTTGATGTTGGCCATTTTGAATCTAACTTTTTTTTTTCAATAGGAAGAGGGTCATGTGACACAAACTTATTGTGAATTTCACAAGAAAAACAATGATGTGCTTGGTTTTAACATAACGTTATTCTTTCATGAGTTATTTACAAGTTTGTGACCACGTTCTGACCACAAGTTTCAAAACGTGTTCAATGTGCTGCCCATTGTGTTGGATTGTCAATGCAACCCTCTTCTCCCACAATTCACACACTGATAGCAACACCGCAGGAGAAATGCTAGCACAGGCTTCCAGTATCCGTAGTTTCAGGTGCTGCAGAATGGGGAAAACAAAAATTGGAACAGGACCCTCAGTTTACGCAGAAGATTTTGTTCCGTGATGAGGCAAACTTTTATGTGAATGGTGAAGTTAACAAACAAAACCACCGCTATTGGTCTGACACTAACCCACATTGGATAGATCCCTCCAAGACTGTTGGAACACAAAAATTGATGGTATAGTGTGGTTAATGGGATACAAAGATAGTGGGGCCATTCTTCATCAATGGAAACCTCAAGGCCACTGGATATGCGAAATTGCTACATGATGATGTGTTTCCCTCTTTATGCACTGAAGCTGGCACGTTCCCTGAGTTTTTCCAGCAAGATGGTGCACCACCACATTATGTGTGTCAGGTCCGAGCATTCCTAGATGAACAGTTTCCTGGAAAGTCGATTGGTCGTCGTGGGCCAGTTGAATGGCCCCCAAGGTCTCACGATCTGACCCCCTTAGACTTTTATCTTTGGGGTCATCTGAAGGCAATTGTCTATGCTGTGAAGATACGAGATGTGCAGCACCTGAAACTACGGATACTGGAAGCCAGTGCTAGCATTTCTCCTGCGGTGTTGCTATCAGTGTGTGAAGAGTGGGAGAAGAGGGTTTCATTGACAATCCAACACAATGGGCAGCACATTGAACACATTTTATACGTGGTCAGAAACTTGTAAATAACTCAGGAAAGAATGAAGTTACGTTAAAACCAAGCACATCATTGTTGTTTTTCTTGTGAAATTCCCAATAAATTTGATGTGTCACATGACCCTCTTCCTATTGAAAAAAAAAAAAGTTGGATTCAAAATGTCTGACTTCAAAATGGCCGCAATGGTCACCATCTATCTTGAAAAGTTTCCCCCCTCACATATACTAATGTGCCACAAACAGGAAGTTAATATCACCAACCATTCCCATTTCATTAAGATGTATCTATATAGATTGCCCACCCTGTATATTGCACTGATATATACAGTCATGTTGGCACCCCACACCAAACTCCAAAAATGGTCTGGACAAAATTATTGGCACCCTTTCAAAATTGTTGATAAATAAGATTGTTTCAAGTATGTGATGCTCCTTTAAACTCACCTGAGGCAAGTAACAGGTGTGGGCAATATACAAATCACACCCGAAAGCAAATAAAAAGGAGATAAGTTCACTTAGTCTTTGCATTGTGTGTCTGTGTGTGCCACACTAAGCATGGACAACAGAAAAAAGAGAAGAGAACTGTCTTGAGGACTTGAGAACCAAAATTGTGGAAAAATATCAACAATCTCAAGGTTACAAGTCCATCTCCAGAGATCTTGTTTTGCTTTTGTCCACAGTGCGCAACATTATCAAGAAGTTTGCAACCCATGGCACTGTAGCTAATCTCCCTGGGCGTAGACAGAAGAAAAAAATTGATGAAAGGTGTCAACGCAGGATAGTCCGGATGGTGGATAAGCAGCCCCAAACAAGTTCCAAAGATATTTAAGCTGTACTGCAGGCTCAGGGAGCATCAGTGTCAGCACGAACTATCCATTGACATGAAATGAAATGCTATAGCAGGAGAACCAGGAGGACCCCACTGCGGACAAAGAGACATAAAAAAAGCAAGACTACATTTTGCCAAAATGAACTTGAGTAAGCCAAAATTCTTCTGGGAAAACGTCTTGTGGACAGATGAGACCAAGACAGAGCTTTTCGGTAAAGCACCTCATTTTACTGTTTACCAAAAATGGAATGAGGCCTACATAGAAAAGAACACGGTACCTAAAGTGAAATATGGTGGCGGTTCAATTATGTTTTGGGGTTGTTTTGCTGCCTCTGGCACTGGGTGCCTTGAATGTGTGCACGGCATCATGAAATCTGAGGATTGCCAACAGATTTTGGGTCGCACTGTACAGCTCAGTGTCAGAATGTTGAGTTTGTGTCCGAGATCTTGGGTCTTCCAGCAGGACAATGAGCCCAAACATATGTCAAAAAGCACCCAGAAATGGATGGCAACAAAGCGCTGGAAAGTTCTGAAGGGGCCAGCAATTAGTCCAGATCTAAAGCTCATTGAACACCTGTGGAGAGATCTTAAAATTGCTGTTGGCAAAAGGCACCCTTCCAATAAGAGAGACCTGGAGCAGTTTGCAAAGGAAGAGTGGTCCAACATTCTGTCTGAGAGGTGTAAGTAGCTTATTGATGGTTATAGAAGCGGCTGATTTCAGTTATTTTTTCCAAAGGGTGTGCAACCAAATATTAAGTTAAGGGTGCCAATAATTTTGTCCAGCCCAGTTTTTGGAGTTTGGTGTGACATGTACGGCTTAAATCATAGGACTAAAAAGAAATGTACTGTATATTCAAATATTATTTGATTTTTCCATATTGAATTTCCTAGCTCTGACAAGTGTTTCAAAGCTAGAAGATTCAGTTTGTGTTGTAATGTTGACATAACCCTTTCCCGCTCTTCTAAGTTAGACAGATACCAAGATTTGTTTAAAGATTTGTTTCAAAGCTCTCATGTGTATACTTCCACAGGGCATTGAATGAGCACAGCCAATAGTGAAGCGGGTTATGGGGAAGCTGTAGTAGGTGGTCCCTCCAGCCCGGAACAGTTGATTCATGGTGTATTTGAATATGTGAATTCACGGTTGAGTTTGGATCTGCATGTGAATGCATAGATATGTGAATTGCAGGAAGATGCCAGGAGAGAATGTGTGGATATATGGTCACCACATAGTACAGTCAGGAGATACTTAATCTATTTTTGTACACTTAACAGTAATGTAAGTAACGACCAACATCTCGTCAGGATGTTTCCATCAGTCTTGGGTCTTCCAGCAGGACAATGAGCCCAAACATACGTCAAAAAAACACCCACAATTGGATGGCAACAAAGTGCTGGAGAGTTCTGAAGTCGCCAGGACTGAGTCCAGATCTAAATCCCATTGAACACCTGCGGAGAGATCTTAAAATTGCTGTTGGGAAAAGGCGCCCTTCCAATAAGGGAGACCTGGAGCAGTTTGCAAAGGAAGAGTCCAACATTCCAGCTGAGAGGTGTAAGAAGCTTATTTAAGCAACTGATTTCAGTTATTTTATCCAAAGGGTGTGCAACCAAATATTAAGTTAAAGGGGTACTCCACCCCTAGAAATCTTATCCCCTATCCAAAAAATTGGGGATAAGATGTCAGATTGCATGGGTCCCACCACTGGGGACCCCCTGGATCTACCATGCAGCACCCACCTTTTGCGGCTTCCGGAACCGCTGGAGGTCCTCAGGCTAAGTCCATCTCGACCACGAAGACGGAGCATAGTGACATCACACGGCGGCGGACTCGTGACGTCACGCCCCCTCCAATAGGCTTGCATTGAGGGGGTGGAGCATGACGTCACATGGGGCGGAGCCATGACATCACTATGCTCCGTCTCCGTGATTGCCATTATTCTGACTCGGAGCGAACATGCTACGGGGACTGATTCTAACGGGGTGCGGCGTGGAAGATCACGGGGTCCCCAGAGGCGGGATATGGGTCTGGGTCGCGACCACGGGAACGGAAGTCCGTGACATCCCCTCAATGCCGTCACACCCCCTCCCATACACTTGCATTGAGAGGACAGGGTGTGACGTCACACGGGGGCAGAGTTATGACTTCCGTTCCCGTGGTCGTGACCCAGACCCTCCAGCGCTTCCGGACAAGAAACAGGTGGGTGCCGCATGCTATATTGCGGGAGTCCCCAGCGGCAGGACCCCCACGATCAGACATCTTATCCCCTATCCTTTGGATAGGGGATAAGATGTCAAGGGGTGGAGTACCCCTTTAAGCGCATAAAGAGGGAAGCACATCATCATGTAGCAATTTCACATATCCAGTGGCCTTGAGGTTTCCATTGATGAAGAATGGCCCCACTATCTTTGTACCCCATATACCACACCATACCATCAATTTTTGTGTTCCAACAGTTTTGGAGGGATCTATCCAATGTAGGTTAGTGTCAGACCAATAGCGGTGGTTTTCTTTGTTAACTTCACCATTCACATAAAAGTTTGCCTCATCACTGAACAAAATCTTCTGCGTAAACTGAGGGTCCTGTTCCAATTTTTGTTTTGCCCATTCTGCAAATTCAGTGAGCCGATCTGGGCTGGGCTGAGGATGCGTTGAGATGCTGCAGTAGCTGGAGTTCGTAAGGGTGCCATTTGTGAGTAGCTAATATCCGCCGAAGGGATGTTCGACTAATACCACTCTCCAGTGACATGCGGCGAGTGCTATGCTGTGGGCTCTTGCTGAATAAAGCTAGGACAGCCACTGATGTTTCTTCAATAGTGACAGATTTCATGCGTCCACATTTTAGTAAATCCAACACTGAACCAGTTTCACGAAACTTAGCAAGCAGTTTGCTAACTGTAGCATGGGAGATGGGTGGTCTCGTAGGGTGTCTTACATTGAAATCTGCTGCAATGACCCAGTTACTGCGTTCACCAGACATCAACACAATTTCTATCCGCTCCTCACGTGTTAACCTTGAAGACATGTCAATGGCTGTAAACAAAGAGAAACTTGTAAATAACTCATGAAAGAATAAAGTTACATTAAAACCAAGGACACCAGTGTTTTCTTGTGAAATTCCCAATAAGTTTGATGTGTCACATGACCGTCTTCCTATTGAAAAAACAAAAGTTGGATTCAAAATGGCCGCCATGGTCACCACCCATCTTGAAAAGTTTCCCCCCTCACATATACTAATGTGCCACAAACAAGAAGTTAATATCACCAACCATTCCCATTTTATTAGGGTGTATCAATATAAATGGCCCACCCTGTATATCCTTGTGCTCAATGTCCATATAGAGACGGCTAGTAATGGTCTGAGTAGTGGATCCGCTGTACCACTGGAGAAAGCCGCACCAGGAGCAGAGTCTAAGGAGCTGCTGGTTTCACCAGAGCCCGCTGCAAAGCGTGATGGACTTGCTGCGGCAGGCGAACTCCCAGGTCGCTACCCCTGGCACAACTAACCCACAGTGGCGGCCAAGGTGAGACGTGATACAATTTAATAAGGAAACTCTGGGTCAGGCAGGAAGGTCAGGGCAGGCGGCTAGGTTCGTGGTCAGTAAATGTAGAATAATGGATCTGGTAAACAGTATAGACTGGACACAGCATGGAACGCTTTCTTAATGGCTACAAGGAACAAAGATCCGGCAAAGGTCTAGAGGAAGTGCAGACACTATATAGGGTCAGCACCCATCAAGAACCAATTACCGGTGCACTGGCCCTTTAAATTTCAGAGAGCCGGCGCACGCACTCCCTAGGAGATGGGTATGCACACAGAGGAAGCAGAGGAGCCAGGAGCGTGGAGAGGTAAGTAACTGCCGGGTGAAACAGTGCGCCCGCAGCCTGACATGCGAGCCTGGCTGGCTGCGGCGCGACATATAACAGTACCCCCCCTTAGGTCTCCCCTCTTCTTTGGCCACAGGAACCTCCGCACCAGATCCTGATCCAGAATGTTCTCCTCTGGTTCCCAGGACCTTTCCTCAGGCCCCAACCCTTTCAAGTCCACCTAGAAGAATTGTCTCCCCCTGACAGTTTTGGTGGCCAGAATCTCTTTTACCTCAAATTTATGAGCAGCACCAAACAAAGGAGTAGGAGAGACATTCCCCTGGGAGAAACGGTTGAGAACTAGCGGCTTAAGGAGGGAGATGTGGAAGGAGTTTGGGATGGTGGCAGGAGGAGCTTGTACAACACCGGATAAATACGGTGCAAGATCTTAAGGAGCGCGTAGAGGTAAGTAACTGCGGGTGAAACAGTGCGCCCACAGCCTGACATGTGAGTAACGGCACTGCCCATTCCTGAAACAGGACAGGGAGATGGACTGAGAGTGGGGATCAAAAGTTTGGGCACCCAGGTAAAAATTTGTATTAATGTGCATAAAATCTCCAAAAGGCATCAAATTATAGATTAGACATTCTTATACTATGTCAACAAAAGTTATATTTTATTTCCATCATTTACACTTTCAAAATAACAGAAAACCAAAAAAAATGTGTCTGCAAAAGTTTGGGCACCTTGCAGAGTTAATATCTTGTACTGCCCCCTTTGGCAAGTATCACAGCTTGTAAATGCTTTTTGTAGCCAGCCAAGAGTCTTTCATTTCTTGTTTGAGGTATATTTGCCCATTCTTCCTTACAAAAGTCTTCCAGTCCTTTGAGATTTCTGGGCTGTCTGTCACGCACTGCTCTTTTAAGTTCTATCCATGGATTTTCAATTATGTTGAGGTCAGGAGATTGTGAAGGCAATGGCAAAACCTTCAGTTTACGCCTCTTGATGTAATCCCCTGTGGATTTTGATGTGTGTTTGGGATCAATATCCATTTGTAGAAGCCATCCTCTCTTTAACTTCAGCTTTTTCACAGTTGGCATCAAGTTAGCACCCAAAATTTGCTGAAATTTTATTGAATCCATTTTTGCTTCTACTTGTGAGATGTTCCCTGTGCCATTGGCTGCAATAAAACCCCAAAGCATGAATCATCCACCCCAATGCTTAACAGTTGGACAAAGGTTCTTTTCCTTAAATTCTGTCCCCCTTCTTCTCCAAACGTACCTTTGCTCATTGCGGCTAGAAAATTTAATTTTAACCTCATCGGTCCACAGAACTGGTTTCCAAAATGCATCAGGCTTGTCTATATGTTCATTTGCAAAGTTCAAACGCTGATTTGTGGTGAGGACGTAGAAGAGGTTTTCTTCTGATGACTCTTCCATGAAGACCATATTTGTACAAGTATCTCTTTATAGTGGAATAGTGTACCACAACTCCAGTGTCTGCCAGATCTTTCTGGAGGGATTGTGCAGTCAAACGTGGGTTTTGAATTGTTTTTCTCACAATCCTGCGAGCTGTTCTGTCTGATAGTTTTCTTGGTCTTCCAGATCTTGCTTTAACTTCCACTGTTCTTGATGACTGCCATTTCTTAATTAAATTCTGAACAGAGGATATTGACATCTGAAAACATTTTGATATCTTCTTATAGCCTTCTCCAGCTTTGTGAGCATCAACTATTTTCAGTTTCAGATTTCTAGACAACTGCTTAGAAGAACCCATGGTGCTGATTGTTGTGGCAGGATCAGATGTGTCTGGGCATTTAAAACCATTGAGATTGACATCACCTGGTCTTCCCAGATGATGATTGAGAACAATCCATGACACTGACAGGTCTCAGCTTTGCAAAGGAGGCAGTGCATGCTATAAATTCTGCAGGATGCCCAAACTTTTGCAGACTCCATTTTTTTGTTTTGTTATTTTGAAAGTGTAAATGATGGAAATAAAATCTAACTTTTGTTGACATATAAGAATGTCTAATCTGTAATTTGAAGCCTTTTGGAGATTTTTCCATCTTTCCTTGGCTTCTTTATGCACATTAATACAAATTTTTACCAGGGGTGCCCAAACTTTTTATCCCCACTGTAATGGTGCTGGTTACAGGAACATTTCTAAGACTCCTTTCACACTACCGTTTTCGCCCGGTAGGTGACGTTCCGTTAGGACGATAGTGGGAGAAAAATTTGTGCACGACACATCTTTTTCTCCCACTATCTTCAGCCGCAATAACGGGAGTTATAACGGACGTTAGAGGAATCCCATTCAAGTGAATGGGATCCTCTGTGCCCGTTATTACACCTGTTAGGCTCTTTTACAATAACAAACGTTAATGGCAGACAAAGTAGAAAACAAAAGCCATTAACGTTCATTTGTAACTGAGCCTCTAGTGTAGTGTGACAGAAGCCTAAGCTACTGAATGTGCCAATGAGAACTGTTGGGGCCATAATACAGAAGTGAGAAGACAATCATTTCACCATAAATTTGCCTCTACCAGGTGCTCCTTACAATTTTTGACAGAAGCGTGAAAAGAATTATCAGAATAGTTGTCCAGGAGCCAAAGACACTTGTGAAAAGCTTCAAAAAGACCTTGAATTAGCAGGTACTGTTGTCTTCAAGAAAACAGTATGTAGTCAGAAAAATGATAATGAGTTTTCAAAACTTATTTAACCCGCTGTATAAATCCAGGCTTTTAAAGCAAGTCAATTAAATTAAATCAATTAAGTGTAAAATCAGTTCTTATCAGTTTTATGGAATCACCAATTAGGCTCGAGATAGTTAAAACTTACTTCAAGAGAAATATGAAATAAAATATTGATGTTGGAACACAAAATAGAAAACAGCTCCACTAGATGCCAGGGGGATAGGGAAAGGATACAGATGAGTGCCTATTCTAAAGTAACCCTACCTCAAAATTAGAACCTCCTATTTCTAAGTGTGGATAGGGGGTGATGAAACATAAGAACACAGTATTACATGCATATAAAAACTTGTGGCAGACCTCTCTTGCCAATGCTTTTCACCCACTTGTTATTGGGCTCAACAGGGAATAAGACAAAACCTCAATATGGTTTATAGAATATTGCTATTTTCAAAGATAATAAATACAATATCACAGTAATAAGGACATTAGCATCCAACCAATAGAATGATATGAAGATATCAGGTGAATGAAATGCACTTATCAGTGTTTGTAAAAAAAAATGGATGTCACATTGGGTTGGAGCCCATAAATGAGTCAGTGTTGGCCAGGTCAGATGTAGGGTACAATACTGCATAATATAGCATGAAAGCACAATTGTCCAGCAGCTTGTATCAGAACATATACAGTAGAGACCAAAAGTTTGGACACACCTTCTCATTCACAGAGTTTTCTTTATTTTCATGACTATGAAAATTGTAGATTCACACTGAAGGCATCAAAACTATGAATTAACACATGTGGAATTATAGAAATAACAAAAAAGTGTGAAACGGAAAATATGTCATATTCTAGGTTCTTCAAAGTAGCCACCTTTTGCTTTGATTACTGTTTTGCACACTCTTGGCATTCTCTTGATGAGCTTCAAGAGGTAGTCACCTGAAATGATCTTCGAACAGTCTTGACGAAGTTCCCATAGATGCTTAGCACTTGTTGGCTCCTTTGCCTTCATTGGGTTCAGGTCTGGTGACTGTGGAGGCCAGGTAATCTGGCACAGCACCCCATCACTCTCCTTCTTGGTCAAATAGCCCTTACACAGCCTGGAGGTGTGTTTGGGGTCATTGTCCTGTTGAAAAATAAATGATCGTCCAACTAAACGCAAACCGGAGGGAATAGCATGCCACTGCAAGATGCTGTGGTAGCCATGCTGGTTCAGTATGCCTTCAATTTTGAATAAATCCCCAACAGCGTCACCAGCAAAGCACCCCCACACCATCACACCTCCTCCTCCATGCTTCACGGTGGGAACCAGGCATGTAGAGTCCATCCATTCACCTTTTCTGCGTCGCACAAAAACACAGTGGTTGGAACCAAAGATCTAAAATTTGGACTAATCAGACCAAAGCACATATTTCCACTGGTCTAATGTCCATTCCTTGTGTTCTTTAGCCCAAACAAGTCTCTTCTGCTTGTTGCCTCTCCTTAGCAGTGGTTTCCTAGCAGATATTCTACCATGAAAGCCCGATTCACACAGTCTCCTCTTAACAGTTGTTCTAGAGATGTGTCTGCTGCTAGAACTCTGTGTGGCATTGACCTGGTCTCTAATCTGTGCTGCTGTTAACCTGCGATTTCTGAGGCTGGTTACTCGGATGAACTTATCCTCCGCAGCAGAGGTGACTCTTGGTCTTCCTTTCCTAGGGCGATCCGCATGTGAGCCAGTTTCTTTGTAGCTCTTGATGGTTTTTGTGACTGCACTTGGGGACACTTTCCGCCTAGAATATGACATAGCTGTTTCACACTTTTTTGTTATGTCTATAATTCCACATGTGTTAATTTATAGTTTTGATGCCTTCAGTGTGAATCTACAATTTTCATAGTCATGAAAATAAAGAAAACTCTTTGAATGAGAAGGTGTGTCCAAACTTTTGGTCAGTACATACATACATACATACTAGTCAGTCTGTATTAATCACAACATAATAATACAGTTGGAGCATCTCCACAATCACAATAGGGTTCTGTAAGAATATATATATATATATATAGATAGATAGAGAGAGAGAGAGAGAGAGAGAGAGAGCCAGGCCTGATGATGCCACAGCCCAAACAGATAAATCTTCAGGGTATAGTCAGACTAGTAGTGCAAAATAGGCGACCCAATTTACAGACCAACAAAGACTCCAAATAGATGGCAGGTAGTATAGACAGTATAGACATAGATAGTGACGCCAGATTCAGGGCCCAGATAGAAGTCGGCACCTGACTCAAGCAGCATATATTACTGCCCGGTGCGCCATGGAGCATTCTGTAGATGCGAGTATTGTCGGCGAGACCACGAGGTACTCTCATATAAAAAAAAAAATAATTAATTGATACTAATAGCAGATTCATTAGGCTGGAATTCCAATTAGAAGTAAATCAATGAGAAATCGCTAAATTATTTTTCCATCTGGCGTTTTTTTTAATCCTTTTGGCATCTTTTTCAAAATTTTTGGACGTTTTTCAGCTCCTTGAGCATGTTGATCCTATGGTGTTTTTTTCCCTGAAATCGTGGCGTTTTTGTCCAATAAAATTTCGTAGGGTACCATTAAAAAAATAATAATTAAAATGATACAGTAGTGATTGTAAAATTTCGTAGGGTACCATTAAAAAAATAATAATTAAAATGATACAGAGAAATTGTATTTAATGAAATTTATCTTTTTTTATAACAAAATGTTTATACATTTTTAAACAGGGATCAATTTATGTGGGCAGGCAGGGCACTAAAAATATAGCAGACAATAATAAAAATGTAGTGAGTGTGTGTGTTTTTCACTTTTTTTTTTTTAGGTGGTACTACTACTCCCAGCATGGAACACACACTGTTCCATTATGTGAGTAGTAGTACCTGTACTAATTGACAGATCTCCCCGGGTTCCGTTGTGATCCTTCTGTATAATGTATAGTTGCGGCCGGCCGCTTCTTTTTTTTCTATGAGGAAAAAAAAGTGAAACACACACACACACACACACTTTATTAAAAATTAATTAAAAGTTCATTATAAAAAATAAAAATGACCTTAAATGGGCACTGTCAGATACAAAAACGTTTGATATGTTGTAAAGCATGCACAACCAATAGGTTTTGCAATTGCTTTCATTAGAAAATTTTCAGTATTTCATACTAATAAAGCCAGTCAAACAACTGTCCCCCCCCCCTGTCTCCTTAGACAAATACTAGTCCTGCTGTGTCCATACGTCGTGGACACACTTCCTTGATTGACAGCTGTGAGCGCAGGCCTCACAGCTGGAGGAAAAATCCTCTCACTGTCAGCTTATGTCCCGCTACTGTCAGTGAGGACAAGCTGGGAGTTGTAGTTTTGCTAATGCTAGGGGAGATCTGAGCAGACAGCATACTGAGGGAGGGGGCAGAGATCTGCACAGTGAGGCCATGCCCCCTCCCTTTGAGAGGAATTCAGACTAGTGAGCTAAATTAAAAGTGTAATAAAAAATAAATAAAAGGTGCTAGACCCTTACAAATTAGATGTACAGGATTACATCAGGATAAGGTACTGAGTGATATATAAAAAAAAAAAACACTTTTGTTGGATCTGACGGGTACGCTTAAAATAATTTTTTTCCCATCCCCACTGCATCTTTTTTTTTTTGTGGTACCCAACACATTTAGAAAAAAAACACCAAAGGGGCCAAAAATGCAATCAACTCAAATGCAAAAACGTCAGAAAAAACATCAGACACTGGAAATTGCACTGCCATTTTTTCTGGCATTTTTTTTTTCAGTGAAAAAAACGCTGGGAAAAAACCCAAGTGGAATTCCAGCCTTAAAGTGGTTAGTGGGAACTGTTATCTAACTACAGGGTTGCTACAACTGACACTACAATCCTTATTATCCATTGCTCATTATAATCACAACCCTACTTCTGGGTCACACACCTGACAACCTTTCCAGCTGAGCAGGCAAAACAGGCAGCCCCCTAGAGCGGACTCTCATGGGGGTAGGGGACGCAGCTCTGGCTGCCACAAAACAAACTTGATCAGCCAGACAGTCCTGATCGCACCAACAAACCCCCATACCCGCGCGCGCTGACTATTAATCCATCCCCCACCAACCCGGCCCTGATCATCCATGTGGAGCATGGAAGGCAGCGCTCCACTAACAGAAAGCCCTCCTCATCATACTTCAGGAGCGCTGCTTGCACTCCACGGCAGAGATCATCTGCACCCCTCCTCAGGAGGAGCTTGCTGCTGCTTGTGCCCCCTAACAGCCCCCCCCCCCCCACCCCAGTGTGCATCACATTGGGGCATCTGCTCCTCACTGGGGGGGTGAAGAAGTGGAGGCTGAAGAGGAGTTGGCACACTTTAGTTGTGACACCTGCCCTCCTTTGCATCCCCAGCACCTCACCAGCAGCAGGCCACGACGGTAGGTAAGAAGACCAAGGATAGGGGTGGGGGTTGGGGGTGTGTATATATTTTAAATGCATGTATATATGATGTGTGTATATAGTATGTATGTATGATGTGTGCATATGATGTGTGCATGTATGAATGATGTATGCATGTATGATGTGCGTATGTTTGATGTGCATATGTATGTGCGCATGTATGTATGATGTGCGCATGTACTGTATGTATGATGTGTGTGTAATAAATGTAAAAATAAATGGCACGCAAAAGTTATATGGACTACTGGTGAAGATAAAAATTGTAATATCAAAATGTATTAACGAAAACCATACAATACTAGAATAAAATAAAGCACAATCATAAGTCTTCCTTTGGTGAGCCACAGGGCCCTTGTGACGCACCTAGGGTTAGAATCATACAACCTAAACAAAAATATATTAAATGTATATTGTATATGAAATATGTAAATAAAAAATGGTACTAAGACTGCTTAAAAATATGTAAAAAAAAAAAAAAGGAAAATGACACTCAATTAGTAAGTTAGTAAATATGGCATTCTGGGACCTGTAGTCCGCACATCATTATACCTATGAGATCCTTTTTAGTCAATGGCTATGTTGGAATATGCCACTAGTTCAATATTTTCACTATAGCAAAATGATAGTTGACAAAGGTTCTCCTGGGATTAGTAGTCCCCTTGTTAGTGGATTTAGTAGAGAACATTCATAGTAAATGGTACAGTATCACAGCATTAAAAATTTCTGGATTAATAAAGGGATAACCGTGCCAAATAATCACGATAGTTCAATTGATGTAGTAATTCACTCCTGTGATTTGTAGTCCCCGATTGCTCCTGCTTATGTTAATATAATAATGGTAGAGCTGCAGGATCATTAATAGTCGCAATATAAAAATATGATGGTGCACTGCACCTCTCACGTCTCCAGTGTATTGCTTCGGCCACTACCACTTGGCAACAGTAGTAAGTTGGGCTTAGAGCAAATTGTTAGTGATGTGCAGAGGTAGCAACTTGCCGCTCTAGTCGTCTGATGGTGCGGGCCCGCACCTGTTCAGTGGACTAGTTGGCTCTCATAGATCTTAGGACACGGCAGCAGGTAGCGAAGATGGCAGCAGACAGAAGCAAGAAATTCCCGTAGTGTCCTTGTGTGAATCTGGTGCGGAGGTTTGATTGACAGTTCGCTGATAGGTAAGAGTTTTGGTATAAAAAATGTATACCAAATCTTTATACCTGAACTCTTACCTATCAGTGGCCGAAGCAATACACCGGAGAGGTGAGCGGTGCAGTGCACCATCATATTTTTACTTCGCGACTACAGCTCTACTAGTATTAACATAGTAACATAGTTCATAAGGTTAAAAAAAAGACCAGAGTCCATCAAGTTCAACCTATAACCCTAATGAATCCCTACTGAGTTGATCCAGAGGAAGGCAAAAAACCCTCATACTAGAGGTAAAAATTCCTTTCTGACGCCAAATATGTTAATCAGAATAGATTCCTGGATCAACCTTCTGTCCCTAAAGATCTAAAATCCATAACCTGCAATGTTATAATTCTTCAAAAATGCATCCAGACCCCTTTTAAAATTCTTTTACTGAGTTAATCCACAGTCTCACTGCTCTTACAGTAAAGAATCCCGTCTCTACTTATTAACATAAGCAGGAGCAATCGGTGACTACAAATCACAGGAGTGAATCACTAGCTCAATTGAACTATCGTGATTATTTGGCACGGTTATCCCTTTGAATGAAAAATTAACAACACCTATATACGCACTGAATGCGCATGTAAATAACCCCAATTAAAATCAAACCATCTAATAAATAAATAACTTCATGTGAAAAAATATATATGTTTATTAATTCATCATTACATCAATTTATTACAGATAAGGACAGAATTAAAAATAAAAGGGTAAAAATCAGTATAAAAATAATGTATAAAAATGTATATGTATCTATGGAAAAAAACTGCAAGGAGTAGGAGGGGAGTCAAAACAATTGCCAAGTAAGATATAGCTAGCGATGAGCGAATCGAAGCTGGCGAACTCAAATTAATTACGAATTTCATGAAATATTCGATTCGCAACGAATGCGAATAATGGCGCGATTCTATCGTGCAAATCGCTTAATTAAACTCCATTTCCTGCGGTCCAGGCTCCAGGGCATCTAAAATGGTGGATCCACATGTCAGTACATGGGGAAAGGAACGCTGGGAAGGCAGGAAGGGAAGTAAGTGGGATGACCCTGAATCACATGCAGGATGCAGCCTATCAGCAGCCAGTAAGCCCTGTGATGTCACAGCCCTATATAAATCGGCAGCCATTTTGCAGCTAGATAGATCGGACATCGCTGTGTGTGTGCTCATTCCAGCAGCGTTTCACATCCTAGTCACATCAGCATTCTGGTGGAGAGCAGTGTTTTTTTCCACTAAAAAGGATATTTACTGCAGCCACGAACCTCCCAGTTACTTTCTTTAGAATTGTATTACAAAGAGGGGCAGATAGCTGTGTGTTGCCTCATACATTTCAACATGCTGCATCAACTTCATAAGCAGAGGAGGCAGGAAGAATTTTTCAGCGCAATTCTGTGTCTTTGTTCCACAACAACTCATCTGCTGGTTATACTAGTCTGTAGATGGTATAATACCCAGCAGTCCATTCCTAATAGTCTTTGACAGAGTGAAATTTTGTGTTTAGTACACAGCTTTTTTGGGCTGCAGCACTGTGGTGTTTTTTTTTTAAGCGTACTGTACCGCATTTTTCTGCCCTCATAAGTGCATACCACATAAGTACATCTAAGAAGTGTACTAATTTGTACCTGTTAATCTGTCAAGAGTATAGGAGAAAAAGAGGGGAGGACAGCGCCTCGCGTAATTCTGTGAGCTGAGTGGTTTGAATAGCCCTTTAGTAGAAAAAATGCTCACCTTTTTGAATGTTTAAAAAAGCGCATCGAACCCAAACGTAATAGGGAATGGTAGGTCTGTATCCTAGGCTGCAGCCTGCAGAGTGAACCAGGCTTCTGGACAAAGTCGGTGGAGATGCAGAGGTATGATGAAAAGAAAAATCCTGCAGTGGCGCTGCCTCGGTGGATACGTATGGAGTCAGAGACGGGAGGATGAATTTCATGTATTTTATTCATCCATAGAAAATCAGATGACAGCAAGACGCGTTTCGAGGGCAAACTCCCTCTTTCTCGTATATATACAGATGTAAAATGGCACCAAAAACAGCTGGCGGGAGTCACTGGGTCAGGGTTGGCGGTACTTGACATAAGAAAAAAAGTGCTGATATGTAACACTAGATAAACATAACAGAGTGCGTTGGACCGTACACAGTAGGCTAGAGTTAAATACAAGTATGTAGTTATTCAAGGTTACAGTCTTTGTGTTAAAAGCAGGCAGGTAAACAGTCGGATTCATTCACAAAAAGTGGGGACCAATCAGAAGGTGGTATTGGCGTGAGGTTTCTACCACGTGGGGTGGGCGTGACCAATTGGCGGCTTGGTTTGGATGTTCGGAAAGGGTATTGCGGTGTATGTATATGCGTACAATTACTTCTGAGAGGCTGCGGTTCAGGCAGCCAACCAGAGCGCAGGTACATGATGGCGAATTGGCCAATCGGTGAACAGCCTATCGGGACAGCACAAAGACCATTTTGAATGCATAACCCATTAAGGTGACTGGCATGCATACAATTACTACACGGGAGCAATGACCAATCGGATTCTGTTGCTTGATGGCACTTTGACCAATCAGGTGCATGCCTACTTGGATGGCAAAAAAACTGACGTTCGCAATACAGGCGTACATGGAGATGTATAATGGATGTAATGTCCGATCAGATTGGAGTGCTTGATGGAATTTTAGCCAGTCAGAGAGGGGCCTCTCGAGTAGACACATATAACAATAATAATAAAAATAAGTAGCTTGGTCCCCGATGTTTGTACGGGGTCGTGTGTTTACGGTTAGATATGGGATTTGGAGGTAGCCAACTGATCCTCGATTGCGTGTGTGCCAATCAGGACGGCGCCTACTGAAGATATGCTTCTGAGGCGTTCTCGAATCAGTGTTGATGCGGTTAGGACCAATTAGGTTTAAGCAAGATTATAAATTTATATCCTGGGAATTTGCAGTTTTTTAGATGCTGTGTTCTATGTATTCATTAAGACCCAGCGGGGTGAGAGTTTTCAGTTCGAAAATCCAATAATTTTCATGGCGGCAAAGTTGTGTGAATCTTCTATTGCAAGAAGTGGGCATTTGTTCAATCGGAATCATGGAGAATTTGGAAAATCGTTATTATGTTTCTCAGCGGCATGCCTTGATGCTTGTTTAGTCTGCTACTTTGCATTTGGGTCGTTCTACCGACATATTGTATCCCACACGGGCATTCCAGAAGATAGATGGTGTATGAAGTTTTACAGTTCATCATGCTTTTCAGTTGGTGGTGTTCACCTGTGGTTTTTGAGGTGAAACCCTGGCACCGGTTTTTGATATTAAGGCAGCATTTACAATTTTTTGTGCCGCATTTTAAAGATCCCACGATGCCTCCACTCAGGGGGTTTGTTTTCTTGATGTCCTTTAATTTGCTGGGAGCTAAAATGTTTTTTAGAGATACATTTTTTCAGAACGTGATTTGTGGTCGAGTGGGTAAGGTTTCTTTGAGGAAGGGGTCCAAGAGGAGGGTGTCCCAGTGGGACTGGATGATGTTCCTGATTTTCTTGTGGTCTGTGGAATAGGCGGTGATGAAGTTGTAGGTGTATGATATGTCAGTCTCTTTGGTCTCTATAGGGGGTTTTGGTAGTAGACAGGTGTTTTGGTCAAGAAGGCCGGCTTTCTTCTTACTGTCTGGAATTAGGGATTTTGGGTATACCTTGGCTTTGAACCTCTGATCCAGAATTTTGCTCTGTGAGGAGAAGTCGTTGTTGGCAGTGCAATTTCTGTGTATACGCTTGTATTGTCCGTACGGAATATTGTTGGTCCATTTTTTGAAATGGCAGCTGTTATAATCCAGATAACTATTGCCATCTACGCTTTTGAAGAAAGTCTTGGTGGTGATTTTGTCAGAATTGTGTGAAACTACTACGTCCAGGAATTCTGCATGGTTTGGATAGTGTGTATGTGTAAAATGGACATTCCATGTGTTATCATTGAGTGAAGTGTTGAAATAATTGAGGTCGTCGGTGTTTCCGTCCCATACAATAAAGATGTCTTCAATGTATCTTTTGTAGATTTTGCAATGCTGGCATAGAGGGTGACAGTAGAGTAGTGATTCTTCAAAGTGTCCCATAAATAAATTAGCGAAACGCATCCCCATCGCTGTTCCACAGTGCTGACGGTATATTTGTCCGTTGAATTGGACGTAGTTGTGTTCGAGTATGAAGCATCTAAAAGGAACTCTTGTTGGGGGGATGGCATGAGATCGTCTGCCTGGAGGTAGTAGGAGACTGCAGATATTCCCAGGTCGTGTTTGAGGATTGTGTATAGTGACGAGATGTCCATAGTGAGAAATTAAGATTGTTCCTTCCATTGCAAGCTGATGATGGATTGGATAAAATCGCTGGTATCTTTGATGTGGGATGGTAGGTTGGTCACATATTTCTGCAGATGCCAGTCAATGTACTGTGATAAGATGGATGTGAGAGAGTTAATTTCTGAGATAATGGGGCGTCCGGGTGGATTTGTAGAGTGTTTGTGAACCTTTGGTAAATGGTAGAATAGTGGGGTATCAGGTTCTGTGATTTTGATGAAATTGTATTCTTGTTTGCTGATTACGCCGGTTTTTAGACCTGTGTCCAAAAGAGTAGAGAGTTCGTTGTAGTATTTGGATGTGGGATTTCTGTCCAAAGTTGTGTAGAAGGATGTATCTGAAAGAAGTCTGTTGGATTCGGAAATGTAATTTTCTCTATTCATGATCACTATCCCATCGCCTTTGTCGGCCGATGATGATGGAGTTGTCTGAGGATAGTTTCTTCATCGCTCTTTTTTGCTTAATGCTTAGATTTTGGTTGTAGATCTCTTTGTGATTATTTGTAAGTTTTTCTAAATCCCTTGATACTCCTCCCATGAAGGTTTCGATAAAATTGCCCCTGTGGTGAGTGGGGTAAAATGTTGATTTGGGTTTGAGATCCGTGCTGATAGGAGGGGGTTCCAGTAAAAAATCGTAGTCATTCTTGGTATAGGAAACCTTTGTCTCGTTGGTTTGTTATCGGGGTAGGTTGAAGTGTCTCTTCAAGGTAAGTTTTTGAATAAATGAATTTAGATCCAGAAATAGATCAAAGTCGTTTGATTTGTTAGATGGACAAAAAGACAACCCTCTGGAGAGAACTTGTAGTTTAATGTTATCAAGGTTTTTTTTTAGAAAGGTTGAAAATTTTTATGGTATCTGTGGATATTTCGGAATTGCCGGTACAGGAGGTTGTATGAGAATCCTCTAATGGCGGGTGCATTTTGCTTTTTTTGGGTTGTCGTCCTCTTCTTCCTCTCTTCCTTTTCTTTTGGGTGGGCGTATGGGTGCCGCTCGGTGTACCCTCTCTAGAGGGAAGATGTGTTGTTCTGGGAATTGGCCCAGGGTGGGAGGTGGTCCTAAAAAAGAGTCCGAAAGTATTGTGTGGTTATTGGGTACCGGGGCAGTATCTGTGCTTGATAGTTGGGATACAGAAATATTGCATGGTGTGAATAAATGGTTAGATTGCTCAGATATGGATGGGTCCTGGTTTGGTGTTATGCTCCCGTGTATGGTGATGAGGGAGTCTTCAAATATTGGGTCTTTATCGTCTCCAGAGGTATTGAAGCATCCTGAGGGAAGCTCTGGGGGATTGTTGGGTATGAATTCCAGTAATTCTTTTGGGATGCGTTCTAGGTTAATTTTCTTCGGTGTTTTGGGTAAGGAAAGAGATTTCCGAGGGGCAGGAATAGGTGGTATTTTGGTTGTGGTGGTAGATTGTTTGGTGGTTTTGGTTCTGTAATGGACCAAGTTACATGGTCTGGGTCTGGGTTGTGGATGGTTGTTGGCAGGTGGGTTGTGAGTAGGGTCTGTTAGCCAGAATTTAATGTTATTGTTTTCATAGTCTGCTCTATCTTGATTTAGTTTAAGAAGTTTTTTGGAGGCCAGTTCTTTTTCGAAGGTGTCTAATTTTGATGTGGTTGTTTTGTCCCAACCCGTGTATTCTTTGAGGTGTTTCAGGTCAGACAGTTTAAATATACAGTTGTCAATCTTATCTCATACTGTGAAAGGACAGCCAAAAGTAATCACCGGCTGGTGTTTTACTAAAATACGTTTTTTTAAGCGTACTGTACCGCATTTTTCTGCCCTCATAAGTGCATACCACATAAGTACATCTAAGTAGTGTACTATTTTGTACCTGTTAAAGGGGTACTCCGCCCCTGGCATCTTATCTTAGGGGATAAGTTGTTAGATCACCCCGGTCCCGCTGCTGGGGACCCCGGGGATCGCCGCTGCGGCACCCCGCCATCATTACTACACAGAGCGAGTTCGCTCTGGGCGTAATGACGGGCGATACAGGGGCCGGAGCAGCGTGACGTAATGGCTCCGCCCCTCATGACATCACGGCCCGTCCCCTTAATGCAAGTCTATGGCAGGGGGCGTGACGACCGGAACGCCCCCTCCCATAGACTTGTATTGACGGGGGCGGACCGTGACGTCACGAGGGGCGGAGCCGTGACGTAACGATGCTCCGGCCCCTGTATTGCCCGTCATTACGTGCAGAGCGATCTCGCTCTGCACAGTAATGATAGCGGGGTGCTGCAGCAGCGATCCCCAGGGTCCCCAGCAGCGGGACCCCGGCGATCTGACATCTTATCCCCTATCCTTTGGATAGGGGATAAGATGTCTAGGGGCGGAGTACCCCTTTAATCTGTCAAGGGCTTACATACTTTGAAAGGACAGCCAAAAGTAATCACCTGCTGGTGTTTTACTAAAATACGTTTTTTTAAGCATACTGTAGCGCATTTTTCTGCCCTCATAAGTGCATACCACATACCTACAACTAAGCAGTGTACTAATTTAAACCTGTTAATCTGTCTAGGGCCTAGATACTGTAAAAGTCCAGGAAAAAGTACACACCTGCTGCTATTCTAGACAAATACTGTTTTAAGCGTAGTGAAGCCTATTGTACTCCCCTCATATACGCACACATATATGCAAGTATGTCAGGCAGAGAAGTGCCAGGACGTGCACAGAGGAGTGGCAGAGGCCTAAATTCATCAGGCAGAGGTTGCAGCAGACTAGGGGCGAGTGGCAGCAGGAGACGCAATGAGAGGCCTGAGCTCCCAGTATCAGCCAGCGGTCGTGTCTCGACCAGCAACCCATCTGCCGTCATAGATTGGTTAACACGGTCATCCACTTCATGACATCTGATACCCCCAGTCAACAGTCGGTGGGTTCCTCAGACACAACCCTCAGTTGGCATGGCCCGGGAGTAGTCCCTGTCCTCCCATTGCCTCTGTCCTTATGCTGTTCCCTCCCCTACAGAAGTATCTTATGCTGTGGGTTCAGCTCCACTATTCATGGAGGACGATCTAATAGAGGACAGTCAGTAGCTACTGCCCAGCCAACAAGTGGAGGAGACATCCGCCGCTTTCTCCGATAGGCGGGCAGGTAGTGATGAGGAGAGTGACATAGGAGGCGGTGTGGCCAGGGTTCAGGGTCCTGAATCAAACACTGAGGAGGAACCTGAGGAGGACATCAGTGACGTGCAGACACTTGTTGATGATGATTAAGCCGATCGCAATTGGGCACCGGGTGCAGAATGGGCTTCATCATCATCATCATCATCATCATCATCATCATCAGGAGAAGAGAGTTGCAGGTTGCCCGTGAGGCAGCAGCTGAGCCAGCAAGGTGGTAGCATGGTTGGCAGTCAGCATGGTGGCAGAAGTGGAAATTCTGGAGCCAAACGTGCCCAGGGGAGACTGTTGGTGGGAAAATCAGTTACTCGGCGGTGTGGCAGTTTTTCATCAAGCATCCGGAGGAGGTTCACATAGCCACATGCAAGATATGTCAGCAGAAGGTGAAGCGTGGCCAGGATCTGAATGTTGGCACCACGGCCCTGCGTCAACATATGCTTCGCCACCATAAAGCGGCCTGGGAGAACAATGGCTCTGATGTAGTGGTCCAGCCTGCTGCATCCCCCAGTGGTAGGCGGCTCCCTCCTTCAGCCAGCCAAGGCTCCACCACCTCAGCCGAAGGGAGCTGTATGTCATACCCTCCTTCTGTAGCTCCAGATGCTCCTGCTCCTCCTACTTTTAGTCAGCCATTCCACCAACAATCCATCGGCGAAGCCATGTCCAAGAGACAACAGTATGCGCCCACTCATCCAAAGGCGCAGAAGCCGAATGTGCTCCTGTCCAAGTTGGTGGTGCTGCAGTCCCTCCCTTTTTAAGTGGTGGACTCTGCACCTTTCAGAGAACTGATGGCTTAGGCCGAGCAGAGGTGGAGAGCGCCAGGCCGTCATTTATTTGCGAAGAAGCCCTGCACAATTTTGTGGAAGAGAAGGTGGGCCAGTCCTTGAGCCCCTCGGTGTGTACCAAAGTGCATAGCAGCGCCGACGTCTGGAGCTGTAACTACGGTCAGGGACAATACATGTCCTTTATGGCTCACTGGGTGAATGTGGTTCCTGCACAGCCTCAACACCAACTTGGACAGGTCACGCCGCTTCCTCCTCCACGCTCACAGGCCGTTGGTCCTGTGACAGTGTGCGACTACGTCTCCTCATCCTCCACCGTGTCCTCAGCCTCCACTGCCCAGACAAGTCTCAGTGGCCCTTCAGCATACCATGTGTGCAGGGCACGGCAGTGTCACACTGTTCTTCATGTGGTTTGTGTCACGATGCCGGCTGGCAGGTAGTGGATCCTCTGTGCCAGAGAGGGATGGCGAGGACCGCGCTAGTGGACCGGTTCTAAGCCACTACAGGTTTTCACCAGAGCCCGCCGCAAAGCGGGATGGTCTTGCTGCGGCGGTAGTGACCAGGTCGTATCCACTAGCAACGGCTCACCTCTCTGACTGCTGAAGATAGGCGAGGTACAAGGGAGTAGGCAGAAGCAAAGTCGGACGTAGCAGAAGGTCGGGGGCAGGCGGCAAGGTTCGTAGTCAGGGGAGATAGCAGAAGTTCTGGTACACAGGGTTTAAACACACAAAACGCTTTCACTAGGCACAAGGGCAACAAGATCCGGCAAGGGAGTGCAAAGGAGGAGACTAGATATATCCAGGGAGCAGGTGGAAGCCAATTAAGCTAATTGGGCCAGGCACCAATCATTGGTGCACTGGCCCTTTAAGTCTCAGGGAGCTGGCGCGCGCGCGCCCTAGAGAGCGGAGCCGCGCGCGCCAGCACATGACAGCAGGGGACGGGAACGGGTAAGTGACCTGGGATGCGATTCGCGAGCGGGCGCGTCCCGCTGTGCGAATCGCATCCCCAACGGCCATGACAGAGCAGCGCTCCCGGTCAGCGGGACCGACCGGGGAGCTGTAGGGAGAAAGACGCCGTGAGCGCTCCGGGGAGGAGCGGGTGCCCGGAGCGCTAGGCGTAACAGTACCCCCCCCCTTAGGTCTCCCCTTCTCTTTGTCCGGTAACTGCCTCCCCTGGGATGAGGACACCGGGAAAGGATGGAGGGATTCCTCAACGGCAGGCAGTACAGCAGGAGTAGGAATGGGGAGAGAGGGCAGAGGGCGAGACCTGGCACGGGGCAGTGTGACACCAGGACGAGGGCCATGAGGGGACACAGAGGCTTGCCTGATGGGACTGGGAGGGGGGGAGAGGCATTTCCTGTGGCAGGCAGAGTCCTTAATGACCTTAGGGGGACCGGATACAGGAGGAACCACAGGGTCACGGCAGGGAGTACTGGGAACCGGTTGAAGGCAGTCCTTGGAACAAGAGGGACCCCAACTCTTGATCTCCCCAGTGGACCAATCCAGGGTTGGGGAATGGTGTTGAAGCCAGGGTAGTCCAAGGAGAATTTCGGAAGTGCAATTAGGAAGGACAAAAAATACAATTTCCTCGTGATGAGGTCCGATGCACATTAGGAGGGGCTCCGTGCGGTAACGCACGGTGCAATCCAACCTGGCTCCGTTGACCGCGGAAATGTGGAGTGGCTTGACAAGACGGGTCACCGGAATGCGGAATTTATTCACTAAGGACTCCCGAATAAAATTCCCAGAAGCTCCAGAGTCCAGGCAGGCCACGGCTGAGAGGGGAGAGCTGGCTGAAGTAGAAATCCGAACAGGCACCGTGAGACGTGGAGAAGCCGACTTAGCATGAAGAGACGCCACACCCACGAGAGCTGGGTGCGAGCGTGCGTTTCCCAGACGTGGAGGACGGATTGGGCAATCCACCAAAAAATGTTCAGTACTGGCACAGTACAGACAAAGATTCTCTTCCTTACGGCGATTCCTCTCTTCCAGGGTCAGGCGAGACCGATCCACTTGCATGGCCTCCTCGGCGGGAGGCCTAGGCGCAGATTGCAGTGGAGACTGTGGGAGAGGTGTCCAGAGATCTAAGTCTTTTTCCTGGCGGAGCTCTTGATGCCTCTCAGAAAAACGCATGTCAATGCGAGTGGCTAGATGAATGAGTTCATGCAGGTTAGCAGGAGTCTCTCGTGCGGCCAGAACATCTTTAATGTTGCTGGATAGGCCTTTTTTAAAGGTCGCGCAGAGAGCCTCATTATTCCAGGATAGTTCAGAAGCAAGAGTACGGAATTGTATGGCGTACTCGCCAACGGAGGAATTACCCTGGACCAGGTTCAGCAGGGCAGTCTCAGCAGAAGAGGCTCGGGCAGGTTCCTCAAAGACACTTCGAATTTCCGAGAAGAAGGAGTGTACAGAGGCAGTGACGGGGTCATTGCGGTCCCAGAGCGGTGTGGCCCATGACAGGGCTTTTCCAGACAGAAGGCTGACTACGAAAGCCACCTTAGACCTTTCAGTAGGAAACTGGTCCGACATCATCTCCAAGTGCAGGGAACATTGCGAAAGAAAGCCACGGCAAAACTTAGAGTCCCCATTAAATTTGTCCGGCAAGGACAGGCGGAGGCTAGGAGTGGCCACTCGCTGCGGAAGGGGTGCAGGAGCTGGCGGAGGAGATGGTTGTTGCTGCTGTAGCTGTGACTGTACTTGCTGTAGTTGTGACTGGAGTTGCTGTGTCATGGTGGTCAAGTACGACAGCTGGTGATCTTGTTGGGCGATCTGACGAGCTTGCTGGGCGACCAGCGTAGGGAGGTCAGAGACAACTGGCAGGGGAACCTCAGCGGGATCCATGGCCGGATCTACTGTCACGATGCCGGCTGGCAGGTAGTGGATCCTCTGTGCCAGAGAGGGATGGCGAGGACCGCGCTAGTGGACCGGTTCTAAGCCACTACAGGTTTTCACCAGAGCCCGCCGCAAAGCGGGATGGTCTTGCTGCGGCGGTAGTGACCAGGTCGTATCCACTAGCAACGGCTCACCTCTCTGACTGCTGAAGATAGGCGAGGTACAAGGGAGTAGGCAGAAGCAAAGTCGGACGTAGCAGAAGGTCGGGGGCAGGCGGCAAGGTTCGTAGTCAGGGGAGATAGCAGAAGTTCTGGTACACAGGGTTTAAACACACAAAACGCTTTCACTAGGCACAAGGGCAACAAGATCCGGCAAGGGAGTGCAAAGGAGGAGACTAGATATATCCAGGGAGCAGGTGGAAGCCAATTAAGCTAATTGGGCCAGGCACCAATCATTGGTGCACTGGCCCTTTAAGTCTCAGGGAGCTGGCGCGCGCGCGCCCTAGAGAGCGGAGCCGCGCGCGCCAGCACATGACAGCAGGGGACGGGAACGGGTAAGTGACCTGGGATGCGATTCGCGAGCGGGCGCGTCCCGCTGTGCGAATCGCATCCCCAACGGCCATGACAGAGCAGCGCTCCCGGTCAGCGGGACCGACCGGGGAGCTGTAGGGAGAAAGACGCCGTGAGCGCTCCGGGGAGGAGCGGGGGCCCGGAGCGCTAGGCGTAACAGTTTGCCTTGGCAAAAAGAGTCACACGGGAGGAACTGCTAAAAGTAATTTGTAAAGAAATCGGAGCATGGCTTACTCCACGAAAACTGGAAATGGGAAACATGGTGACTGACAACGGGAAGAACATCTTGCATGTGCTGTGACTGGGAAGGCTGAGCCATGCGCCCTGCATGGCACACATGTTCAATCTGGTTGTAAAGCAGTCTCTGAAGTGTTCCCCCCCATTTGCACTTCAGCCACTTGTACACCGCAAACACTAAAACTTGGGAGTTATAAGTTACATTTCAAAATACTCAATTTCAATTTCAAAATCTTAAATTTCAGTGGTCTCCTCATGCTTCTGCCATCTCCAGGCTGTGCCATTCAGACACTGTATGGTCTCACCATACTTCAGCCAACTCCAGGCTGTGAAATTCAGCCAATATATGGTTTACTGATGCTGCTGGGCCTGGCCCTAAAATTTTTGTTATGGTAGCACTAGCTACCCAAAATCTTGAATTTAAATTTTAAAATTCATCTTTTAATCTTTGGGATTGTGAAGCCCTAGTGTCTACTCATGCTGCTGCCAACTCCAGGCTGTGCCATTCAGATGCTATATGGTCTCCTCATGCTTCAGCCAACTCCAGGCTCTGTGATTGTGCCGCTCTGTGGCAGTGATGCTAAAAGTGATGCCTGTAATCTGCATGTCATTCTGAATAACAGTATTATTTCACTACCCCAGCACACTCCATATGCCTGTTAGAACAAAGCAAAGTGTTCTACACCCCTATTGAGGCTCTCTGTAGTCCAGAAATAGCCGTTTTTAATATAGATTCGCCGCAAATAAATTTGGATCGAAACAAATTTCTTTAAAGAATTCAGCTAATCGAATTTTTCAAAAGTTTGCTCATCTCTAGATATAGCCAAAAAGGATCTATAAACAATAACTGCGATCACTGCTGTATAAAGGGGGATTGAGGATAAAGTGCATAGGTGTGGTATAACCAAACGAGAAGGCCAGCATAGACTACTGTTTATGATTGCCTAACATATGTGCAAAAAAAATCACACTGAAAAATAAGGTGCTGTGTGCAAAAAAGCTACAAACAGTGCAACAAGGTATACACAGCAAAGTGCTAGTGCAGGGGAATAGCAGCAGTGACAATGGTGGAGACAAAAAGAGAAGCTTTTTCTGACACTTGTATAGGACTATACAGTACATATGTGTAAAGCTGTACATCACATGTCATACAAGGAGAAAGCTATACAATACACATGGTATTTTTGCATTACAAACTTCTCCATGGCCGACAAGGGAGGCCGCCTAATGTCGACCATGCTTAAGAAACGGAGAGAAAAAGCGTTTATCCACAAAATAATTGATAGGAACGGCTCCAGCCACACGAGCACTAAAAATATAGCCCTAGCCTTCCAACAATACTACGAATCCTTATACAATTTACCCATAGCTGAGGAGGTGGGGGTAAACAGGACTCAGACTATAATGAACTTCCTTAACGACTTACATTTGCCGACACTTACCTTAGAAGATGGCAAACAACTCCTAACTCCATGTACCGACGACGAAGTACTGCGAGTCATAAAATCCTTCCCAACGGGGAAAAGCCCAGGACCTGACGGTCTTAGCCTATTTTACTATAAAAAGCTCCAAACCCCGCTGCTTCCTCAAATCACCAATTGGTGCAATGCCCTACTTAACGGTGCCACACTTCCAAAGCAGGCACTAGAGGCACACATTACCATTCTCCCGAAGGAAGGTAAGGATGCTTCTCTCTGCCCCAGTTACAGACCTATATCATTGCTGAATCTGTGTTACGCCTAGCGCTCCGGGTCCCCGCTCCTCCCCGGAGCGCTCACGGCGTCTTTCTCCCTGCAGCGCCCCGGTCAGTCCCGCTGACCGGGAGCGCTGCACTGTCATGGCCGTTGGGGATGCGATTCGCACAGCGGGACGCGCCCGCTCGCGAATCGCATCCCAGGTCACTTACCCGTCCCGGTCCCCTGCTGTCATGTGCTGGCGCGCGCGGCTCCGCTCTCTAGGGCGCGCGCGCGCCAGCTCTCTGAGACTTAAAGGGCCAGTGCACCAATGATTGGTGCCTGGCCCAATTAGCTTAATTGGCTTCCACCTGCTCCCTGCCTTTATCTGACCTCCTCCCATGCACTCCCTTGCCGGATCTTGTTGCCTTGTGCCAGTGAAAGCGTTTAGTGTGTCCAAAGCCTGTGTACCTGAACTTCTGCTACCCATCCTGACTACGAACCTTGCCGCCTGCCCCCGACCTTCTGCTACGTCTGACCTTGCCTCTGCCTAGTCCTTCTGTCCCACGCCTTCTCAGCAGTCAGCGAGGTAGAGCCGTTGCTAGTGGATACGACCTGGTTGCTACTGCCGCAGCAAGACCATCCCGCTTTGCGGCGGGCTCTGGTGAAAACCAGTAGCCTCTTAGAACCGGTCCACTAGCACGGTCCACGCCAATCCCTCGCTGACACAGAGGATCCACTACCTGGAAGCCGAATCGTGACAGTAGATCCGGCCATGGATCCCGCTGAGGTGCCGCTGCCAAGTCTCGCTGATCTTCCCACGGTGGTCGCTCAGCAATCGCAGCAGATTGCCCAACAAGGACAGCAGCTGTCGCAGTTGACCGCCATGTTACAGCAACTTCTGCCTCTGCTACAGCAGCAACCATCTCCTCCGCCAGCTCCTGCACCTCCTCCGCAGCGAGTGGCCGCTCCTAACCTCCGCTTGTCCCTGCCGGACAAATTTGATGGGGACTCTAAACTCTGCCGTGGATTTTTGTCTCAGTGTTCCCTGCATATGGAGATGTTGTCGGACTTGTTTCCTTCAGAACGGTCTAAGGTGGCGTTCGTAGTAAGCCTTCTTTCAGGAAAGGCCTTGTCTTGGGCCACACCGCTCTGGGAACGCAATGATCCTGCCACAGCCACAGTCCAGGCCTTCTTCGCTGAACTCCGGAGTGTCTTCGAGGAGCCAGCCCGAGCTTCTTCTGCCGAGACTGCCCTGTTGAACCTGGTCCAGGGTAATTCTTCCGTTGGCGAGTACGCCATACAATTCCGTACTTTTGCTTCTGAACTATCCTGGAATAATGAGGCTCTCTGCGCGACCTTTAAAAAAGGCCTATCCAGTCGCATCAAGGATGTGCTGGCCGCACGAGAGATTCCTGCCAACCTCCAAGAACTCATCCATTTGGCTACCCGCATTGACATGCGTTTTTCTGAGCGACACCAAGAGCTCCGCCAGGAAAAAGACTTAGATCTCTGGGCACCTCTCCCACAGCATCCTTTGCAGTCTTCGCCTGGGCCTCCCGCCGAGGAGGCCATGCAAGTGGATCGGTCTCGCCTGACCCAGGAAGAGAGGAATCGCCGTAGAGAAGAAAATCTCTGTCTTTACTGTGCCAGTACCGAGCATTTCTTGGTGGATTGCCCTATCCGTCCTCCACGCCTGGGAAACGCACGCACGCACCCAGCTCACGTGGGTGTGGCGTCTCTTGGTTCCAAGTCTGCTCCTCCACGTCTCACGGTACCCGTGCGGATTTCTTCTTCAGCCAACTCCTCCCTCTCAGCCGTGGCCTGCTTGGACTCCGGTGCCTCTGGAAATTTTATTTTGGAGTCGTTTGTTAATAAATTCAGCATCCCGGTGACCCGTCTCGTCAAGCCGCTCTACATTTCCGCGGTCAACGGAGCCAGATTGGACTGCACCGTGCGTTACCGCACAGAGCCCCTCCTCATGTCTATTGGACCCCACCTTGAGAGGATTGAGTTCTTCATTCTCCCCAACTGTACCTCTGAGGTCCTCCTCGGTCTGCCTTGGCTCCGGCTTCATTCCCCCACCATTGATTGGACCACCGGGGAGATCAGGAACTGGGACTCTGCCTGCCACAGGAAGTGCCTCTCCCCCCCTCCCAGTCCCGTCAGGCAAGTCTCTGTGCCTCCCCATGGCCCCCGTCCTGGTGTCACACTGCCCCGTGCCAGGCCTCGCCCTCTGCCCTCCCTCCCCATCCCCACTCCTGCTGTACTGCCTGCCGTTGAGGAAACCCTCCATTCTTTCCCGGTGTCCTCATCCCAGGGGAGGCAGTTACCGGACAAAGAGAAGGGGAGACCTAAGGGGGGGGGTACTGTTACGCCTAGCGCTCCGGGTCCCCGCTCCTCCCCGGAGCGCTCACGGCGTCTTTCTCCCTGCAGCGCCCCGGTCAGTCCCGCTGACCGGGAGCGCTGCACTGTCATGGCCGTTGGGGATGCGATTCGCACAGCGGGACGCGCCCGCTCGCGAATCGCATCCCAGGTCACTTACCCGTCCCGGTCCCCTGCTGTCATGTGCTGTCATGTGCTGGCGCGCGAGGCTCCGCTCTCTAGGGCGCGCGCGCGCCAGCTCTCTGAGACTTAAAGGGCCAGTGCACCAATGATTGGTGCCTGGCCCAATTAGCTTAATTGGCTTCCACCTGCTCCCTGCCTTTATCTGACCTCCTCCCATGCACTCCCTTGCCGGATCTTGTTGCCTTGTGCCAGTGAAAGCGTTTAGTGTGTCCAAAGCCTGTGTACCTGAACTTCTGCTACCCATCCTGACTACGAACCTTGCCGCCTGCCCCCGACCTTCTGCTACGTCTGACCTTGCCTCTGCCTAGTCCTTCTGTCCCACGCCTTCTCAGCAGTCAGCGAGGTAGAGCCGTTGCTAGTGGATACGACCTGGTTGCTACTGCCGCAGCAAGACCATCCCGCTTTGCGGCGGGCTCTGGTGAAAACCAGTAGCCTCTTAGAACCGGTCCACTAGCACGGTCCACGCCAATCCCTCGCTGACACAGAGGATCCACTACCTGGAAGCCGAATCGTGACAATCTGGATGTGAAAATATGGGCAAAGTTGCTCTCTATGAGACTGATTCACTTTCTCCCAGACCTTTTTCACCCGGATCAGACAGGGTTTGTGAGGGGCAGGGAGGGAAAGCATAATTCGCATAGGGTGATGCAGGCCATTCATTACGCTAACACTACAAAAAAAACCTTGGTCTTATTAAGTACGGACGCCTGGGACTGGCCTGGGACTACATGTCATTGACGTGCCAAAGGTTTGGCCTGCCACGGCCCTTCATAAGTGCAATAATGTCCTTATACAACAAACCTAGTGCACGCATCAAGGTAAACGGAACCTTATCCCCCTCATTTGATATTAGCAATGGGACATGTCAGGGTTGCCCTCTATCCCCCACCCTGTATATCATAGTGATGGAAACTCTCCTGCAGACACTCAGACAGGACGAGGAGATTCGGGGGCTGACGGTGGGGGGGTCACACTCACTTAGAAGCTGCATTTGCAGATGACTTGCTACTGTTAATCAAGAACCCCATCTCCGCCCTTCCAAAAATAGAACACATCCTTGATAGATATGGCACCATGTCCAACTTTAAAGTCAATTACACAAAGTCAGAAATACTCAATATATCTGCACCACCAAAAGATCTAAAGGACATAAAACATGACTCACCCTACCGTTGGCCACCGAATAGTTTACCATACCTGGGGATTACCCTGCCCTCATCCTTGGATAGGATTTTTGCCCTTAATTACTGTTACGCCGAGCGCTCCGGGTTCCCGCTCCTCCCCGGAGCGCTCGCTACACTCTCGCTCCCGCAGCGCCCCGGTCAGATCCACTGACCGGGTGCGCTGCGATACCGCCTCCAGCCGGGATGCGATTCGCGATGCGGGTGGCGCCCGCTCGCGATGCGCACCCCGGCTCCCGTACCTGACTCGCTCTCCGTCGGTCCTGTCCCGGCGCGCGCGGCCCCGCTCCCTAGGGCGCGCGCGCGCCGGGTCTCTGCGATTTAAAGGGCCACTGCGCCGCTGATTGGCGCAGTGGTTCTAATCAGTGTGTTCACCTGTGCACTCCCTATGTATACCTCACTTCCCCTGCACTCCCTCGCCGGATCTTGTTGCCATTGTGCCAGTGAAAGCGTTTCCTTGTGTGTTCCTAGCCTGTGTTCCAGATCTCCTGCCGTTGCCCCTGACTACGATCCTTGCTGCCTGCCCCGACCTTCTGCTACGTCCGACCTTGCTTCTGCCTACTCCCTTGTACCGCGCCTATCTTCAGCAGTCAGAGAGGTTGAGCCGTTGCTAGTGGATACGACCTGGTCACTACCGCCGCAGCAAGACCATCCCGCTTTGCGGCGGGCTCTGGTGAAAACCAGTAGTGACTTAGAACCGGTCCACTAGCACGGTCCACGCCAATCCCTCTCTGACACAGAGGATCCACCTCCTGCCAGCCGGCATCATGACAGTAGATCCGGCCATGGATCCCGCTGAAGTTCCTCTGCCAGTTGTCGCCGACCTCACCACGGTGGTCGCCCAGCAGTCACAACAGATAGCGCAACAAGGCCACCAGCTGTCTCAACTGACCGTGATGCTACAGCAGCTACTACCACAGCTTCAGCAATCATCTCCTCCGCCAGCTCCTGCACCTCCTCCGCAGCGAGTGGCCGCCTCAGGCCTACGACTATCCTTGCCGGATAAATTTGATGGGGACTCTAAGTTTTGCCGTGGCTTTCTTTCGCAATGTTCCCTGCACTTGGAGATGATGTTGGACCAGTTTCCTACTGAAAGGTCTAAGGTGGCTTTCGTAGTCAGCCTTCTGTCTGGAAAAGCTCTGTCATGGGCCACACCGCTCTGGGACCGCAATGACCCCGTCACTGCCTCTGTACACTCCTTCTTCTCGGAAATTCGAAGTGTCTTTGAGGAACCTGCCCGAGCCTCTTCTGCTGAGACTGCCCTGCTGAACCTGGTCCAGGGTAATTCTTCCGTTGGCGAGTACGCCGTGCAATTCCGTACTCTTGCTTCAGAACTTTCCTGGAATAATGAGGCCCTCTGCGCGACCTTTAAAAAAGGCCTATCCAGCAACATTAAAGATGTTCTGGCCGCACGAGAAATTCCTGCTAACCTACATGAACTCATTCATCTAGCCACTCGCATTGACATGCGTTTTTCCGAAAGGCGTCAGGAGCTCCGCCAGGATATGGACTTTGTTCGCACGAGGCGTTTTTTCTCCCCGGCTCCTCTCTCCTCTGGTCCTCTGCAATCCGTTCCTGTGCCTTCCGCCGTGGAGGCTATGCAAGTTGACCGGTCTCGCCTGACACCTCAAGAGAGGACACGACGCCGCATGGAGAATCTCTGCCTGTACTGTGCCGGTACCGAACACTTCCTGAAGGATTGTCCTATCCGTCCTCCCCGCCTGGAAAGACGTACGCTGACTCCGCACAAAGGTGAAACAGTCCTTGATGTCAACTCTGCTTCTCCACGTCTTACTGTGCCTGTGCGGATATCTGCCTCTACCTTCTCCTTCTCCACTAAGGCCTTCTTGGACTCCGGATCTGCAGGAAACTTTATTTTGGCCTCTCTCATCAACAGGTTCAACATCCCAGTGACCAGTCTCGCCAGACCTCTCTACATCAATTGCGTTAACAATGAAAGATCGGACTGTGCCGTGCGTTACCGCACGGAACCCCTCCTAATGTGCATCGGACCTCACCACGAAAAAATTGAGTTTTTGGTCCTCTCCAATTGCACTTCCGAAATTCTCCTTGGACTACCCTGGCTTCAACACCATTCCCCAACCCTGGATTGGTCCACAGGGGAGATCAAGAGTTGGGGTCCCTCTTGTTTCAAGGACTGCCTTAAACCGGTTACCAGTACTCCTTGCCGTGACCCTGTGGTTCCCCCTGTAACCGGCCTCCCTAAGGCCTATATGGACTTTGCGGATGTTTTTTGCAAAAAACAAGCTGAGACTCTACCTCCTCACAGGCCTTATGACTGTCCTATTGACCTCCTCCCGGGCACTACTCCACCCCGGGGCAGAATTTATCCTCTCTCTGCCCCAGAGACTCTTGCTATGTCTGAGTACATCCAGGAAAATTTAAAAAAGGGCTTTATCCGCAAATCCTCCTCTCCTGCCGGAGCCGGATTTTTCTTTGTGTCCAAAAAAGATGGCTCCCTACGTCCTTGCATTGACTACCGCGGTCTTAATAAAATCACGGTAAAGAACCGCTACCCTCTACCTCTCATCTCTGAACTCTTTGATCGCCTCCAAGGTGCCCACATCTTTACCAAACTGGACTTAAGAGGTGCTTATAATCTCATCCGCATCAGAGAGGGGGATGAATGGAAAACGGCATTTAACACTAGAGATGGACACTTTGAGTATCTGGTCATGCCCTTTGGCTTGTGCAACGCCCCTGCCGTCTTCCAAGACTTTGTTAATGAAATTTTTCGTGATCTCTTATATTCCTGTGTTGTTGTGTATCTGGACAATATCCTGATTTTTTCTGCCAACCTAGAAGAACACCGCCAGCATGTCCGCATGGTTCTTCAGAGACTTCGTGACAATCAACTTTATGCCAAAATGGAGAAATGTCTGTTTGAATGTCAATCTCTTCCTTTCCTAGGATACTTGGTCTCTGGCCAGGGACTACAAATGGATCCAGACAAACTCTCTGCCGTCTTAGATTGGCCACGCCCCTCCGGACTCCGTGCTATCCAACGTTTTTTGGGGTTCGCCAATTATTACAGACAATTTATTCCACATTTTTCCACCATTGTGGCTCCTATCGTGGCTTTAACCAAAAAGAATGCCAATCCTAAGTCATGGCCTCCTCAAGCGGAAGACGCCTTTAAACAGCTCAAGTCTGCCTTTTCTTCAGCTCCCGTGCTCTCCAGACCTGACCCATCTAAACCCTTCCTATTGGAGGTTGATGCCTCCTCAGTAGGAGCTGGAGCGGTCCTTCTACAAAAAAATTCTTCCAGGCATGCTGTTACTTGTGGTTTTTTTTCTAAGACCTTCTCTCCGGCGGAGAGGAACTACTCCATCGGGGATCGAGAACTACTGGCCATTAAATTAGCACTTGAGGAATGGAGGCATCTGCTGGAGGGATCAAGATTTCCAGTTATTATTTACACCGATCACAAGAACCTCTCCTATCTCCAGTCTGCCCAACGGCTGAATCCTCGCCAGGCCAGGTGGTCTCTGTTCTTTGCCCGATTTAATTTTGAAATTCACTTTCGGCCTGCCGATAAGAACATTAGGGCCGATGCTCTCTCTCGTTCCTCGGATGCCTCGGAAGTAGAGCTCTCTCCGCAACACATCATTCCTCCTGACTGCCTGATCTCCACTTCTCCAGCCTCCATCAGGCAAACTCCTCCAGGGAAGACCTTCGTCTCCCCACGCCAACGCCTCGGAATCCTCAAATGGGGTCACTCCTCCCATCTCGCAGGTCATGCGGGCATCAAGAAATCCGTGCAACTCATCTCTCGTTTCTATTGGTGGCCGACTCTGGAGACGGATGTTGTGGATTTTGTGCGAGCCTGCACTGTCTGTGCCCGGGATAAGACTCCTCGCCAGAAGCCCGCTGGTCTTCTTCATCCTCTGCCTGTTCCCGAACAGCCTTGGTCTCTGATTGGTATGGACTTTATTACAGACTTACCCTCATCCCGTGGCAACACTGTCGTTTGGGTGGTCGTTGATCGATTCTCCAAGATGGCACATTTCATCCCTCTTCCTGGTCTTCCTTCTGCGCCTAAGTTGGCAAAACAATTTTTTGTACACATTTTTCGTCTTCACGGGTTGCCCACGCAGATCGTCTCGGATAGAGGCGTCCAATTCGTGTCTAAATTCTGGAGGGCTCTCTGTAAACAACTCAAGATTAAATTAAACTTTTCTTCTGCTTATCATCCTCAATCCAATGGGCAAGTAGAAAGAATTAACCAGGTCCTGGGTGATTATTTATTGCATTTTGTTTCCTCCCGCCAGGATGACTGGGCAGATCTTCTACCATGGGCCGAATTCTCGTATAACTTCAGAGTTTCTGAATCTTCTTCCAAATCCCCATTTTTCGTGGTGTACGGCCGTCACCCTCTTCCCCCCCTCCCTACTCCCTTGCCCTCTGGTGTACCCGCTGTGGATGAAATATCTCGTGATCTTTCCACCATATGGAAAGAGACCCAAAATTCTCTCTTACAGGCTTCATCACGCATGAAGAAGTTTGCTGATAAGAAAAGAAGAGCTCCCCCCATTTTTTCTCCCGGAGACAAGGTATGGCTCTCCGCTAAATATGTCCGCTTCCGTGTTCCCAGCTACAAATTGGGACCACGCTATCTTGGTCCTTTCAAAATTTTGTGCCAGATTAATCCTGTCTCTTATAAACTTCTTCTCCCTCCTTCTCTTCGTATTCCTAATGCCTTTCACGTTTCTCTTCTTAAACCACTCATCATCAACCGTTTCTCTCCTAAACTTATCTCTCCCACTCCTGTCTCCGGTTCTTCAGACATCTTTCCCGTAAAGGAGATACTGGCCTCCAAAAAGGTCAGAGGAAAAACCTTCTTTTTGGTTGACTGGGAGGGCTGTGGTCCTGAAGAGAGATCCTGGGAACCTGAGGACAATATCCTAGATAAAAATCTGGTCCTCAGGTTCTCAGGCTCCAAGAAGAGGGGGAGACCCAAGGGGGGGGGTACTGTTACGCCGAGCGCTCCGGGTTCCCGCTCCTCCCCGGAGCGCTCGCTACACTCTCGCTCCCGCAGCGCCCCGGTCAGATCCACTGACCGGGTGCGCTGCGATACCGCCTCCAGCCGGGATGCGATTCGCGATGCGGGTGGCGCCCGCTCGCGATGCGCACCCCGGCTCCCGTACCTGACTCGCTCTCCGTCGGTCCTGTCCCGGCGCGCGCGGCCCCGCTCCCTAGGGCGCGCGTGCGCCGGGTCTCTGCGATTTAAAGGGCCACTGCGCCGCTGATTGGCGCAGTGGTTCTAATCAGTGTGTTCACCTGTGCACTCCCTATGTATACCTCACTTCCCCTGCACTCCCTCGCCGGATCTTGTTGCCATTGTGCCAGTGAAAGCGTTTCCTTGTGTGTTCCTAGCCTGTGTTCCAGATCTCCTGCCGTTGCCCCTGACTACGATCCTTGCTGCCTGCCCCGACCTTCTGCTACGTCCGACCTTGCTTCTGCCTACTCCCTTGTACCGCGCCTATCTTCAGCAGTCAGAGAGGTTGAGCCGTTGCTAGTGGATACGACCTGGTCACTACCGCCGCAGCAAGACCATCCCGCTTTGCGGCGGGCTCTGGTGAAAACCAGTAGTGACTTAGAACCGGTCCACTAGCACGGTCCACGCCAATCCCTCTCTGGCACAGAGGATCCACCTCCTGCCAGCCGGCATCGTGACAATTACGTTCCACTGCTACAAAAAACTAGAACCAAACTGGAAGCATACAAACTACCATACCTTTCCTGGTTGGGTAGGAGAAACTTGCTTCAATCCTATATAGTTCCCCCTATCTTATACTTGATGCGTATGGCTCCAATTGACCTACCAAAAAACCACCTAGCCCAGTGGAGGAGGCTCTTCTCATCATTTTTATGGTCCTCAAAGCGCCCCCGCCTCACACACTCCCTCCTGACTAGACACAAAAAATATGGAGGAATAGGCATACCGGACGTCACACAACTTTATAAAGCTATACACATCCACAGATGGATCGAGTTGGTGTCAGGGACAAGCTTACTTCTGGGGTCCTCATTAGAACTGATCCAACTTGATGGGGGAGAGGTGGCAGACAGGCGCTCATTGTGGGTCCCTACCAAAGAAATGATAAACAAACAACAAAACCCTCTGTTGAAAGGAACACGTGTGGTAAAAAGGTGCCATGATATCCAAATGAACTGGGATGCCTCACATAACAAGTCCCTGTCCCCCATGATGCCGAGCTCACTGATACCCTACATACTGACTGGAAGGGAGTCCCCGCTCCCTGATATATGGTCCAAATTAACGACAACCCCACTCATAGACCTCTGCCCAGGTAAAAGACCTCCAGGGAGGGAGAGATTGAGAGCACTGCTACCTAACGTTAGACTGCATTACTTACATGAAGGTATGATCACTGGTGCGTGCTCGGAGCTGTTACACTCATTGTCACGATTCGGCAGGCTGGAGGTGGATCCTCTGTGCCAGAGAGGGATTGGCGTGGACCGTGTCAGTGGACCGGTTCTAAGTTGCTACAGGTATTCACCAGAGCCCGCCGCAAAGCGGGATTGTCTTGCAGCGGCAGTAGCAACCAGGTCGTATCCACTGGCAACGGCTCAACCTCTCTGACTGCTGAGATAAGCGCGGTACAAGGGAGTAGACAAGAGCAAGGTCAGACGTAGCAGAAGGTCGGGACAGGCGGCAAGGTTCGTAGTCAATGGTGGAATAGCAGGAGGTCTGGAACACAGTATGGGTAACACAGTAAAGCTTTCTCAAGGCACAAGGCAACAAGATCCGGCAAGGGAGTGCAGGGGAAGTGAGGTATAAGTAGGGCAAGGAACAGGTGCAAGCTAATCAGGGTGATTGAGCCAGGCACCATCATTGGTGCACTGGCCCTTTAAATCTTAGAGCGCTGGCGCGCGCGCGCCCTAGAGAGCGGAGCCGCGCACGCCAGAGCATAACAGCCGGGGACCGGGACAGGTAAGTGACCTGGGGTGCGATTCGCAGGCGGACGCGTCCCGCGATGCGAATCGCATCCCCGCAGGCCATGTCAGTGCAGCGCTCCCGGTCAGCGGGTCTGACCGGGGCGCTGCAGGGAGAGAAACGCCGCGAGCGCTTCGGGGAGGAGCAGGGACCCGGAGCGCTCGGCGTAACAGTACCCCCCCCCCTTAGGTCTCCCCCTCTTTTTGTCGGGATGTCGCTCCACAGAGGACGAGGACATCGGGAGCGATTGTAGAGTCTCCTTCTGGGGGACAGTGAAGTCCTGGGTTTTAACATGAATGGCAGACCGGTCAGAAGGAGTGGGAATGGGGAGGGGGGGCAGAGGGTGAGGCTTGGCACGGGGCAGAGTGTCACCAGGACGGGGACTATGAGGGGGCACGGCACAGTCCTGACAGGCCTTGGGGAGACCAGGCACAGGAGGAGACACTGAGGACCGACAGACGGGGCTGGGAGCAGACGTGAGGCACTCTTTGCGGCAACAGGGCCCCAATTCTTGATCTCCCCGGTGGTCCAGTCAAGGGTGGGAGAATGGTGCTGGAGCCATGGCAGACCGAGGAGGATTTCAGAGGTATAACCGGGCAAAACCAAAAATTCAATTTCCTCGAGATGTGGTCCAATGTTCATAAGCAGGGGCACTGTGCGATAACGCACAGTGCAGTGCAGCTTGACCCCATTGACCGAAGAAATATAGAGCGGCTTGATGAGACGGGTCACCGGGATGCAGTACGTATCATGCAAAGAGGCCAGAATAAAATTTCCAGAAGAACCAGAGTCCAAGACGGCCACAGCAGAGAAGGAGGAGTTGGCAGAAGGAGAAATCCGTACGGGCACAGAGAGAGATGGAGAAGCAGACTCCGTACCCAGAGACGCCAGGCCCACATGAGCAGGTTGCGTGCGTGCATTTTCCAGACGTGGAGGACGAATAGGGCAATTCACCAAGAAATGTTCGGTACTAGCGCAGTACAGACATAGATTTTTATCCCTACGGCGAGACCTCTCTTCAATAGTCAGGCGAGACCGATCTACTTGCATAGGCTCCTCGGCGGGAGGCACAGGGGTAGATTGCAAGGCATACCGAGAGAGAGGTGCCCAGGGATTAAGGTCTTTTTCCTGGCGGAGTTCCTGGTGTCTTTCCGAAAAACGCATGTCAATGCGGGTGGCCAAATGGATAAGTTCATGCAGGTTGGCAGGAATCTCTCGTGCGGCCAACACATCTTTGATGTTACTGGATAGGCCTTTTTTAAAGGTCGCGCAGAGAGCCTCGTTGTTCCAAGATAATTCGGAAGCGAGAGTACGAAATCGGATGGCGTACTCGCCTACTGAAGAATTACCCTGGACCAGGTTCAGCAAGGCAGTCTCAGCAGAAGAAGCTCGGGCTGGTTCCTCGAAGACACTGCGCACCTCAGAGAAGAAGGAGTGTACAGAGGCGGTGACAGGGCCATCACAGTCCCAGAGCGGTGTGGCCCAAGACAAAGCCTTCCCAGACAGGAGACTGACCACGAAAGCCACCTTCGACCGTTCTGTAGGAAATTGGTCCGACAACATCTCCAAATGAAGGGAACATTGTGACAGAAAACCACGGCAGAGTCTAGAGTCCCCATCAAATTTGTCCGGCAGGGACAAGCGGAGGTTAGGAGCGGCCACTCGCTGCGGAGGAGGTGCAGGAGCTGTTGGAGGAGATGGTAGCTGCTGTTGCAGATGCTGTAGCTGCGACTGAAGTTGCTGTACCATGGTGGACACTTCCGACAGCTGGTGACTTAGATGGGCGATCTGTCGGGATTGCTGGGCGACCACCGTGGAGAGGTCAGAGACAACTGGCAGGGGAACCTCAGCGGGATCCATGGCCAGATCTACTGTCACGATTCGGCAGGCTGGAGGTGGATCCTCTGTGCCAGAGAGGGATTGGCGTGGACCGTGTCAGTGGACCGGTTCTAAGTTGCTACAGGTATTCACCAGAGCCCGCCGCAAAGCGGGATGGTCTTGCAGCGGCAGTAGCAACCAGGTCGTATCCACTGGCAACGGCTCAACCTCTCTGACTGCTGAGATAAGCGCGGTACAAGGGAGTAGACAAGAGCAAGGTCAGACGTAGCAGAAGGTCGGGACAGGCGGCAAGGTTCGTAGTCAATGGTGGAATAGCAGGAGGTCTGGAACACAGTATGGGTAACACAGTAAAGCTTTCTCAAGGCACAAGGCAACAAGATCCGGCAAGGGAGTGCAGGGGAAGTGAGGTATAAGTAGGGCAAGGAACAGGTGCAAGCTAATCAGGGTGATTGGGCCAGGCACCATCATTGGTGCACTGGCCCTTTAAATCTTAGAGCGCTGACGCGCGCGCGCCCTAGAGAGCGGAGCCGCGCGCGCCAGAGCATGACAGCCGGGGACCGGGACAGGTAAGTTACCTGGGGTGCGATTCGCAGGCGGGCGCGTCCCGCGATGCGAATCGCATCCCCGTAGGCCATGTCAGTGCAGCGCTCCCGGTCAGCAGGTCTGACCGGGGCGCTGCAGGGAGAGAAACGCCGCAAGCGCTTCGGGGAGGAGCAGGGACCCGGAGCGCTCGGCGTAACACTCATACACCATCAGAGCTGATCCCACCTGGCCTGAGACATTCCTACCACTGGCTAGGGAAGCCAGAATCAAATTAACCGCTGTAAAAAAGCGCATGATGGAGGATCAAACTGGGGGCGCGCCTGCATACTTACTCTCGTGGGAAAAGGATTTGCATCGAACTTTTTCTGATGCGGATCGGGCTACGATCTTGAACCGCTCTCATGGCTTCTCCAGGTGTGTCAGATTGCAAGAATGCCAATTTAAATTGGTATCTCGTTGGTACAGAACTCCCGAGCTTCTTCACCGCTGGGGGCTTTCCCCGTCAGATAAGTGCTGGAGGAACTGTGGAGCCACAGGTAATCTTTTTCACATATGGTGGACATGCCCTGAGATAGTACGGTTTTGGTCAGAGATTAGCAAAGGGCTGAATGACATATTTGACAAACAGCTGACCTTGACACCATCGTTGGTCTTATTAAACTTGTCTTCAGAACAGGTGCCGCTACATAAACATTCCCTCCTAGCACACCTTCTTTCAGCCGCGAAAGCACTAATACCTTTACACTGGAGAGACCCCCACCCACCCACATACCAAGAATGGGTTTCAAAAGTTAACTCCATTTGCCGGTTGGAGGAACTATCCAGCTGGAGTGACCGCTCCTTTAACAAACACTTTGCCAGATGGCATCCGTGGCAACATTATAGGGACACAGATCCACGCTTAACTAGCCCCCACCCCCCCTCAGTAGCCAATGCACAGCATTAACAATGCCCCCCCCCCTACTCCACTACCACTAAAGATCACCTACCCTCCCCCACTCCTCCCCCTCTCCCTTGCCCTTCGTAGTGTGGGCCCTCCCTCTGGTACCCCTTTCCCTTTCTTTCCTACTCCCTTATGTCATGCATAGAGCATACATCCAATCCGCTCCCTACTCTTCTTCTTCTTCTTCCTCTTTTCTTTCTTCTTTCTCTTTTTCTACCTTTCTATCTATACTAGTTCTACTCTCTACCTGAATTTGTCACCCACTTTTTTCCTAACCTCAATAGTATTGAACTTCTTACTTGTGTGACATCATGCCTGCTCACTGCACACTGCGAATCACACACCAGATTGTAATACCAACCTTATGCCCTTGTATTTAGACTGGTGAAATGTGACCATATGGTGTGTCTGTATTTTTTGCTCGCAATTCATGATCTACTAACGGAATGATGGACATATCACAGTTGTCATTTAGTGACGGGTTGTATGTTGGGTCTGCAAACCCTTTAACGTTTGTACTAAGATTGAAAAAATTCAAAAATAAAGAATTGAAAAAAAAAACGAAAAAAAAAAAACTTCTCCATGGCCAACTGGCTTCCTCCCTGTAATGCTGCACAAACTGTTTCCTAAAGGCGAGCTGGATTTCTTCGGTTTTCTTAGAAAGCAGTACATTACATGTACTACAGATAAAGAGCAGTATAGTATATGTTAGAGCAAAGACTATAATACATAAAACATTGTACTGTATAACAAAAAGGCACTTCAAGACATTTTAACTTAAAATAAGACATACACCATAGTATTTGAGTATTTGAATTTGAACACCTTAGATTGGCATGCTAGACTGCTCTAAGAAACTCAATTGGGAAGCTTTATTAATAAAGTGTACATCGGATAAAAAGTGCACCAAATTTAACACAGTGGTGCATACTGTGTGATAAAGTTATCCTTTTCCTTCACAAAAGCACATATTGTCTGGCTTACTACACCAATATTTTTTGCAACACTAATTATTTATGCTGTTAATAAATCTGAAACATGTTATGACTCCATGCCACCCCTTCCAGACACTTTTTATAATTGTAGAAAGGTGTTGAAAATATATAATAAATTGGGTGTACGATACATATGCCAGTTTTCTTTAGAATATTTAGCGCCAGAATTTGTTTGTGAAGTAACAAAAAAAAAGTCCAAAATAGAGGCAAAAGGGAATGGGTATTACGTTTTGTACTTTGCAGCTGAAAGCACTTTGTAAGAGGCAAAGCACTCTTCATAAGGAGATGTTCTTTTTAGCATTCTGTTCATGGCCCTGGTCTTGTTGTCAAAAGGAAAGTATATTGCCAAACCTTTGCTCAGAAATTACAGTATGACTAGAACCTATTTATAAAGGATGTAGAATTCCAGGGATGATGGTTGCCGTGCAATAAGGTCATCATGACAATTTTCTTGATGCTACTTACTAATATCTATATAATTATTTCTGCTAAATTTCTTTTTAATATACATACTAAAATACGGAAAAGCTACATTTGGATCATATGCCCTGCAAATTGACACTATAGTGATATATTTCATCTTCTTACCCAAGGGACCAGTACATGACCCCATAAATAATTTATATAAAGTTTCATTCGACAGCATGTCTCCTTATATCTGCATCTGTTGTCATGACAACACAGGCAATATCCTGCTTTAAACCAATGGATTTCTCTTTCCACATTCATACCCAATCCGGCTCACTACAAGGAAGGATTAAAGGCAAGTTCAACCTTTCTTTCTGTATTATTATACACAGAATTATTCCTTCTTCACATGAGAAAAACAAATGTACTCATTTAGCGGCTCCAGATGGAATTCATTCAAGTCTATATCCCATGAACTGCCTCACAGACAAATTAACCAGATTATGGAAATGAAATGTTGCATAGATGCAAGAGTAGGTTCCTACAAAATGACTAATTCTGGCTTTACAGAGGATTGTTTAATAACAGACAAAGAAAGAACATGAGAAAAACGGAAGAAATATTATTAATATTGAACGCTGCGCTTTTAACAAAACCTAGTGTCTGGTCTAGACTCGGTATTTCATGCTAATACCAAGTCTTGGACCAAAACCTAGAGGGAACTGACAGGACTAGGACCTCAAATCAGCCCAGTGACACTGGGTTAACCCATGACGCACAGTAACTGTGAGATCAACACAGTGCCTATTGTAGCTCTCCTGATTCTACTATAATGTTTGGCAGAATCTGTCATATGCTTTCCAAAAACAAGGTCCAGCAGGATGAATTCTGATGTGGGAAACCTGATGCAGTTAGATCACATGACTTGGTTTCAGATTTCATCCAGTTTGAGTTGTGTTACTTATAGACTTAACCCCTTAAGGACCAAGCCCATTTTAACCTTAAAGGGGTACTCCACTGGAAAACACTTTTTTTTTTTTAATCAACTAGTGGCAGAAAGTTAAACAGATTTGTAAATTACTTCTATTCAAAAATCCTACCCCTTCCAGTACTTATCAGCTGCTGCATGTTGCAGAGGAAGTTCTTTTCTTTTTGAATTTCCTTTCTGTCTGACCACAGTGCTCTCTGCTGCCACATCTGTCCATTTTAGGAACTGTCCAGAGCAAATCCCCATAGGAAACCTCTCCTGCTCTGGACAGTTCCTAAAATAGACAGAGGTGGCAGCAGAGAGCACTGTGTTCAGACAGAAAGGAAATTCAAAAAGAAATGCTTTCCTCTGCAACATGCAGCAGCTGATAAATACTGGAAGGGGTAGGATTTTTAAATAGAAGTAAGTTACAAATCCGTTTAATTTTCTGGCATCAGTTGATTTAAAAAAAAATGTTTTCCAGTGGAGTACCCCTTTAAAGGGGTACTCTGCCCCTAGACATCTTATCCCCTATCCAAGTATAGGGGATAAGATGTCTGATCGCAGGGGTCCCGCTACTGGGGACCCCCACGATCTCTCTTGCAGCCCCCCCGAGTCATCAGCTCTCCAGAGCTACGTTTGCTCCGTGGCTGATGACTCACAATACAGGGACCGGAGGTTAGTTATATCATGGCGCCTCCCACTCATGACATCACACCCCGCCCTATTAATGCAAGTCTATGGCAGGGGGCGTGACTGTTGCCATGCCCCCTCCCTTGACTTGCATGAAGGTGGCGGGGCGCGACATCACAAGGGGCTGAGCCATGTCATCACGAACCGCCGGCCCCTGTCATCAGCCACAGAGCAAAGGTAGCTCTGGAGAGCTGATGACTCGGGGAGCTGCAGGAGAGATCGTGGGGGTCCCCAGCAGCGGACCCCACTGCGATCAGACATCTTATCCCCTATCCTTGGATAGGAGATAAGATGTCTAGGGGCGGAGAACCCCTTTAAGGACCAGGGCATTTTTTGCACATCTGACCACTGTCACTTTAAGCATTAATAACTCTGGGATGCTTTTACTCATGAATTTGATTCAGAGATTCTTTTTCAAGACATATTCTACTTAACATAGTGGTACATTTTCGCCGATACTTGCATTATTTCTTGGTGAAAATTGCTAAATTTCATGAAAAATTTAAAAATTTAGACTTTTTTTTATTTTATTTGAAGTTCTCTGCTTGTAAGGAAAATAGACATACCAAATAAATTATATATTGATTCACATATAAAATATGTCTCCTATATGTTTGCATCATAAAGTTGACAGGTTTTTACTTTTGGAAGACATCAGAGGGCTTCAAAGTTCAGCAGCAATTTTCCAATTTTTCATAAAGATTTTCAAAATCAGAATTTTTCAGGGACCAGTTCAGTTTTGACATGGATTTGAAGGGCCTTCATATTAGAAATACCCCATAAATGACCCCATTATAAAAACTGCACCCCTCAAAGTATTCAAAATGACATTCAGAAAGTGTGTTAACCCTTCCTGTTTCACAGGAATAGCAGCAAAGTGAAGGAGAAAATTCAAAATCTTAATTTTTTACACTCTTGTGTTCTTTTAGACCCAGTTTTTGAATTTTTACAAGGCATAAATGGAGATAAATCCCACCACAATTTGTAACCCAATTTCTCTCGAGTAAGGAAATACCTCATATGTGTATGTCAGGTGTTCGGCGGGCGCAGTAGAGGGCTCAGAAGGGAAGGAGCGACAATGGGATTTTGAAGAGTGAGTTTTTCTGAAATGGTTTTGGGGGCATGTCACATTTAGGAAGCCCCTATGGTGCCAGAACAGGAAAAAAAAAAAAAAAACACAACAACATGGCATACTATTTTGGAAACTACACCCCTCAAGGAACGTAACAATGGGTACAGTAACACCCCACAAGTGTTTGACAAATTTCTGCTAAATTTGGACTTGAAAATGAAAAATGTGATTTTTTTTCACTAAAATGCTGGTGTTACCCCAAATTTTAAATTTTCACAAGGGGTAATAGGAGAAAATGCCTCCCAAAATTTGTAACCCCATTTCTTCTGAGTATGGAAATACTCCATATGTGGATGTAAAGTGCTCTGCAGGAAAACTACAATGTTCAGAAGAGGAGGAGCGCCATTAAAGGGATACTCTGGTGAAAACCTTTTTTCTTTTAAATCAACTGGTGACAGAAAGTTAAACATATTTGTAAATTACTTCTATTAAAAAATCTTAATCCTTCCTGTACTTATTAGCTGCTGAATACTACAGAGGAAATTCTTTTCTTTTTGGAATGCTCTCTGATGACATCATGAGCACAGTTCTCTCTGCTGACGTTATTATAATAATAATAACAACACTTTATTTATTGTTGTCCTTAGGGGGATTTGAACCCAAGTCCCCAGGACTGCAAGGCTCTTTGCATACATCTGCTATGCATGGTTGCTAAAATGGACAGAGATGTCAGCAGAGAGCACTGTGCTCGTGATGTCATCAGTGTTCCAAAAAGAAAGGAATTTCCTCTGTAGCATTCAGCAGCTAATAAGTACTGGAAGGATTGAGATTTTTTAATAGAAGTAATTTACAAATATGTTTAACTTTCTGCCACCAGTTGATTTAAAATTAAAAAGGTTTTCACCAGAGCACCCCTTTAAGCTTTTGGAGAGAGAATTTGGTTGGAATAGAAGTCGGGGGCCATGTACGTTAACAAAGTCCCCATGGTGCCAGAACAGCGGACTCCCCTCCACATGTGACCCCATTTTAGAAACTACACCCCTCACAGAATTTAATAAGGGGTGCAGTGAGCTTTTACACCCCACTGGCGTTTGACAGATATTTGGAACAGTGTGCAAATCAAAATTAAAGGGGTACTCCAGTGAAAACCTTTTTTCTTTTAAATCAACTGGTGCCAGAAAGTTAAACATATTTGTAAATTACTTCTATTAAAAAAACTTAATCCTTCCAGTACTTATTAGCTGCTGATTGCTACAGAGGAAATGCCTTTCTTTTTGGAACACTGATTACATCACGAGCACAGTGCTCTCTGCTGACATCTCTGTCCATTTTAGCAACCGTGCATAGCAGATGTATGCTAAGGGCAGCATGGTGGCTTAGTGGTTAGCACTGGGGCCTTGGGTTCAAATCCCACTAAGGACAACAATAAATATATAAAGACTTATTATTATAATAACATCAGCAGAGAGCACTGTGCTCGTGATGTCATCAGAGAGCATTCCAAAAAGAAAAGAATTTCCTCTGTAGTATTCAGCAGCTAATAAGTACAGGAAGGATTAAGATTTTTTAATAGAAGTAATGTAAAAATCTGTTTAACTTTCCGGAGCCAGTTGATTTAAAAGAAAAAAGGTTTTCACCGGAGTACCCCTTTAATTTTTTCATTTTGACGGACCACTTTTCCAAAAGTCTGTCAGACACCTGTGGGGTGTAAATGCTCACTGTACTCATTATTACATTACGTGAGGGGTGTAGTTTCCAAAATGGGGTTACATGGGGGGTCTACTGTTGTGGCACCATGGGGGCTTTGCAAACACACATGGCCTTCAATTTTGGACACATTCTCTCTCCAAAAGCCCAAAGGAACTCCCTCTCTTCTTAGCACTGTAGTTCGCCCTCAGAGCACTTTACATCCACATCTAGGGTATGTTCTTACTCAGAAGAAATGTGGCTACAAATTTTGGGGGGCTTTTTTTCCCATTTTCCCTTGTAAAAATAAAAAATGTAGGGTAACACCAGCATTTTAGTGGAAACATTTTTTTTTCTTCATTTTCACATCCAAATTTAACGAAAATTCGTCAAACACTTGTGGGGTGTTAAGGCTCACTATACCCCTTGTTACGTTCCTTGAGGGGTGTAGTTTTCAAAATGGGGTGACATGTGGGTATTTATTGTTTTGCGTTTATTTCAGAACCACTGTAAATTCAGCCACCCCTGTGCAAATCACCAATTTTGCCCTCAAATGCGCTCTCACTTCTGAGCCATGATATGCGCCCACAGAGTACTTTTCGTCCATATATGTGGTATTTCTGTACTCAGGAGAAATTGCATTACAAATTTTATGGGTCTCTTTTTCCTTTTACCGCTTGTGAAAATTAAATTTTTTTACACCAACATGCTGGTGTAGACCCCAACTTTACCTTTTCATAAGGGGGAAAATGAGAAAAAGCCCCCCAAAATTTGTAACGCAATTTCTCCTGAGTACGGAAATACTCCAGATGTGGCACTAAACTGTTGCCTTGAAATATGACAGGGCTCCAAAGCGAGAGAGAGACATGAGCATTTGAGGCATAAACAGGGTATCTCCAGCTGTTGCAAAACTCCCAGAATGCCTTCACAGTCAGTGACTCTCCGGCAATACTGGGATTTGTTGTTTTCAACAGCTGGAGGCTCCGTTTTGGAAACAGTGCCATACACACGTTTTTTTATTTTTATTGGGGGGGGGGGGGCTGGGACTGTGTAAGGGTGTGTATACATAGTGTTTTACTTTTTTCTTTTGTGTAGGTGTAGTGTAGTGTTTTTAGGGTACATTCACACAGGCAGGGGTTTACAGTGAGTTTGACCTGGGAGTTTGAGCTGTGGCGGAAATTTTGACGCACCTCAAACTTGCTGTAATCCCCCGGGGTTTACTAATGTGCCTCCAGCTGTTGCATAATTACAACTCCCAGCATGTATGATCGTCAGTGCATGATGGCAATTGTAGTTTTGCAACAGATGGTCCCCCCCGTACAGGGTACATTCACATGGGGGGGGGGGGGGGGGACCATCTGTTGCAAAACTACAATTGCCATCATGCACTGACAGATCATACATGCTGGGAGTTGTAATTATGCAACAGCTGGAGGCACATTAGTTGAAAAACACTGAGAGTTTGTCACTTAACTCAGTGTTTCGCAACTAGTGTGCCACCAGCTGTTGCAAAGCTGGAACTCCCAGCATGTACGGTCTCTGAGTGCATGCTGGGAGAAGTATTTTTGCAACAGCTGGAGGCACACTGGTTGTGAAACACTGAGTTAGGACACAAACTCTGTTTCACAACCAGTGTGCCTTCAGCTGCTGCAAAACCCCAACTTTCAGCATGCATTGACAGCCGAAGGGCATGCTGAGAGTTGTAGTTTTGCAACAGCTGGAGGCACACTGCTACAACTCCCAGCATGCCCTTCGGCTGTCCGTGCATGCTGGGCTTTGTAGTTATGCAGCAGCAGGATGGACATTTTTTTAAAGAAAAAATGTGCATCCAGCTGTTGCATAACTACAAATCCCAGCATGCACGGACAGCCTAAGGGCATACTAGGAGTAGTAGTTGGAACTCCAGCTGTTGCAAAACTACAACTCCCAGCATGCCCTTTGGCTGTGCATGCTGAGAGTTGTTGCGAAACAGCCGTAGGTGAACAGGCCACACCTCCTGCTGTATCCGCCGCCACTGCTGCCACCGCTCCTGCTGCTCCTGTCCGCCGCTCCTGAGGAGACCCCCGCCGGGCCAGGCCCCGATCACTGCCCAGCATGGTAGTGATTGGTCGGTCGTTCCAACCGATCAATCACGTGTTCGTGAGGTGGCACCCGTGCCACCTCACTCCTGCTGAGTAAGGGTGAATGGCGCTGTCTCGGACAGCCCCATTCACCATTTTCTTTCCGGGTCACCGGAGACCCGATTGACCCGGAATCGCCACAAATCACCTGTCTGAATTGACCCCCCCCCCCAGGGATTTGCACAGGGTGCCTGCTTGCTGGATGATTTCAGTAGGCATCCCGGTCCGGTCCCTGCCCGGCGAGTGGCGGGGACCGGAATTCCCACGGGCGTACAGGTACGCCCTTGGTCCTTAAGTGGTTATACTGGCCCCTTTTGGCCCAAGAGGGGTACCCCGTTTTTTTTTTTTTTTTCTAGATCAACTGTTGCCAGAATGTTAAACAGATTTGTAAATTACTTCTTTTTAAATATCTTAATCCTTCCAGTACTTATCAGCTGCTGTATACAGAGGAAGTGCTTTTTGTCTGACCGCAATGCTCTCTGGTGACACCTCTGCCCGTGTCAGGAACTGTCCAGGGCAGGTTAGGTTTGGTATGGGGATTTTCTCCTGCACTCCGGCTTCAGCAGCGAGACTTCATTGCTCAGTCACATATAGCAGATATAATGGGGGAGATTTATTAAAACTTGTGCAGAGGAAAAGTTGTCCAGTTTCCCATATTAACCAATCAGCTCGCTTCTTTCATTTTCAGCAAGACCTCGGCAAAATGAATGAAGCAATCTGATTGGTTGCTATCGGCAACTGGGCAAGTTTTACTTTGCACAGATTTTGATAAATCTCCCCCTAATAATCCATAATATCCAAGAAGAAGGAAAAAGAGGGCAACTCACCCAGATCAAGTCTTCAAGCTTTGTGAATTTTATTCAATCTTCAGTGCATAGACAGACACGCAGCCTACAGACTAACAGGGAACAGAACAATTAGTGACAGCTGTTTCCTGAGTAGGCACGCACTTTCTCAAGCAATTTTATCTTTGAGTTTTCTTTTTTTCCTCCTTGCCTTCTAGGAGCCTCTTTTATATTTCCCTCCACAGATCCATGTGAGGGCTTGTTTTTTGCGCGACCAATTGTACTTTGTAACAACATCACAAATGTTACCATAAAATGTATGGCGAACCCAAAAAATTATTATTTGTGTGAGTAAATTTAAATGAAAAGCAGAATTTTGGAGGGTTTTGTTTTCATTCTGTACACTTTACGGTAGAAATGACATGTTTTCTTTATTCTGTGGGTCAATACAATTAAAATGATACCCATGGTTACATGCTTTTCTATTATTGTACTTTTAAAAAATCTCAAACTTTTTTTTTTTTTACAAAATAAGTATGTTTAACCCCTTCCCACAGAACACCGTACATATACGGTGGATAACGCGATATCGTCATTAAATATGCGCTCCCGCGGCGCTGATCGGGTTAATTAGCTAAAGTCCCGGGGTGTCCGGTGGGAGACCACTCCCGCCTGACACCCTGGGACCCCATTTGATTAACCCGATATGCTGTGTGCATGTGCAGCATAATCGGCGGGTGCGCGGCGGGAGTCCGGAGGTCCGGTGGTGGGAGCGGCGGGTGTTCGGAGGCCGGAGTGGCGAGTGTCCGGAGGTCCGGCGGTGATGATGCGGTGGGTGAGTGCTTCCCCCTTACAATTTGCAAAACTGCAACATCTGGAGGACGACAGTTTGGAGACCACTGTGTAGTGGTCTCTAAACTGTGGCCATCCATATGTTGGAAAACTACAACTCCCAGCATGCCCAGACAGCCAGTGCCTGTCTGTCTGCACTTTTTTGGGGGGCGTATGCGGTCCGTGCCACCAGCGACTATTCTGAGCTGTGCGGCCAGACCATACCCCATGTGCAGATTGCGATGATTACTGATCAGTGAATTATTACTGATCAGCACTTTTTTGGGGTACAAGCATTTTTTTTTGCTTTTTTGGGGGGAGTTTGTGGTCCGTGCTACCAGCGACTGTTCTGGCTGTGTGGCCGGACTACACCCCTAAAAAAAAGCGCAAAAAAAACCCTGCACCCAAAAAAAGTGCTGATCAATAATAATTCACTGATCAGCAATCAGCACAGTCTGAACATGGATTACGGTCCGGCTGCACAGAGCAGAACAGTCGCTGGTGGCACGGACCGTATACGCTCCCCCCCAAAAAAAAATACCTGCACCGCAAAAAAAGCCTACAGTAAAGGTAAAAATCACTACACTACATCTATTACACTACACACTGAAATAAAGTGAAAACACTACATTTACACATGCACCCCCCCCCCCCAATAAAATATAAATACCCCAAAGGCATTTCGGTGAAGGAGGCATACCCCATGCGCTTGCCTCCGACTCAGAGACCACCAATGAAGGAGAGGAGAAAGACCCCACATTTCTTTCACCTCCTCCATCATCATCCAGTGATGATGAGCCCCCCCAGAAGGTGATGCTGCAGAGCAACAACAGTAGAGGTTCCCCACACTAGTGACCCTCTCCCCTATACAATTCCCTCTGGCGAGGTCACCTATATGAGCCACTGATCTCTAGGTTTATTGGCCGCCCAGAAATCCAAATTGACCCCACAGTCCTCACTGAAATGGTCTTTATGTTTTTTTTTCAGTGAGGACTTTGTCAATTTGATGGCGGCTCAAACAAACTTTTGCGGCCCAGCACCCTGATACTTTCTTGTGCACACGGCAGAATTTCCACTGCAGATGTCTATTCTTTCTGTGGAGTCCACACCACTGTTCTGACATCATGGGGGGCTTTGTAAACGCACATGGCCCTTGACTTGAATTCCAGCCAAATTCTCTCTCCAAAAGCCCAGTGGCGCTCCTTCTCTGTGCACCCACAGAGCACTTTACATCCACATATGGGGTATTTTCATACTCAGAAGAAATGGGTAATCCTATTACCCCTTGTGAAAATTTTTAATTTGGGGTAGCACCAGCATTTTAGTGAAATTTTTTTTTTCATTTTCACGTCCAACTTCAACGAAAATTCATCAAACACCTGTGGGGAGTTAGGGCTCACTGTACCCCTTGTTCCCTTTTTTTTTTTTGCTGTTCTGACACCATGGGGTTTCCTAAATGAGACATGCCCCCCAAAAACCATTTCAGCAAAATTCTCTCTCGAAAATCCCAAAGTTGCTCCTTCCCTTCTTAGCCCTGTAGTGCACCCGCAGGGTGCTTTACATCCACATATGAGGTATTTTAATACTCGAAAGAGATTGGGTTACAAATTTTGGGGGGCTTTTTTATGAACAAAATGGGGCTACAAGAATATGTTACTGCAAAGAATTGAGATTTTGAGTTTTCCTCTTCCACATTGCTGCTATTCCTGTGAAACACCTAAAGGGTTAATAAACTTTCTGAATGTCATTTTGAATACTTTAATGGGTGCAGTTTCTATAATGGGGTAATTTATGGGGGATTTCTCACAGAAATGCCCCTCAAATCCACTTCAAACTGAACTGTCCCCCGAAAAATAAGAATAACATTTTTTCGAGAAAATTTGGAAAATTGCTGGTAAACTTTGAAGCCCTCTAATGTCTTCAAAAAGTAACAACAACATGTCAACATAAAGTAGACATATTGTATATGTGAATGAATATATAATTTATTTGGCATGTCCATTTTCCTTACAAGCAGAGAGTTTCAAAGTTAGAAAAATGCTACATTTTCAATCATCAATGAAAATTTTGCACTATATTAAAGTAGAATATGTCACAAAAAAGCAATCTCTGAATCAAATTCATAAGTAAAAGCATTCCAGAGTTGTTAATGTCCTTAAGGTCAAAATGGTCTATTTCCTTAAGGGGTTAACCCCTTAAAGAGGCACTGTCATTGTTGAAAACTTTTTATATGTTATAGAACTAATCATATGATGGCTTTTTGCAATATAAGTTTATTTTAAAAAAATTTCAATTTTCTCCAGAAATTTAATCTTAAAATAGCCACCACTAGGGGTTGTCTGTCTTTAGCCAGACAGACTAGTCTTGATTTTGCAGCGTACCACATAGCGGCCGTAAAGCATGACGGTATCCAGTATAGGAGATTTCTGCTGTATGTCATACAGCTTATGCGTGGGCACGCACTGCCTGTGAAAGAGCGAAGGGAACGCGCACACACAGGCAGTGCGGAGCAATCCTGCAATGTGATTAAAGAAGGGGAGCCAGCAAACCACTTACAGGTGCCTCACTCACAGAGCCTCTGGGAGCCCACCACAAACAACCCCCCATAGCTGCCTCCGGGAGCCCCCCCCCCAGCTGCCTCAGGGAGACCACCACAAACAACCCCCCCAGCTGCCTCAGGGAGCACACCGCAAATAACCCCCCCCCCCACGACTGCCCCCCACCTTGTCGTAAGCAGCACCCGTTCCTGTGCATTCCCTCCTCCGCACAAGTCCCGGTCTTCAGAAGCGCTGTGCAGTGATGTCACTAGTCGGGCTGCCACCAGAGAGAAGAAGGGCTGTGCAGGACAGGTGAGTTTGTCTGTGTGTGTGTCTGTATGTCTTTGTGTACGTCTCTGTGTGTGTTAGGGGGTTGGGGGACTGCTACCTAATGTGGGGGAACAGCTAATGTGGTGGAACTGCTACCTAATGTGGGGGAACTGCTACCTAATGTGGGGGAACTGCTACCTAATGTGGGGGAAATGCTTATGTGGGGGAACTGCTACCTAATGTGGGGGAACTGCTTATGTGTTGGAACTGCTACCTAATGTGGGGACACTGTGCTACTGTTGGGGAACTCCGGTGCCTGTACCTACTGTGGGGGAATTCTGATGCCTGTGCCTACTGTGGGGGAACTCTGATGCCTGTAGCTGATGTGGGAGAACTCTGATGCCTGTAGCTACTGTGAGGGAACTCTGATGCCTATAGCTACTGTGGGGGAACTCTGATGCCTGCAGCTACTGTGGGGAACTCTGATGTCTGTAGCTGCTGTGGGGGAACTTAGGTGCCTGTGCCTACAGTGGGGGAACTCAGGTGCCTGTACCTACTTTGGGGGACCTCTGATGCCTTTAGCTACTGTGAGGGAACTCGGGTGCCTGTAGCTACTGTGGAGGAACTCGGGTGCCTGTAGCTACTGTGGAGGAACTCCGGTGCAGGCCAGTGACAGCTATGTTGATTAGCATCCAACTTCATTAGGAAAAGATAAAACAGATGGAAAACGTATTGATAAAAATGCTGTACTTTTATCTATAAAATCCTTGCACTCATTTTATAAAGACTCACCACACTGTAGGGTATGCTGTATATCGCTGGTTTCTTTATTGAAGTCCAGGCTAGACACGGTATACAACTCTTGCTGCTAGACAAGGATACAGCGGGGAGGATGGGAGTGGGTGCAGGGGAGGAAAAACAGACAACAGAACTGTTTCTCGTCTAAATGACGCTTCTTCTGCTTCTTCCTTGCCATAATGTCTTAGGAATACTACAGGCAAGCTGCAAGCATTTTCCTCTGTATAACATGTACAGCATGAAACCAGAGAGGAAAGGGTTACAGAGTAGAGTGCGGTGATTGGCTGACTGCCCAGGCTCCCTCCCGACACCCAGCAGATGAGCCATCACTGTAAGGGAGACAGACAGACACGCCCCCTTCAACCTGCAAGATGGAAAAGTAACTGAGCGGCAGATAAATGATTTTATCTCTGGATATGAAGATCCTAGAAACATAAAACATATATGTACACGATCAGGATTAGGTAGTGAGTAACATATCACTTTTTTTTTTTTTTTACTATGACAGGTACGCTTTAAGGACGAAGCCCATTTTGACCTTAAGGACCAGGCCAATTTTCATTTTTGCACTTTAGTTTTTTCCTCCTCCACTTCTAAAAACCACAACATTTTCAATTTTGCACCTACAGACCCATATAAAGGCTTGTTTTACGCGTCACCAATTGTACTTTGTGATAACATCAATCATTTAATAATAAAAATCTACCGCAAAACAAAAAAAATTATATATTTGTGAGGTGAAATTGAAAAAAAAATGCCATTGTGTAATGGAAATCGAAATGTGTACACAGTGCAATTTTCAGTAAAAATTACATCTTTATTCTGTAGATCCATACGGTTACAACGATACCCAATTTATGTAGCTTTTATTTTATTTTACTACTTAAAAAAAAAACTAGAACTAAACACCAAAATTAGTATATTTAAAAATGTAATCTTCTGACTCTTATAACTTTTACATTTTTCCGCTGATGTGTGATGGCCATCTTTTGCACCGTGGTCTGTAGTTTTTATCGGTACCATTTTTGTTTTGATGGAACTTTGAGCGCTTTTTATAAATTTTTTATGATATATGAAGTGACCAAAAATGCACAGTTTTGGACTTCGTTATTATTTTTTACATGTATGCCATCGACCGTGCAGTTTAGCTAACCTTTTATAGTTAACCTTTTAATAGTTTGGACATTTACGCACGCAGCGGTACCATGTATGATTTGTTTTTTTTATAAAAAAAACGTTTATTTAAAAAAATGTGAAAATGGGAAATTCAAACTTTTATTAGGGAATGGGTTAATTCACTTTTATTAATATATTTTTTTTTTTGCCCCCATAGGGGGCTATACCATGTAATCTTCGGTTTGCATAGACTGATCAATGCTATTCCATAGCATAGATCAGTGTTGTCGGTGCTCTGCTGCTCTAGCCTGCTATGCAGAAGACCGATAGGATGGCACGGAGGCATGTAAGGGCCCTCCCGCCAGCCACTCAGCTGACTGGGACCCACCGGGTTTTAAGTGTTCTCCACTCGTGAGAATGGTTTAAACCCTGTTCAAGGGACCAGGGCGCATAGGTATGCCCTCTGTTTTTAATTACCAGGACGTGAGGATGTACCTGTACGCCCTTTGTCCAGGTGGGGTTAAAGAGTACCTGTCATCAAACCATATTTTCTAACTACTCCTAACACCCATCCTTCCAATTAAAAAGCTATGGGCGTTCTCCAGCAGACGCAACGTCACTGAAGGCTGCGAGAGCTGTGCCTCGTCATGCCCTGCATGCACTTCTTGAGTTTGGTCTCCTGCCAGACTGTTTGACTTGTGCATGGAAAAGAACAGGGCCACCTAGTGGTCTTTTTTTAATCACATTAAAAACATATGAAAGTTGAGAATTTTAACAGCAAGTAAATAGCAAATGATAGTATATTTGCATAAGGAAAAATATATTTTAAAAGTTTAGTTTGGTGACAGGTACTCTTTGAAATCGCCCCATTTTGACAACCTCTAACTTTTAAATTTTTCTGCATATGGGGCTGTATGAGGGCTCATTTTATATAGGACCTCTAGTTTTTTCTTAGTAGTATGTTTGTATATATTTGACTTTTTAATCACTTTTTATGAATTTTTTTGGGAATGTGATGTGACAAAAAAGCATTTTTAAAATGTTTTTGCCGCTCAGGATCATTAACACTATATTTTGATAGATCTGACATTTATGCACGCAGCGATACCAAATGTATTTGATAATTTTTATTTTTTTAAAGCTTTTTTGAGTAAAATGGGGAGGGGCTTTTTCAAATTTCTTTTTTACTTTTTTTGTTTTTTACTTTTATTTTTAACTCTCTATGTCCCCATAGTGGACTATTTATAGCAATCATTAGATTGCTAATACTTTTCAGTGCTATGCATAGGGCACAGCACAGATCAGTATTATCTGCGATCTTCTGCTCTGATCGGCTGGAAGGCAGATCAGAGCAGAAGACTCTGGGAGAGCGATGGAGGCAGGTGAGGGGACCTCGGTCCGCCACCTTGGCTGATCTGATCCCCACGGCCATGCCGCGGGTGATGAGATCAGCCATCGCAATTGCCGCACTGCTGCAGATGTCATAATCTGTATTGATCACGGCATCTGAGGGGTTAAAGGTGTACTCCAGTGGAAAACTTTTTTTTTTAATCAACTGGTGCCAGAAAGTTAAACAGAAGTTAAACAGATTTGTAAATTACTTATATTAATCATCCCAGTACTTATTAGCTGCTGAATACTACAGAGGAAATTATTTTATTTTTGGAACACAGTGCTCTCTGCTGACATCATGACCACAGTGCTCTCTGCTGACATCTCTGTCCATTTTAGGAACTCTCCAAAGCAGCATATGTTTTCTATGGGTATGTTCTCCTACACTGGACAGTTCTTAAAATGGACAGAAGTATCAGCAGAGAGCACTGGGGTCATGTCAGCAGACAGCTCTGTGTTCCATAAAGAAAATAATTTCCTCTGTAGTATTCAGCAGCTAATAAGTACTGGAAGGATTAAGATTTTTTAATAGAAGTAATTTACAAATCTGTTTAACTTTCTGGCACCAGTTGTGTCACGATTCGGCTGGAGGTGGCTCCTCTGTGCCAGAGAGGGATTGGCGTGGACCGTGTTGGTGGACCGGTTTTAAGTTGCTACTGGTATTCACCAGAGCCCGCCGCAAAGCGGGATGGTCTTGCAGCGGCGGTAGCAACCAGGTCGTATCCACCAGCAACGGCTCAACCTCTCTGACTGCTGAAGATAAGCGCGGTACAAGGGAGTAGACAAGAGCAAGGTCGGACGTAGCAGAAGGTCAGGGCAGGCAGCAAGGATCGTAGTCAGGGGCAACGGCAGGAGGTCTGGAACACAGGCTAGGAACACACAAGGGAACGCTTTCACTGGCACAATGGCAACAAGATCCGGCGAGGGAGTGCAGGGGAAGTGAGGTATAAGTAGGGAGTGCACAGGTGATAACACTGATTAGGCCTGCTGCGCCAATCAGTGGCGCAGTGGCCCTTTAAATTGCAGAGACCCGGCGCGCGCGCGCCCTAAGGAGCAGGGCCGCGCGCGCCGGGACAAGACAGACGGGGAACGGGTCAGGTACGGGAGCCGGGATGCGCATCGCGAGCGGGCGCCTCCTGCGTTGCGAATCGCATCCCGGCTGGGAGTGATATTGCAGCGCACCCGGTCAGCAGGTCTGACCGGGGCGCTGCGAATGAGAGGATGCTGCGAGCACTCCGGGGAGGAGCGGGGACCCGGAGCGCTCGGCGTAACAAGTTGATTAACATTTTTTTTTTATTTCCACCGGAGTAGCCCTTTAATGGCAGACATCAGCACGATCGTTGATGTCCACCATTACCGGCAAGTCCCCGGCTGTTGATAGCAGCTGGGACCTGCTGTGCATGACACGAGCACCACTACGGTGCTCAGGTAATGTACAGGACGTAAATGGCCGTCCTGGTGTGTGAAGTACAAGCACATCAGGACGTACTTTTACATCTAGTGTCATTAAAAGGGATAAAGGGGTACTTCGATAGTAAAAATTATTAATATTTTGTCCCCTCATGTCCTAACCAACTGTATTGTTATACATACTTTTTATCTGTAATGTCCCATTTTCCCTATTGAAATATGCTGTGACAGGCAGGAAGTGACAGTAAAAACTGCCATTTTCTGTCCACTTTGTCTACTCTTTCCCTTCCCCCTTTCAACATAGATAGAGATCATGTGACACTTTGTCCTGGCTTTTAGTGTTTTCGTCTTGTAAGCCACACCCCTTTGCCATACAGACAAGCCACACCACCTTTCTACCAATCTCGGCAGTGAGGACTGCTGGGAAATATTGTTTTAGGGTAGAGTGACATGTAGTGCATCAGAGCACCGATTGGATGGTGAGGAGACCCTCTTTCTGTCCTCTCAGCTGATCGGGACACTACTTACTGTGTGTGTGTAAATGTCCGAACTATTAAAATTTAACAGGAACAAGTTATTTTCCAACTAAGTTTCTTTTTAATCACATGGACCTACATAATAAAGATAACGTGTGATTTTTTTACTGAAAAGTGCACTGCTTAGAAACGGAGGCCCACAAATGTAACAAAATGGCGCTTTTTAAAAAAAAAATTCCCCACAAATGATTTTGGTTTGTTTCACCATAGATTTTGTGATAAAATGGGTAATGTCATTGCAAAGACCAATTTGGTGGCTCAAAAAAAAAACAAAAAAACAAGCCCATCATATGGGTCTGTAGGTGGAAAATCAAAAACGTTATGGCTATTAGAAGACAAGGAGGAAAAAGCTAAAGTGCAAAAATTAAAATATATATGTGTCCTCAAGGGGGTACAAGTGTGAGCCACAATCATGGACTTAACTACCAGAGTATTATGCATAGCAGCCCCTATGGGGCCCAACCACTAAGAAGGCTTATTTTCACTGAGACATATAAACCTTCGTGGATGATGTAAGGGGCATTACTTTTTGCATTATCTCTATGCTGGGATATTACTGCATTATTACTGAATTGTAACATCATTACTTTTTTCTTTGTTTGGATATAACAATGTACAGTGAAAAAGTTTTAGGATGTCATAAAATAACTCAGATGAACATCTAAAAAAATTTAGGCCTCTCTTACCTTAGTTATGGTTAATGTGCAGAATTTCACAAAAGCTGAAAAGCACAAACCACTGGTGACCAAAAATTACCCAAAGGCTTATCTTGCATTTGCCTAAAAATGTCTAGATAACCCACAAGTCTTTTGAGATCATATTCTGTGGACTGAAGAACGTGGGATTGGTCTGGATAAATCTGGTGTAAAGCTTACACTACATTCCACAATTAGACGATTTTACCAACAGTGAAGTGGTACTAGTGTGATTGTCTGGGGCTTTTGTTTGCTTCTGAAGGACCTGAACAATTTGTCATAATTGATGGGACAATTAATTCTTCTCGCTATTAGAATATCTTGAAGGAGAATGTCTTAAAAACAGATCAGGCATAATTTCCTACCCCTAATAATGTTCTAAAACTGAAAAAATAAATGAATATGTATGATGAGAAAATAGAAACAGATTAGAAGAAAGAACATGTTTTAGGATCTGGATCTAATCAGTAATAACATAAAAAAACTGGGGCAAAAACTTTTTCACAGCACTGTATGCTAGATCTACAATAAAATCATTATAAATAAAAAACAAAGATATATGGCTTTTGGAAAGTATCAAAAGGGGGTTGCTGCTGGGATGTTTGGGGAGAGAGTCAAGACACTTACACATTAGATGGTAAAACATTTCTGCTTAAAATGGAAGGTTTCGGCAAATGTACATCTAATGTGCATCACCACCTTTACATACGAAGAATGTTATAGTTCTGTTTAATTCTGTACTAAGTGGGTGAAGGTCATTGTAAAATATCACATGATTTTTAGAAGGTCATATTAAAGACACAATGTCTCTTATCCAATTTAAATTTGCCTGAGGCTTTTAAACACACACCATTCTTAGATCATATTAAGTTTTAGGGGGGAAACAAATTTAGAATAATTTTATTTTGTCACAAGGGGCTTCAATAACAAAGATGTCTGCTGGCAATGGGATTCCGCTACACAGTGCACACAACAGAATGTCAGCTGTGAATTTTTCCCTGCTGAAATTCTGCCGCCAAAAGAATGAGCTTGCTCATTGCTTAGGCGGCATCCATGCTGCAGACATTGCCGTCTTTGGGGACAGCAATGTAAACACGGTCCTTGCACTGACTGATCTAGCTGGAGCTGGGCGCATTCGGAATCTCACAAGTATATATATATATATATATATATATATATATATATGTTTTGGCAACCAAAATCAGCAAGAAAATATTGTTTAAAAAGAACTGGCGTACCGTTTAAAACTTAGCTTTTAATACGTGCTCATTAAAAGATCACTAAATCATCAATACACACAAAATTTATAGAGTAAAAATTCACAATTACTCGTAAGACCAAATATTCCAAAATATGCCAACTGATCATCACAGATGTACTGCTGCATCTAACAGCAGACAGTATTTGTATACTTCCAATGTTAATACATAGAATATAGCTGTCCCTGTTCCAACACGTTTCCGTGTGTGGGAAAATTCAGTATGTGTCCCTCACACTTCATCAGGGGACCAACAAACAACAGAGGAGCATACAAATCAGCACCCTTAACCTGAATATTGGACAATCCGTACATCAGAAATAGGACTTATTAATTTATCTAGACCAAAAGGTACTCTTATAGATTCCCTTCATAGGGGTTAATCACAGAACCAATCGTGGTAAATAGCATTTAATCTTCTCTGTATGCCTATAGTATACTGCATTGATCAAGTAGTGAGATGATCACAAATGGCATATGTGGCATGGGGGATGAAATAGGAGTCCTAACGTAATGTATTCAACTCTGCAGTGGCCGGCGTGCATGTCGGAATCTCACCATCCAAAAATTCTGTAACATGAACCTAGCCAAAAAGTGTATAGAGAGCAGCTCCTGGATAATAGCTGGCACAAAGTGATCTTCGTTCATGACAATAAACTATTTAAATGTTGATGTTTAACCCCTTAACCCCTTAAGGACCGGGGTTTTTTCCATTTTTGCACTTTCGTTTTTTGCTCCTTGCCTTTAAAAAATCATAACTCTTTCAATTTTGCACCTAAAAATCCATATGATTACTTATTTTTTGTGCCACCAATTCTACTTTGTAATGACGTCAGTCATTTTGCCCAAAAATCTACGGTGAAACGGAAAAAAAAATTAATTGTGTGACAAAATTGAAAAAAACCCCCGCTGTTTTGTAACTTTTGGGGGCTTCCGTTTCTACGTAAAAATGACACCTTATCTTTATTCTGTAGGTCCATACGATTAAAATTATACCCTGCTTATATAGGTTTGATTTTGTCGTACTTCTGGAAAAAATCATAACTTCATGCAGGAAAATTAATACGTATAAAATTGTCATCTTCTGACCCCTATAACTTTTAAATTTTTCCGCGTATGGGGCAATATGAGGGCTCATTTTTTGTACTGTGATCTGAAGTTTTTAACGGTAACATTTTTGTATTGATAGGACTTATTGATCGCTTTTTATTCCTTTTTTCATGATATAAAAAGTGACCAAAAATGCACTATTTTGGACTTTGGAATTTTTTTTGCACGTACGCCATTGACCATGCTGTTTAATTAACTATATATTTTTATAATTCGGACATTTCCGCACGCGGTGATACCATATATGTTTATTTTTATTTACACAGTTATTTTTTTTATGGGAAAAGGGGGGTGATTCAAACTTTTAATAGGGGAGGAGTTAAATGATCTTTATTCACTTTTTTTTCACTTTTTTTTTGCAGTGTCATAGCTCCCATAGGGACCTATAACACTGCACACACTAATCTTTTACATTGATCACTGGTTTCTCATAAGAAACCAGTGATCAATGATTCTGCCGCTTAACTGCTCATGCCTGGATCTCAGGCACTGAGCAGTCATTCGGCGATCGGACAGCGAGGAGGCAGGTAGGGACCCTCCTGCTGTCCTGTAAGCTCTTCGGGATGCCGTGATTTCACCACGGTTATACCAAACAGCCCACTGAGCTAACCGGCAGTTTTTACTTTCACTTTTAGCCGCAGCTTTGAGCGAGCGGCTAAAGGGTTAACGCCGGGCCCGCCGTGATATGATGCGGGGTCACCGTGGGTCCCCGCGTTATATCACAGGAGCGGGACCAAGGATGTACTCATACGTCCTTGGTCCTTAAGGGGTTAAGGATGGAGGGTTTTTCTGTTTTTGCATTTTCGTTTTTTCCTCATCACCTTCTAAAAATAATAATACTTAAAATTTTGCACCTAAAAATCCATATGATGGCTTATTTTTTTGCGCCACCAATTCTAAAAAACTAATTTTTTTTTATTTACAACTGTAAAAAAATTATTCAATTACTGCAATCAGCAATATTATATTTTAACAAATTATTTAGCTCAGCAACAAAAAGCAACAAGCCTTTTTTATCATAAGAACTGTCAATATGTGGAACAGTCTACCTCAGGAACTGGTGCCTGCAAATACAGTTTGCACATTCTTAAACCAAAATAACATTAATTTGTATGTAGAAATATAAAATCAAATTTCCTGCCCTTCATCCACCCACACTTGTTCCCTTCTCCGTTCCTTGGTTGAACTTGATCAGCATGTGCCTTTTTTAACCATACTAACTATGTGAGTATGTATCAAATGCAGCAAGTTTATTTAAAAGAATAGATCATTACAACAACTTGGAACACAACCATACCACTAAGCCAAGAAATATTTACATAGTTTGAAAGGTTGAAAAAAGACAAGAGTCCATCAAGTTTAACCTAAAGTCCTACTGTGTTGATCCAGAGGAAACACCCCTACGAGGCTGAAGCCAATTGCCCCAACCTCTCCAGATCCCTCTGTAATATTATGTTATCCTCCTCTGTGGTGATCACCTTACCCAGTTAAGTGTCATCTGCAAATATAGAAATTCTACTCTCTAATCCTTCTACAAGGTCATAAATAAACATATTGAAAAGAAGTGGACCCAGTACTGACCCCTGTGGTACCACACTAGTAACTGTCACCCAAACTGTCACTGAGCCAGTTGCTGAACCATTTACATATGTCCTCCCCTAGTCTCAGCATCCTCATTTTAAGTACTAACATTTTGTGTGGTACAGTATCAAATGCCTGAAATAAGTCAAGATATACAATATTCACAGCTTCATCCTGATCCAATCTATAACTGAACTCAGAGGCTGATCAGATTAGTCTGACAGGACCGATCCTGCATAAACCCATGTTGGCAATGTGTTAGAAGATTATTTTTGTAAAGATTTCCCAGAATTGCATCTCTCAGAAAACCCTCAAAAATCTTACTCACAATAGATGTTAAAGGGGCATTCCGATGGAAAACATTTTTTTTTTGTTTTTAAATCAACTGGTGGCAGAAAGTTAAACAGATTTGTAAATTACTTCTATTAAAAAATCTTAATCCTACCAGTACTTATTAGCTGATGAATACTACATATATCTCTGTCCATTTTAAGAACTGTCCAGAGTAGGAGAAACCCCCATATCAAACATATGCTGCTCTGGACAGCTCCTAAAATGGACAGAGATGTCAGCAGAGAGCACTGTGCTTGTGATGTCAGCAGAGAGCTCTGTGTTCCATAAAGAAAATAATTTCCTCTGTAGTATTCAGCAGCTAATAAGTACTGAAGGATTAAGATTTTTTAATAGAAGTAATTTACAACTCTGTTTACATTTTTGGCACCAGTTGATAAAAAAAAAAAAAGTTAAAGGGAGTACCCCTTTAACCTGTTGGGATGGAGTGCGTACCTATACGCCCATCGCCCACTCCCTTTCTATAACGCGGGGCCACATCATAGCAGGTCGGGCCCGGCTTCTAACAACGGCCGGGACCTGTGGCTAATAGCAACTTCAATTTAATTCAAAGTAATTCATTGCAGGTTAGCCCAGGGGGCTGTTCGGATCGCTGCAATGAAATCGCAGCATACCGAACAGCTTACAGGACAGCAGGAGGGTCCCTACCTTCCTCCTCGCTGTCCAATCGCCAAATGACTGCTCAGTGCCTGAGATCCAGGCATGAGCAGTCAAGCGGCAGAATCAATGATTAATGGTTTCCTATGAGAAACCATTGATCAATGTAAAAGAACAGTGTGTGCAGTGTTATAGTCCCCTATGGGAGCTATAACATTGCAAAAAAAGTGAAAAAAAAAAAAAACCCTTCCCTAATAAAAGTTTGAATCCCCCCCCTTTTCCCATTTAAAAAAAAACTGTAAATAAAAACAAACATACGTGGTATCGCCGTGTGCGGAAATGTCCGAATTATAAAAATATATCGTTAATTAAACCACACAGTCAATGGCGTACGCGCAAAAAAAATGCCAAAATCCAAAATAACGTATTTTTGGTCACTTTTTCTATCATGAAAAAAATGAGTAAAAAGTGATCAAAAAGTCTGATCAATACAAACATGGTACCGCTAAAAACTTCAGATCACGGCGCAAAAAATGAGCCCTCATAACACCCCGTACGTGGAAAAATGAAAAGTTATAGGGGTCAGAAGATGACAATTTTAAACGTATACATTTTCCTGAATGTAGTTATGATTTTTTCCAGAAGTACGACAAAATCAAACCTATATAAGTAGGGTATCATTTTAATCGTATGGACCTACAGAAAAATAAAAATAAAAACACAAAAAATGGGTTAGTTAATTTTGGGAGCTCTCCTGTGGAGAGAATGCCCATAAAGTGCATAAAGCAGTGTATCCCAAACTGGGAGCCTCCGTGTAATTAGTAGGATGGGGTTCGGCCCTAAGGGTTAACCTTTCTGTTGTTTGGTTGACATCAATCACCACTTCGCCCAGTGATTGGCTGAGCGGCAATATGATGTATTTTGCTCTGGCTCCAAACTTTTTCCTTTTGCCCGGGCCCATTATGTCACACTGCCCCTCAACCAATCACTGGCTGAGGCGCGGGACACTGCTGCAGCCAACAATTCTCTGAGCTGCACCATGATATATTGAGCTTAGAAAGCAAGAGAATTGCATCGGTGACCGCAGCAGGATACAGGAGGCATCAGGGGAGCCTAGGAGTAGTTTAGAAGTTTATTTTATCCTGACAGAATGGGCATAGTTAGAAAAAAACACCCTCCCTCAGATAACCTCTTTAACCCATTCCCACCCTATAACGTATAGTTACATCATGGGTGAAAATACATAAACACAAAATGATGAACATTTACGTCATCTAACATTACTGGTCTTTGAGTCGAGCGCAGGAGCTGCGCTCAATTAAAAAGCCGTGAGAAATGGCAGCTATAAGCAGCCAGGAATCACCTTTAATGCTGGACAGCAGAGATCCTGCCAATGCCCGCCATTACCCCTTTATATAATCCGAACTAAGTTGATCCTGGGATCTAAAGTGTAAACTCCCTAGCACCGGTGGGTTTGGAGGCTTATTGGGAACACCATGGGAATATTGCTAGGTCTTGATTAGCTGGGATGACAGCCAGAGGTAACATACCCTCCTTTGTGCTATCCAATCATCACTTCAAGTATACAGGCAGCCTCAGCAGCCATTATAAGTGAAGCACCAATAAGAATAATCAATACTATGCCATACTATGAGGACTTCAAAATAGTGAAGAAATAATTTTAAAAAAATGCAATAAATGTGAATAAGCCCTCCCCCTAATAAAAGATGGCCTTTTACCATTTTTCAAATAAAAGAAACTGTAAATAAAAATAAGCGTAAACTACTGCGGAAATTTCTGAACTACTAAAATATAATGATAGTGAAACCGAACGGTGAATAGCGTAAATGTTTAAAAAAAAATACTGTACTCCGGAATTGCTGATTTTGGTCACTTCATATACCAGCAAAAAAAAAACTAAAAACTTAAAAAGTGATCAAAAAGTCCCATGAAAACAAAAGTAGTACCAATAAAAACTACAGATCACAGCTCAAAAAATTTGACCTTAAACAGCCCTGTATACGAAAAAAAAAAAAAAAAAAGAGTAATAGGAGTCAGAAGTGTTAGAAGAGTCAGAAGGAGTTAAAATTGTTGTAACCTACAGAATAAAGCTAATGTCATTTTAACTGTAAAGTGCACTGTGTAGACCCGAAACCCAAAAATTGCTAAATACATTTTTTTAATGTAATTTGGCCCCTTAATTATTATTTTTTTTTATTGGGTGGTAGCTGTATCATTAAAGGAGTACTATGATGAGCAAATAAATATCACCATAGAATAGGGTTCGTAAATACCTTTAAATAGAGGTGGTGATCTCCAGGATCGGTCCAGCGGTTCTCCAGCTACAGCCCCCGGTAATTTTGCATACTTCCGGGTACTGTACGTCTGAAACTGACGTCATAATTGACGTTACCCATCATTCCTAGCGCATATGATTCCGGTCACAATCCCTCCCTCAGTCTTTCTCCCCACCCCTAATATTATTCTTCACTGCCTCGTATTTGCCTCCCCCTGTCTCTAGCCACCACCCAGAGCCACTACGCCATCTCCTCCCCCCCCCCCTACATCCTCCAATCAAGCTGAGATCGCGCTGCATATTGGCGTAGGTTGCTTTGTGAATATAACAGATAGTTACGGCGGCGTAACTATCTGTTATATTACTGGTGGAATAAGATCACATGTCCGGTCCTTGTATGCTGGCGAATGCGCATGCGCGCGACTCGCCGGATGATAGGAGGGAGGTTAGAGAGGCGTTTACTCAGCCCAGCGAATGCCGGCTGAGTAAGCGAACAGCGTTATGAATATTCAACTTGGGGCGTGACATGGACGCACTGTCTGGGGAGGGCTGACAGAGGGGAGGAACGGAGAAACGATGACGTTTCGTTGCAGACAAGGCCGCTGACGCGCACATACTGATGAACGACAGTCATAATGCTGTGAGGGAGGCTGCACTTCCGGATTCGCTGTAAAACAACGATTCGTACACAGAAGGCAATGGAGGTAATTGGGAGTATTATATAACTTTGTAAATCAGAGCTAATGGCGTTAAAAAGATTTAGTTTAGAGTACTCCTTTAATTAAAAAACCAAAAAAAAAACACTGTTATTAAACGGTTAATTTATCTTCCATGCCGGGGCATAGGAACCCCCACAAATCGGCGGGGGATAGCATTATAACTGTGCGTCTATGCAGGGGTGGGGCCATAAAGGGGCGTGTCAAAGGGGAGGAGCCAAAAGGGACAGAACCACTCAATATTGCATGACGGTACCAAATTGAGCTTAATTTTTGCTTAATTTATATGTGCCCCTGTATAGTCATAATCCATTAGCCGATACCCTTGAGAAAGTCAGCGTAGCTGACAAAACGTCGGGGGGGGGGGGGCAAATAGACACTACATTTCAATATCAGACTAATGTCCTAACTTACTCAATAATACAGCACATCCAGAGCAAGTGCATTTATCGATATAAACCGAGCTGGGCTACTTAGGATGTGCTAAATGAATTGGGAACAGAGTCTGTAATTTTAACAATATAACTGTTCAATAAGTTTGGTCAAGAATTTTAATATAAAACATTAATAAAGTTAATACATTTTAGGGGGGATTTCTAGTTTAGGGCTTACCCCTTGGGGGGTGACCCCTAAAGGTTGTTGATTGCAATTTTGCCCTGGAATCCTTGTAAATTTTTTGTTACCTGTACAGTCATAATCCCCCCTCTGTAGCCAGTAATATGCCCCATGTACAGTCATAATGCCCACTCTGTATCTACTATGCCCTCTGTACATAGTCATAATACCCCCTCTGTTGCTGCTATGCCCCCTGTGCAGTCGTTATGCCCCCTCTGTATCCAATATGCCCTCTGTACACAGTCATAATGCCCCCTTTGTATCCTCTATGCCCCTGTACACAGTCACAATGCCCCCTCTGTAGCCAGTAATATGCCCTCTGTACTGCACAGTGGGCATTATGACTACAGAGGGGCATAGAGGCTACAGAGAGTGTCTTATGACTGTACAGGGAACAAATTACTGGCTACAGAGGGCTCATTCTGTGTATAAGGGACATATTAATGGCTACAGAGGGGGGCATAATGACTGCATAGGAGACATTGTGGCTACATAGGAGGCATTATGTCCCCCTCTGTATCCACTATACCCCCTGTACAGTCATAATGCCCCCCCCATAGCTCCCCCTCTGTAGTCAGTAGCCAGATATTATATGCCCTCTCTATATTTATAATAACCTCTCAGAGACCCCAATCATGATTTGGATGTGGTCTACATTGTTCACACAAGTACCTGCCTGTACACACACCCCTCAATTTCTCCAGGGCACCTGTACAGGAACTTGTCACTGCTCCTGCTGTGAATGTTGCTGCCCAGTCCCATCTTCTCTCGCATGTCTTTACAGGTCACATGATAAGAGGTCATGTAATCTGTTCTTCCTTCTCGGCGTCAACACTGCAGGATTCGATTCTACAGTCAGATGGTACAGTGCCTCCATATATATTTTAAGCCCCCATAGGTAGGTGTAGGTGCCCATATTGCCCCCATAGCTAGTTGTAGGCCCCCACAGGTAGATGTAGGCCCCCATAGGTAGGTGTAGACCCCATAGGTAGGTGTAAACCCCCATACAACATATTGCCCCATAGGTAGATGTAGGCCTCCATACTACATATTGCCCCCGTAGGTAGGTTAAGGCCTCCACAGGTAGCTGTAGGTCCCCATAGGTAGGTGTAGGCCTCAATATTGCCCCCATAGGTAGATGTAGGCCCCATAGGTAGGTGTAGGTACCCACATTGCCTCCATAGGTAGATGTAGGCCCCCATACTACATATTGCCCCCATAGGTAGGTGTAGGCCCCATATTATCCCTCCATAGGTAGGTGTAGGACCTCATAGGTAGATGTAGGCCTTAATTTTGCCCCCAAAAGTAGATGTAGGCCCCAATTAGTAGATGCAGGCACCACGTTGCCCCCATAAGTAGATGTAGGCCCCATAGTCCCCCCATAAGTAGATGTAGTCCCCATAAGTAGATGTAGGCCCCCATATTGCCCACATAAGTAGATGTAGGCCCCCATAAGTTGATGTAGGCCCCCATAGTTCCGCCCATAAGTAGATGTAAGCCCCCATAAGTAGATGTAGGCCCCCTTAAATAGATGTAGGCCCCCCAGTGCCACCATTGGTAGATATAGGCCCCCAGTGCCCCCATAGTTAGGTGTAGGCCCGCTATGCCCCCACAAACATACTGCCTCCAGTCATGTACTGAATATGGCTGCAGGCAGTATGTCTGTGTACTGAGCCGCCTCTGTGCTCCAATCTCACTGCTCCTTCGGTCCGGGACCTATGGGCTATAGCAGCAGGTCCCTGGATTGGAGGAGCAGTGAAGGCAGCATGCTGTGCCGGTATAATTACTTGGCCGGCTGCCCGTCTTCCTGCTCCGCGCCATTGCTTCTGCCCAGGCTCACACAGACACATCAGCGATGTGCCTGCGTGCCCCGCCTCCCAGCAGCCTCCAGTCTTTTAAAGTGGCCGCACGCTCGGCCCCCGGCAGAAGACTGGGACATCCCTGCATCCCCCTGACGCTGACTCCTTCTCTTCTCCCTTCCCTTCGCAATCCCAGCTTTGCTTGCAGTCTCACTTTGTAAGTTGGGACTGCGGGCAAAACTGGGGGGATTCAGTAATTATCGGTCCCCCCACATGATTTCCTAGACCCATGTTCCATGCTGTGAATTGTAAGCAAGTTTCTGGTGCATTATCATACTCTGGGAAAGAAGATCTTTTTGAAGTAGAAGCTTCCAATATCTGTTCCTCAAAAGCATTAAAGGGGTACTCCGCTGCTCAGCATTTGGAACAAACTGTTCCGAACGCTGGAGCTGGCGCCAAGTGTTCGTGATGTCATAGCCCCCTCATGACATCATGCCCCACCCCCTCAATGCAAGTCTATACCCCTCCCATAGACTTGCATTGAGGGGGTGGGGCGTGATGTCATGAGATGGCGGGGCTGTGACATCACAAGCTCCCGGCACCAGCTCCAGTGTTCGCCTTTAAAGCAACGGAACCAGGCCCCTAGTGGCCAGAAAGGTAGGATTAGAATTGCCTGGTTCATTTCTTAACCCCTTAAGGACCACGGGTTTTTCTGTTTTTGCACTTTCGCTTTTTCCTCCTCACCTTTTCAAAATCATAACCCTTTCAATTTTGCACCTAAAAATCCATATGATGGCTTATTTTTTGCACCACCATTTCTACTTTGCAGTGACATCAGTCATTTTACCTAAAAATCTACGGTGAAATGAAAAGAAAAAAATCATTGTGCGACAAAATGTAAGAAACAACGCCATTTTGTAAATTTTGGGGGCTTCCGTTTCTACGCAGTACATTTTTGGGTAAAAATGGCACATTGGCCCTTATTTACTAAGAGTGTTGTGTAGGTTTCTTTGTGGGTTTTAATTCCCTACAATTTATTTTCCATGGTATTTACTAAGGTTTCCCACATTTTCCACTTTCCCTACACTTTGCTTTTTTTTTTACACATGCTCTGATCTGTCGGGTTTTCCTCAGCTGAAATCCACCACATTTTTTGTGGAAACTTTAGTAAATGTGTTGCGTTTTTGTGAAAATGTCAGGAACCCGCCCCTTTTCTGTGACCACGTCCCCTTTTCCCAACAGCCACGCCCATGTTCGGGTTTACTTATCAAAATGGAGAGTTAGTTGGGGTTTTTTCAATTCAGGCGCAATTTCAGGTGCAAATTTTGGCGCAGACAGAATTTCAGGCGCAAATTCTGGCGCAGACAGAATTTCAGGCGCAATGCGCCCGAAACTGGCGCACAACCCGACAAGACATGTCTGGTTTGCAATAGTAAATGAGGGCTATTATCTTTATTCTGTACGTCAATACGATTAAAATGATATTCTACTTATATAGGTTTGATTTTGTCGTACTTATGAAAAAAATAAGAACTACATGCTTTATGTTTAAAATTGTCATCTTCTGACCCTTATAACTTTTTTATTTTACCGTGTATGGGGCGGTATAAGGGCTCATTTTTTGCACCGTTTAGCGTTGTATTGATCTGACTTTTTGATCGCTTTTTATTCATTTTTTCATGATAGGAAAAGTGACCAAAAATATGTTATTTTGGACTTTTGAATTTCTTTGCTCATACGCCATTGACTGTGTGGTTTAATTGATATATTTTTATAGCTTGGACTTTTATTAGGGAAAGGGTTAAATCACATTGGGGGAGATTTTTCAAAATCTGTACAATGGAAAAGTTTCCCACTTGCCCATAGCAACCAATCAGATCGCTTATTTTATTTTGCAGAGGCCTTGTTAAAAATGAAAGAAGCAATCTGGTTGCTATGGGCAACTGGGCAACTTTTCCTCTGCACAGGTTTTGATAAATCTCCCCCATTAACTTTATTTTTTTTTTCACTTTTTTTTGCAGTGTTATAGCTCCCATAGAGGGCTATAACACTGCACACACTGATCTTTTACACTGATCACTTCAAAGCCATAGCTTTGCATTGATCAATGTTATCGGCGGTCGATTGCTCAAGCCTGCATCTCAGCCTTGGAGCAATCAAACGCCGAACGGACGCGCCGGAGGAAGGTAAGAGGACCTCCACTTGCGTCATAGCTGATCGGTACACTGCATTTTCACTGCTGGGAAGCTTTTACTTTCATTTTAGACGCGGGTTTCAACTTTGAACACCGCGTCTAAAGGGTTAATAACTTGCGGCACCGCGATCGCTGCCGCGCGCTATTAGCCCCAGGTCCCGGCATGAGTTACATGCCAGGACCGACCCGATATGACACAGGGTCACCGTGTTATATCGCGGGAACCGGCCAAGGACGTAAATATATGTCCTTGATCGTTAAGGGGTTAAAGGGGTACTCCAGTGGAAAACCTTTTTTTTTTTTTTTTTAACCAACTGGTGCCAGAAAGTTAAACAGATTTGTAAATTACTTCTATTAAAAAAATCTTAATCCTTCCAGTACTTTTTAGGGGCTGTATACTACAGAGGAAATATTTTTCTTTTTGGATTTCTCTTATGTCACGACCACGGTGCTCTGCTGACCTCTGCTGTCCATTTTAGGAACTGAGCATATGTTTGCTGTGGGGATTTTATCCTGCTCGGGACAGTTCCTAAAATGGACAGCAGAGGTCAGCAGAGAGCACCGTGGTCGTGACATAAGAGAAATCCAAAAAGAAAAACATTTCCTCGGTAGTATACAGCCCCTAAAAAAAGTACTGGAAGGATTAAGATTTTTTAATAGAAGTAATTTACAAATCTGCTTAACTTTCTGGCACCAGTTGATCTAAAAAAAATAAAAATAAAAAAAAAAGTTTTCCATGGGAGTACCCCTTTAAATCAATTACTTCAGAGTTCTTGGTATAAGAGATTTTTTAAGAAAAGACATTTATAAAGAGATTTTTCTACCAAACAAAAAGCCTATCTAATGCCAGTGGATGATCTTGAATTCAGTACGAGAGAAGTGGGTTAAAAAGGTGGGCCTTATTACTATTTTTCAATGGTCTAACCTTCTGGAATCTGACTCTCTCCTGTCTCTTAGTGAGACCCACCGCCTCTCAAATATATTTGGTGCATGCTTTCTATGTAATATAGGGCTTAAAGGGGTAATCCGGTGAAAAACTTTTTTCTTTTAAATCAACTGGTGGCAGAAAGTTAAACATATTTGTAAACTACTTCTATTAAAAAATCTTAATCCTTCCTGTACTTATTAGCTGCTGAATACTACAGAGGAAATTCTTTTCTTTTTTGAATGCTCTCTGATGACATCACTAACACAGTTCTCTCTGCTGACATTATTATAATAATAACGCTTTATTTATTGTTGTCCTTAGTGGGATTTGAACCTAAGTCCCCAGCACTGCAAGGTAGCAGTGCTAACCACTAAGCCACCATGCTGCCCTTAGTATACATCTGCTATGCATCTGCTATGCATCTGCTATGCATGGTTGCTAAAATGGACAGAGGTGTCAGCAGAGAGCACTGTGTTTGTGATGTCATCAGTGTTCCAAAAAGAAAGGAATTTCCTCTGTAGCATTCAGCAGCTAATAAGTACTGGAAGGCTACCATAAAATTTTTTACCTAATGTCCCAGCAGCATGATGAGACCATATAGTGGCTGAATGACACAGCGTGGAGATGGCGGCAGCATCTAGTGGCTGAATGACACAGCCTGGAGTTGGCAGTAGCATGAGGAGACCACATAGTGGCTGAATTACAGAGCATGGAGGTGGCGGCAGCATGAGGAGAACATATAGTGGCTGAATGACCCAGCCTGGAGTTTGCAGCTGAATGACAAAGCATTGAGGTGGCGGCAGCATGAGCAGAACATATAGTGGCTGAATGACCCAGCCTGGAGTTTGCGGCTGAATGACACAGCCTGGAGTTGGCGGCAGCATATAGTGGCTGAATGACACAGGCTGGAGTTTGTGGTAGGATGAGGAGACCATATAGTGGCTGAATGACACAGCATGGAGGTGGCTGCAGCATGAGGAGAACATATGGTGGAAGTATGAGACAGCTTGGAGCTGGCATCAGCATGATTTGAACATATGGTGGCAGAATGAGACAGCCTGGAGGTGGCAGCAGCATCAGGAATTCTGAAAGTGACCCAGTGACAGAGTGGTGCGGTGGGTGGCAATACCAGTATCCGGTGACAAAGGTGGGTGAAAAAAGGAGAACTTGGCATCAGATGTGTGGCATCAGGCGGGTGGCAGGATCAGAATAGTATCTGAGGCAGGTAGGCAGAAGAAAACGGTCTCTTTTGTAAAAGTGTTAGTGTGCACATGTAAGTATTGAGGATATGCGTTACGTAAAACGTAACTTTTAATAATATGCGTAGGATAAAATATATGGCCCCAATTTTTTTAATTAATAAGGGGTGCAGTGAGCATTTACGCCCCATAGGTGTCTGACAGATTTTTTGAACAGTCGTCCGTAAAAATGAAAAATGACATTTTTCATTTGCACAGCCCACTGTTCCAGAGATCTATCAAGGGCCATTGGGGTGTAAAATGCTCACTGCACCCCTTATTACATTCCGTGAGGGGTGTAGTTTCCGAAATAGGGCCACATGTGGGGGGGGGGGGTCCATTGTTCTGGTAGCACGGGGGGCTTTGTAAACACACATGACCCCTGACCTCCATTCCAAACAAATTCTCTCCCCAAAAGCCCAATGGCGCTCCTTCTCTCCTGAGCATTGAAGTTCGCCCACAGAGCACTTTACATCCACATATGGGGTATTTTCATACTCAGAAGAAATGGGGTTTCACATTTTGGTGGGGATTTACTCCTATTACCTCTTGTAAAAATGGTAAGTTTGGGGGGAAAAAATGCATTTCAGTGAAAAAAAAAATGTTTTTCATTTACACATCCGACTTTAATGAAAAGTCGTCAAACACCTGTGGGGTGTTAAGGCTTACTGTACCCCTTGTTACGTTCTTTGAGGGGTGTAGTTTCCAAAATAGTATGACATGTGAGTTTTTTTGCTGTTCTGGCACCATAGGGGCTTCCTAAATGCGACATGCCACCAAAAACCATTTCAGCCATTTCGCAGTGCATTAATTTGACATCCACACATTGGGTTTTTCCATACTCAGAAGAGATGGTGTTACAAATTTGGGGGGGGGGGGGCATTTTCTCCTATTACCCCTTGTAAAAATGTAAAATTTGGGGGAAAACTAGCATTTTAGTGGGAAAAAAAAATAAAATTAATTTACACATCCAAATTTAAATGAAAAGTCTTCAAAAACCTGTGGGGTGTGAAGGTTAACTGTACCCCTTGTTACGTTCCTTGAGGGGTGTAGTTTCCAAAATAGTATTCCACATGTTTTTTTTTTTTTTTGCTGTTCTGGCACCATAAGGGCTTTCCGAAATGTGATATGTTCCCAAAAACCATTTCAGAAAAACTCCCTCTCCAAAATCCCAATCCCATTGTCGCTCCCTCCCTTCTGAGCCCTCTACTGTGCCCGCCGAACACTTCACATCCACATATGAGATATTTCCTTACTCGAGAGAAATTGGGTCACAAATTTTGGGGGGGGGGGGGATTTCCCTCCTTTTTGAATTTTTCTTTTCTCCTTCACTTTGCTGCTATTCCTGTGAAACACCTAAAGGGTTTAAAGGGGTTATCCAGGAAAAAACTTTTTTTTTTAAATTTTTTTTTATATTTCAACTGGCTCCAGAAAGTTAAACAGATTTGTTAATTACTTCTATTAAAAAACCTTAATCCTTCCAACAATTATCAGCTGCTGAAGTTGAGTTGTTCTTTTCTGTATGACAACAGTGCTCTCTGCTGTCCAGAGTAGAGGTAAATCCCCATAGCAAACCCCTTCTACTCTGTGCAGTTCCCGAGACAGGCAGAGATGTCAGCAGAGAGCACTGTTGCCATACAGAAAAGAGCAACTCAACTTCGGCAGCTGATAATTGTTGGAAGAATTAAGATTTTTAATAGAAGTAATTTACAAATCTGTTTAACTTTCTGGAGCCAGTTGATATATATATATATATATATAAAAAAAAACGTTTTTTTTCCTGGAATACCCCTTTAACACACTTACTCAATGTCATTTGAATACTTTGAGGGGTGCAGTTTTTATAATGGGGTCAATTATGGGATATTTCTAATATGAAGGTCCTTCAAATTTTGGAATTTTTCACCAAGAAATAATGCAAGTATCGAGGAAAATTTACCACTATGTTAAAGTAGAATATGTCACGAAAAAACTATCTCAGAATCAAATTCATAAGTAAAAGCATCCCAGAGTTATTAATGCTTAAAGTGACAGTGGTCAGATGTGCAAAAAACGCTCTGGTCCTTAAGGTGAAAATGGGCTTGGTCCTTAAGGGGTTAGTTATGCCACTACTAGAGATGAGTGAATTTCTGAAAAATTCAATTCGGCCGATTCGCTGAATTTTCCCCCCCTAAAAATTGGTTCAGACTGAATTTATTCTCGGCGAATCGCTATTAAAAGCGGCTACTTCTGGCCTACAGAGAGGCTCAATAGAGGTGTAGAACACTTTGCCTTGTCCTAACACGCATAGGGAGTATGCTGTTAGTGAAATAATGCTGTTATTCAGTATGACATGCAGATTACAGGCATCGCTATTAGAATCACTGCCACAGAGCGTCTGGATGTGGCAGATTTTTTATGTAATTTTTATTTAATTCAATTTTAATTTATTTACATTTTTTGATTACCCATTCTCGTGAGCATCGAGCTGGTGGTCCTCCACCAAGCGAGATACCACCTGTTCAGCCCCTGCTTCTCAGTGCCCCCCCTGACTATAAAAGTGTGAATGTTTCATTTAATCAGTTATTGTTCATTTTTATCGCTCCAAGCTGTTTAATTGGATTCTTGTGAAAATTCCACAGGTAATATGACGTCGACGACCATAGGGCCTCAGTCTTGAAAAGATTACATTGATTTTTTCTAAATTTAAGATTTATATTAGATTCCCAAGTTTAATGTCCCGGTTTACTTTGAACTAATACTTTATGACCACATAACCCAATCTAACAAGGAGTCACATGGCGGCACAATGACAGAGCCTAGAGATGGAAGCAGCATCAGGAGACCATAATCTGGCAGAATGACACAGCCTGCAATTGGCGGCAGCAAGAAGAGACCATATAGTGGCTGAATGACACAGCCTGGAGCTGGCGGCAGCATGAGGAGACGATAGGGCCTCACAATCCCTAAGATTAAAAGATGAATTTTAAAATTTAAATGGAAGATGTATGGTAGCTAGTGCTACCATAAAAATTATAAGTTAATGTCCCAGGCCCAGCAGCATGAGCAAACCATACAGTGGCTGAATGACATAGCCTGGAGGTGGTGGAAGCATGATGAGAACATATAGTGGCTGAATGACACAGCCTGGAGTTGGAGGCAGATGAGGAGACCATATAGTGGCTGAATAGCACAGCCTGAACTTGGCGACAGCATGAGTAGAACATATAGTGGCTGAATGACACAGGGTGGAGGTGGCGTCAGCATGAGGAGACCTTATAGTGCCTGAATGGCACAGCCTGGAGGTGGTGGAAGCATGAGGAGACCATAAAGTGGCAGAATGACACAGCCTGGAGGTGGCAGAAGGACGAGGAGACTATTTTGTGGCTGAATGGCACAGCCTGGAGTTGGCGTCAGCATGAGAACATATGGTGGCTGAATGTGACAGCCTGGAGGTGGCAGCAGCAGCATCAGGAGTCCTGAAAGTGACCCGGTGACAGAGTCGTGCGGTGGGTGGCAATACCAGTATATGGTGACAAAGGTGGGTGAAAAAAGGTCTGGTGCGGAAGAATATTTGTAACTGGGGAGCAGCGTTTTAAATCTGTTTGGCACTATCCATATTTGTGAAGTGTTGGAGTGGCACCACGGTCAATCTACTCTGATGCATCAGGCATTGGTGGGTGTAAATCCTGGCTGATCCATGCCTGACTCATCTTCACAAAGGTCAATCTCTCCACATATTTTGTGGACAGACGAGTTCTCTCTGGGGGGACTATGGGACACGATGGAGGATGAGGAGGCGGAGTTGCACACTGTCGCAGGACCAACGGCCTGAGAGCGTGGAGACGGAAGTGGCGTGACCTGTCCAAGTTGCTGTTGTGGCTGTGCAGGAACCACATTCTCCCATTCAACCATACGTTGTTCCCTTCCACCTTTAACCCCTTAACGACCACGGACGTAAATGTACGTCCTGGTTTGGCAGGACTTCCCTCACCAGGACATATATTTACGTCCTGTGTATGACCGCGAGCATTGGAACGGTGCTCACGTCATACACGGCAGGTTCCAGCTGCTAGTAGCTGCTCCGGCCATCTCCCGGGTCTTCTGCTCTCGTCTGAGATTGAGCAGGCCAGAGCAGAAGATCACCAATAATACTGAGAAGTGCTGTGTCCTATACATAGCACTGAAGAGTATTAGCAATCAAAGGATTGCTATAGATAGTCCCCTATGGTAACATAAAAAGTTGGAAAAAAAAAGTTGAAAAAAGTAAAAATAAAAAGTAAAAAAAAAAAAGTAAAAAATGAAAATTGTCCGTTTTTCCCCATTTTACCCCCAAAAAGTGTAATTTTTTAAATAAACATATTTGGTTTTGTCGCGTGCGTAAATGTCAGTACTATCAAAATATAATGCTAATTATGCCATATGGTGAATGGCGTAAACATAAAAACATTTTTAAAAAGTCCAAAAATGCTGCTTTTTTGTCACATTTTATTTAAAAAAATTAATAAAAAATGATTTAAAAGTTTTATATATGCAACTGTGGTATCGATAAAAAGTACAGATGACGGTGCAAAAATTCAGCCCTCATACCGTCCTATATATGGAAAAATGAAAAAGTTATAGGTGGTCAAAATAGGGCGATTTTAGATTACTGATTTTGTACAAAAAGTTTTAGATTTTTTCTAAGCGGTACAAAAATATAAAAGTATCTAGCCATGGATATCATTTTAATCATATTGACCCACAGAATAAAGAACACATGTCATTTTTACCGTAAAGTATACAGTGTGAAAATAAAACCTCCAAAATGTGCAAAATTGTGATTTTCATAAAAATTTCCTCCCTTAAAATTTTTTTGGGGGGTTCGCCGTACATTTTATGGTAAAATTAGAGGTTTCACTACAAAGTACAATTGGTCACGCAAAAAACAAGCCCTTATATGGGTCTGTAGATGGAAATATAAAGGAGTTATGGATTTTAGAAGGCGAGGAGGAAAAAACTAAAATGCAAAAATAAAATTGGCCTGGTCCTTAAGGTTAAAATGGGCTTGGTCCTTTACATCGCATCAATACTTGGTGGTGTAGGTGGCACATTGTGTTCCTGCACCCCGGTTCCTGCATTCTCTTAGTGATCACTATATCTGTTGTGGGTATCTTGCCAGCATTATTTGCACTACTATATATCCTATTTCTGTTGTATAGATTGTCTATACACTGCAATATATAGCACCTTATTGACCTGCAGTGTTGTACTTCTTATACTGTTTGTATATATACTACTTTTATTCATAATGGTGCTTATATCTATATTTATATGTACTGTTTGATTAAGGATTTATGTGCAATACCCCCTTACCACCATCTCCCCTGCAGGATATCCGGTGGTGCCGTTTTTTGTGATGCATTGTCTTCCTCTTTGTGTGTATCTAATTTTAGTGCATACCAATAACATTTGTTTTTACCTTTTCATTAAAGTGACTCTTTTTGGAGCTTCTTTGCTTTCTTTTTGCTACACAGTGTGTCACCTCAGTAGTAAGGAGATGACATGAGGAGGTTTGTTAGTGTGTCACCTCAGTAGTAAGGAGATTACATGAGCAGAGGGTTTGTTACAGTGTGTTACCCCAGTAGTAATGTAATTACATGAGGAGGAGGAGGTTTGTTACAGTGTGTCAGCCCATTGGTAAGGTGGGGCATATCAAAGTGCTGAGCCAATGGGGTCACGGGGGCAGCAAAATTAGCTTTTGCCAAGGGTGACAAAAACCCTTGCGCCAACCCTGTCCCTTGGGATTCAGTGGATCAGGCGTGCAAAACCATTTCTTTGCACTGGTCTCAGACCTTATGTTCAGAAACATAGGACTCAGACCATTAAGGACCTAGACAATTTTTATTTTTGCACTTTTGTTTTTTCCTCCTCCCCTTCTAAAAATCATAACACTTTCAATTTTGCACCTACAGACCCATATAAGGGCTTGTTTTTTGCGTCACCAATTGCACTTTGTAATGATGTCAATTGATTCATAACAAAATCTACGGCGAAACCAAAAAATATATATTTGTGGGGTGCAGAATAGGAACAATTGTCCAGTGGGTTAAATCCGCCCACTGCTCCGACCGTGCTATGGTAAGCACCAGACCAAATACGAAAAAGATAAAATGTCCAGTGTGGGTAAAGCGCAAAAAATCTCTTCGTCTTTATTTAATAAAAGCCAGCATACAGAAAAAAAGTGACACTCTGCATCCTTAATCATACATAGTCATTATTAGTATATTTGTGGGGTGAATTTGAAAAACAAATGTCATTTTGTAATTTGGGGGGGCTTACGTTTCTACGCAGTGCACTTTTCTGTAAAAATGACACCTTATCTTTATTCTGTAGGTCCATACGGTTACAAGGATACCCAATTTATGTAGGTTTTATTTTATTTTACTACTTACAAATTATGACTACATGCAACAAAATAAGTATGTTTAAAAATGTCCTCTTCTGACCCCTATAACTTTTTTATTTTTCCACATACGGGGCTATATGAGGGCTATTTTTTTGCACCGTAGTCTCCCCCATGCATGTTGTTCATTTGTTGAGACACTGTAATTTCATTTTTGTGTGTGCACTACATGACAGCTGGTTTGGTATTTGTCTTTATTTTTTTATTTCTTTATTCCTGTGACTTTTTACCTTTTATTTAAGTTTTTTATATGCATATCCTTGCATGATGTACTAGCACTGATGTTAATTGTTGTTTTTTGTCAAAGTTTTTTCAATAAAGACGATTTGATAAAAAATAGTCTCCATTTTTCACATCACTTCCCAGAAAATAGTACCATATACGCAAAAGTAGTACTGATAAAAAAAAAAAATTAGTAGTACGGTACTGTATGCAAGTTATAGGGGTCAGAATAGGAAAATTTTAAGCATAGTTATTCTGTTAAAAAAAAGTTTTACTTTGTCTTAAAAAGTAGTACAGTAATAGACATAGCATGTAAATATGGGTATCATTTTAATCATATTGACCCACAGAATAACAATAACACGTTGGTTTTACTTTAAGTTTGCTGCGTAAAAAGGAAATCCCCTAAAATAGCAAATTCCCTTTTTCTTTCAATTTTCCCTCACAAAGAATATTTTTTTCATTGATTTAAGCCATACATTTTATGTAATATGAAAATATGAAGGGAATTATTTAAATGTACAATTTGTCACGAAAAAAAAGCACCTTGTATGGTTCTGAGGATGGAGCTATGTCTCTTAAAATGTGGGGAGGAAAGATGAAAACGAAAAAATTAAAATTGGCTGTATCCTTAAGGAAAAAGGGGGTTAGAATAGTAGATATTTGAAATTTTTTTATTTAGATATATTTGCATTATCATGAAAAAAGAACAAGTTGTTCCCAGTGTACATAAAATGTTAAATACTGACCTCTGGTGTTACAGTGACAGCGTAACACACTTAGAACTAAGTGTAACTGTAATGTTTACAAAGAAATATTATGCAATAGGAAGGGAACTATGGAGCTATGAATCACAGTTTTCTTAATTGAGATACTAGTTCCATATGCATGATTAATCCCTTAACCCCTTAAGGACCCAGCCATTTTACACCTTAGGACCCGACCATTTTTTGCACATCTGACCACTGCCACTTTAAACATTAATAACTCTGGAATGCTTTTAGTTATCATTCTGATTCCGAGATTGTTTTTTCGTGACATATTCTACTTTAACATAGTGGTAACATTTTGTGGTAACTTGCATCCTTTCTTGGTGAAAAATCCCCAAATTTGATGAAAAATTTGAAAATTTAGCATTTTTCAAACTTTGAAGCTCTCTGCTTGTAAGGAAAATGGATATTCCAAATAATTTTTTTTTATTCACATATACAATATGTCTACTTTATTTTTGCTGAATAAAATGTTCGTGTTTTTACTTTTGGAAGACACCAGAGGGCTTCAAAGTTCAGCAGCAATTTTCCAATTTTTCACAAAATTTCCAAAATCACAATCTTTCAGGGACCAATTCAGGTTTGAAGTGGATTTGAAGGGTCTTCATCTTAGAAATACCCCACAAATGACCCCATTATAAAAACTGCACCCCCCAAAGTATTCAAAATGACATTCAGTCAGCGTTTTAACCCTTTAGGTGTTTCACAGGAATAGCAGCAACGTGAAGGGAAAAACTTTTTTACAAGGGGTAAAAGGAGAAAATGTATAGTTATATGTGTAGCCCAATTTCTCTCGAGTAAGCACATACCTCATATTTCTATGTAAAGTGTTCGGCGGGCGCAGTAGAGGGCTCAGAAGCGAAAGAGCGACAAGGGGATTTTGGAGAGTACGTTTTTCTGAAATGGTTTTTGGGGGGCATGTTGCATTTAGGAAGCCCCTATGGTGCCAGAACAGCAAAATCCCCCACATGGCATACCATTTTGGAAACTAGACCCCTTGAGGAACCTAACAAGGAATAAAGTGAGCCTTAATACCCCACAGGTGTTTCACGACTTTTGCATATGTAACAAAATAAAATAAAAATTTCACTAAAATGTGTGTTTCCCCCCAAATTTCACATTAATATCAGAAAATACCCCCCAAAAATTTGTAACCCCATCTCTTCTGAGTATGGAGGTACCCCATAAGTTGACCTGAAGTGCACTACGGGTGAACTACAACGCTCAGAAGAGAAGGAGTCATATTTGGCTTTTTTAGAGCAAATTTTAATCGGGGGCATGTCGCATTTAGGAAGCCTCTATGGTGCCAGGACAGAAAAAAAAACACATGGCATACCATTTTGGAAACTAGACTCCTTGAGGAATGTAACAAGGAATAAAGTGAGCCTTAATACCCCACAGGGGTTTCACAGCTTTTGCATACGTAAAAAAAAAAAAAATTTCACAAAAATGTGTGTTTCCCCCCAAATTTCACATTTTTGCAAGGGTTAATAGCAGAAAATACCCCCCCCCCCCAAATTTGTAACCCCATCTCTTCTGAGTATGGAGGTACCCCATAAGTTGACCTGAAGTGCACTACGGGTGAACTACAATGCTCAGAAGAGAAGGAGTCATATTTGGCTTTTTGAGAGCAAATTTTGCTCGGGGGGCATGTCGCATTTTGGAAGCCCCTATGGTGCTAGGACAGCAAAATAACCCCGACATGGCATACTATTTTGGAAACTAGACCCCTTGAGGAACGTAACAAGGGGTACAGTGAGCATTTACCCCCCATTGGTGTCTGTCAGATCTTTGGAACAGTGGGCTGTACAAAATTTTAAATTTGCACAGCCCACTGTTCCAAAGCTCTGTCAGACACCAGTGGGGTGTAAATTCTCACTGCACCCCTCATTACATTCCGTAAGGGGTGTAGTTTCCGAAATGGGGTCACGTGTTTTTTTGCGTTTGTCAAAACCGCTGTAACAATCAGCCACCCCTGTGCAAATCACTTCAAATGTACATGGTGCACTCTCCCTTCTGGGTCTTGTTGTGCGCCCCCAGAGCACTTTGCGCCCACATATGGGGTATCTCCGTAGTCGTAAGAAATTGCATTACAAATTTTGGGGGGCTTTTTTTCCCTTTTAACTCTTGTCAAAATGAAAAGTATAGGGCAACACCAGCATGTTAGTGTAAAAAATTATTTTTTTTACACTAACATGCTGGTGTAGACCCCAACTTCACCTTTTCATAAGGGGTGAAAGGAGAAAAAGCCCCCCAAAATGTGTTAGGCAATTTCTCCCGAGTACGGCGATACCCCATATGTGGCCCTAAACTGTTGCCTTGAAATACGACAGGGCTCCAAAGTGAGAGCGCCATGCGCATTTGAGGCCTGAATTGGGGATTTGCATAGGGGTGGACATAGGGGTATTCTAAGCCAGTGATTCCCAAACAGGGTGCCTCCAGCTGTTGCAAAACTCCCAGCATGATTGGACAGTCAACGGCTGTCCGGCAATACTGGGAGTTGTTGTTTTGCAACAGCTGGAGGCTCCATTTTGGAAACAGTAGCGTACCAGACGTTTTTAATTTTTATTGGGGAGGGGAGGGGGGCTGTGTAGGGGTATGTGTATATGTAGTGTTTTTTACTTTTTATTTTGTGTTTGTGTAGTGTAGTGTTTTTAGGGTACAGTCACACGGGCGGGGGATTACAGCGAGTTTCCCGCTGCGAGTTTGAGCTGCCGCGCAAAATTTGCTGCATCGCAAACCTGCAGCCTGATACTCACTGTAAGCCCCCTGCCCATGTGAATGTACCCTGTACATTCACAGGGGGGGGGGGGGGGGGGTAACCTCCAGCTGTTGCAAAACTACAACTCCCAGCATGCACAGTCTATCAGTGCATGCTGGTAGTTGTAGTTTTGCAACAGCTGGAGGCACACGGGTTGGGAAACACTGAGTTAGGAAACATACAATGTTTCCCAACCAGTGTGCCTCCGGTTGTTGCAAAACCACTACTCCCAAACATTCTCAGGCATGCTGGAAGTAGTAGTTCGGCAGCATCTTTAGAGCCAGATGTTGCCGAACTACAACTCCCAGCATGCTTGGAGTTGTAGTTTTGCAACATCTGGAGGACTACAGTTTGTAGACCACTAATACAGTGGTTCCCAATCTGTGCCCTTCCAGATGTTGCAAAACTACAACTCCCAGTATGCCAAAACTGTCCAGGCATGCTGGGAGTTGTAGTTCTGCAACATCTGAAGGGCCAGATGTTACAGAACTACAACTCCCAGCATGCCTGGACAGTAAGGGCATGTTGAGGATGTGTAGTTTTGCAACATCCGGAAGGGGACAGTGGTCTCCAAACTGTGGACCTCCAGATGTTGCAAAACTGCAACTCCCAGCATGCTCAGATGCCAAGGGCTGTCTGGGCATGCTGGGAGTTGTAGTATACAGGGTCCCATTACAGCAATGCATGTCGCTTTACGGTGACGTGCATTGCTGTAAAGGGCCCGACCGCGGCTGAAGAGGAACTCACCTGTCGCCGCCGCCGTCTTCATCGCCGGGATCCGGGTCTTCAGGGACGAGGTAAGTACCGGGGCTGGGCCCCAGCACTCCCCCGTCCCCCGCCACGTCCTCCGGTCTTCCTCCCGTCCTCTCTGGACTTCCAGGGGCCGGGCAGGGCGGGAGGAAGTAACCGCCCCCCCCCCTTGCGATTGGTCACCTCGCTCCTATACTTTAGCATGGTCCTGGCTGTCTGTGACAGCCGGGATCATGCAAAATTACGGGGCCGTCGGGTCCCAGAGACCCGATCAGCCCGGTATCGCTGCACATCTGCATGGCCCCCCTCGGCGTTTGCCCTGGATGCCTGCTGAAGGATTTCAGCAGGGATCCGCTTCCGATCTCTGCCCGGCGCTCGGCAGGGACCGGAAAACGCCAGGGCGTAAGTTTACGCCCTGGGTCCTTAAGTACCAGGGCGCCAGGGCGTAAGATTACGCCCTGGGTCCTGAACAGGTTAAAGGGGTACTCCGGTGAATAACTTTTACTTTTATCAACTGGTGCCAGAAAGTTAAACAGATTTATAAATTACTTCTATTAAAAAATCTTAATCCTTCCCGTACTTATTAGCTGCTGGTTTTTCCGTTTTTGCATTTTCGTTTTTTCCTCCTTACCTTTAAAATAATCATAACTCTTTCAATTTTGCACCTAAAAATCCATATGATGGCTTATTTTTTGCGGCACCAATTCTACTTTGTAATGACGTCAGTAATTTTACCCAAAAATCTATGGCGAAACGGAAAAATAAAACATTGTGAGACAAAATTAAAAAAAAAAACACCATTTTGTAATTTTAGGGGGCTTCCGTTTCTACGCAGTACATTTTTCGGTAAAAATGACACCTTATCTTTATCCTGTAGGTCCATACAATTAAAATGGGACCCTAATTATATAGGTTTGATTTTGTCATACTTCTAGAAAAAATCATAACTACATGAAGAGAAAATGTATATGTTTAAAATTGTCATCTTTTGACCTCTATAACTTTTTTATTTTTCCGCGTATGAGGCGGTATTAGGGCTCATTTTTTGCGCCGTGATCTGAAGTTTTTAGTGGTAATATTTTTGTATTGATCTGACTTTTTGATCGATTTTTATTCATTTTTTTCATGATATAAAAAGTAACCAAAAATACACAATTTTGGACTTTGAAATTTTTTTGCGCGTACGCCATTAACCGTGCGGTTTAATTAATCATATATTTTTATCATTCGGAAATTTCCACACACAGCAATATTACATATGTTTATTTTTACATTTTTTTTTAAATGGGAAAAGGGGGGTGATTCAAACTTTTATTAGGGAAGGGGTTAAATGACCTATAACACTGCACACACTGATCTTTTACATTGTTCAATGGTTTCTCATAGGAAACCATTGATCGATGATTCTGCCGCTTGACTGCTCATGCCTGGATCTCAGGCACTGAGCAGTCATTCGGCGATCGGACAGCTAACTGGCAACTTTTAATGCCGCATCTAAAGGGTTAATAGCGCGCGGCACCGCGATCGGTGGCCCCACGTTATAGAACGGGAGTGGACTCATGACGTACACGTCATGGGTCCTGCATCATTTCTTGGTGAAAAATTCAAAAATGTCATGAAAATTTTTTAAATGTAGAATTTTTCTAACTTTGAAACTCTCTGCTTGTAAGGAAAATGGACATGCCAAATAAATTATATATCGATTCACATATACAATGGGGGAGATATATGAAAGCATTTAGACTGGTTTTTCCTGTCTAAATTTGTTGCACAGAAAGTTGCAGTATAAATATATGCGACTTTTCTGCGACTTTTGCTTTAGAGGATTTTTATAACATGATGCATTCTAGTCTATTTTAGACAGAAAAATGCATTGGTGCTGAATTTATCAAAAGCGACTTTTCAGTGACAAGTCGCATCAGCTGAAAGTACGCTGCAATGTCAGACCATACTGGAGGTTTAAATACAGTCTAAACCATAGATTAAGAAGTCCATGCGCAGAATTTATCAAGAGCCCTGCAACTTTTGATAAATTAGGCGCACAATAGACCGGCCTAACCCTCTGTAGTTTGGTCTATATTGATGCGGGACATAGACAACTTTGATAAATATCCCCCAATATGTCTACTATGTTTGCATCATAAATTAGACATGTTTTTACTTTTTGAATCTATTAGAGGGCTTCAAAGTATAGCAGCAATTTTTTTTATTTTCACGAAAAACTCTAAATCTAAATTTTTCAGGGGCCAGTTCAGTTTGAAGTCGATTTAAGGGGCCTTTCTGTGAAAAATCCCCCAAAAATGACCCCATTATAGAAACTGCACCCCTCAAAGTATTCAAAATGACATTAAGAAAGTTTGTTAACCCTTTAGGTGTTTAACAGGAATAGCAGCAAAGTGGAGGAGAAAACTCAAAAAATTAAATTACATTTTTTACACTAACATGTTTTTATAGCCCTATTTTTTTCATTTTTACAAGGGGTAAAAGGAGAAGAAGCCACCAAAATTTGTAACACAATTTCTCTCGAGTAAGGAATGACCTCATATGTGGATGTAAACTGCTCAATGGACGCACTAGAGGGCTCAGAAGGGAAGGAACAACAATGGGCTTTTAGAGAGCGCATTTTGCCAAAATGGTTTTTGGGGGGCATGTCACATTTAGGATGCCCCCAGGGTGCCAGAACAGAAAAAAAACTCCCGACATGGCACACGATTTGGAAACTACACCCCTTAGAGGAACATAACAAGGAGTACAGTGAGCCTTAACCCCCCCATGGGTGCTTGATGAATTTTTGTTAACCTGTTGGGGACGGAGGGCGTACCTGTACGCCCTCCGCCCACTCCCTTTCTTTAACCCCTTAAGGACCAGGCCATTTTACACCTTAGGACCAGAGCGTTTTTTGCACATCTGACCACTGTCACTTTAAACATTAATAACTCTGGAATGCTTTTACTTATTCTGATTCCGAGACTGTTTTTTCGTGACATATTCTACTTTAACATACTGGTAAAATTTTGTGGCAATTTGCATCCTTTCTTGGTGAAAAATCCCCAAATTTGATGAAAAATTTGAAAATTTAGCATTTTTCTAACTTTGAAGCTCTCTGCTTGTAAGGAAAATGGATAATCCCAAAAAAAAATGTTTTGATTCACATATACAATATGTCTACTTTATGTTTGCTGAATAAAATTGGCGTGTTTTTACTTTTGGAAGACACCAGAGGGCTTCAAAGTTCAGCAGCAGTTTTCCAATTTTTCACAAAATTTTCTAAATCACAGTCTTTTTTTCCTTTTAACGCTTGTGAAAATAAAAAGTATAGGGCAACACCAGCATGTTAGTGTAAATTTTTATTTTTTTACACTAACAAGCTGGTGTAGCCCCAACTTTTCCTTTTTATAAGGGGTAAAAGGAGAAAAAGCCCCCCAAAATTTGTAGTGCAATTTCTCCCGAGTACGGAAATACCCCATATGTGGCCCTAAACTGTTTCCTTGAAATACGACAGGGCTCCCAAGTGAGAGAGCTCCATTCGCATTTGAGGACTAAATTAGGAATTTCATAGGGGTGGACATAGGGGTATTCTACGCCAGTGATTCCCAAACAGGGTGCCTCCAGCTGTTGCTAAAATCCCAGCATGCCTGGACAGTCAGTGGCTGTCCGGAAATGCTGGGAGTTGTTGTTTTGCAACAGCTGGAGGCTCCATTTTGGAAACACTGCCATACAATACGGTTTTCAATTTTATTGGGGGGGGGGGGGGGGGGGGACAGTGTAAGGGGGTGTATATGTAGTGTTTTACTCTTTATTATGTGTTAGTGTAGTGTAGTGTTTATAGGGTACATTCACACTGGCGTGTTACGGCGAGTTTCTCGCTAGGAGTTTGAGCTGCGGGGAAAAATTTGCTGCAGCCCAAACTTGAAGCAGGAAACTTACTGTAAACCTGCCTGTGTGAATGTACCCTGTACGTTCACATGGGGGGGGGGGGGGCAAACCTCCAGCTGTTTCAAAACTACAACTCCCAGCATGTACTGATGGCCGAAGGGCATGCTGGGAGATGTAGTTATACAATAGCTGGAGGTACGCAACTACAACTCCCAGCATGCCGAGACAGCTGATTGCTGTTTGGACATGCTGGGATTTGCAGTTTTGCAACATCTGGAGGGCTACAGTTTTAGAGAACACTGCAAAGTGATCTCCAAACTATGGTCCTCCAGCTGTTGCAAAACTACAATTCCCAGTATGCCCTGACAGCTGTCTGGGCATGCTGGGAGTGGTAGTTTTGCAACATCTGGAGGGCTACAGTTAGAGACCACTGTATAATGGTCTCCAACTGTACCCTCCAGATGTTGCTAGGCAACTCACCAGCTTCCGTCGGATCCAGCCGCACGTCATCGCCGCCTGCAGCCTCCGTCGCCCGCCTGGATCGGTAAGTGGATCTTCGGCGCCAGTCCCCGTCGTCTCCCCGTCCTGCCCCACCTATTGTGGGTGGGCAGGACGGGGAAAACTAAAGTTATCCCCCCCCCCGCCTCCGATCTGCTATTGGTGGTCGCGTCTAGACCACCAATAGCAGGGATAGGAGGGGTGGCACCCCTGCCACCTCACTCCTATCGCTTCAGGGGGATCCTAGGTGTCTTAGACACCCGCGATCCGCCTTACACTCCGGGTCACTGGGTCACTATAGACCCGTAATGACCCGGAGTCGCCAAATTGCAAGTGTGAATTCACTTGCAATTTGTCGCGATCGCCGACATGGGGGGGTCTGATGACCCCCCTGGGCATTTGCACGGAATGCCTGCTGAATGATTTCAGCAGGCATCCCGGTCCAATCCCCGCCCAGCGGGGACCAGAACGGCCCATGACATAACTGTACGTCCTTGGTCCTTAAGACCCAGGGTGTCGGGACGTACCGTTACGTCATGGGTCTTGTAGGGGTTAAAGTGGAGCCACGCCGTGGCCCCGCGTCATAGCGGGTCGGGCCCAGCCTCCAACAACGTCCGGGACCTGTGTCTAATAGTGCGCGGCACTGATTAACCCTTTAGACGTGGCGTTCAAAGTTGAAAGCTGCGTCTAAAATTAAAGTAAACTGCTCCCGGCTAGCTCAGTGGGCTGTTCGAGATTGCCGCGGCGAAATAGTGGCATCCCAAACAGCTGTAGGACAGCAGGAGGGTCCCCTACTTTCCTCCTGTCCGATCGCCGAATGACTGTTCAGTATCTGAGATCCAGGCATGAGCAGTCAAGGGGCAGAATCATTGATCAATGGTTTCTCATAGGAAACCATTGATCAATGTAAAAGATCAGTGTGTGCAGTATTATAGCCCCCTATGGAAGCTATAACATTGCAAAAAAAAAAAAAAAGTGGAAAAAAAAGTGAATAAAGATAATTTAAAGGGGTACTCCGGTTCTTAGACATCTTCGGATAGGGGATAAGATGCCTGATTGTGGGAGTCCCGCCGCTGGCGTGTTCGCTCCGGGACTGATTACCAGCGACTACAGGGCGGGCGGCGTGTGACGTCAGGCCCCCGCCCCTGTGTGATGTCACGCCCCGCCCCTCAATGCAAGCCTACGGGAGGGGGCGTGACATGGAGGGGTAAAATGACTGATGTCACTACAAAGTAGAATTGGTGGTGCAAAAAATAAGCCATCATATGGCTTTTTAGGTGCAAAATTGAAAGGGTTGTGATTTTTAAAAGGTAAGGAGGAAAAAACAAAAGTGCAAAAACAGAAAAACCCTCCGTCCCCAAGGGGTTAAAATGGGATGTGAAACTGAAAAATGTGTTGTTTTTTTTCACTAAAATGCTGATGTTACCCCTATTTCATTTTCACAAAGGGAAATAGGAGAAAAAGCGTCAAAAATTTGTAACCCCATTTCTTGTAGTATATAAATACCCCATATGTGGATGTTAACATCCCTGGCGGTCTGATTCTGTCTGGAAATTTGTACCAAAAGGGGTACCATTTTTTGCATTGAAATTTCACATCTCCCCCCCCCCCCCCCTTGTCCTGCAGCAGCATACACTAGGTTTGCCGGGTAGAATTCAAACCTAGTGTATTTCCTGCAGAACAAGCCCTTTCCCCTTCAGCCAATCACTGGCTTGAAACCACTGCGGCCGAAAACACAGCAGAAAACCCACACATGGAATACCATTTTGTAAACTACACCCCTCAAGGCACGTAACAAGGGGTCCAGTGAGCCTTAACACCACACAGGTGTTTGACCACTTTTCGTTAAAGTCGGATGTGTAAATGAAAAAAAAAAATTTTTCACTAAAGTGCAGTTTTCCCCCCCAAATTTAATTGGAGAAAATGCCCCCCAAAATTTTTAACCCCTTTTGAGTATGGAAATACCCCATGTTAGGACGTAAAATGGTCTGCGGGCGAACTACAATGCTCAGAAGAGAAGGAGTCACATTTGGCTTTTGGAAAGCAAAATTTGCTGAAATGGTTTTTGGGGGGCATGTTGCATTTAGGAAGTCCCTGTGGTGCCAGAAAAGCAAAAAAAAAAAAAAAAAAAAAAAAAAAAAAAACACATGGCATACTATTTTGGAAACTACACCCCTTAAGGAACATAACAATGGGTACAGTGAGCCTTAACACCCAACAGGTGTTTGACGACTTTTTGTTAAAGTTGGATGTGTAAATGAAAAAAAAATATTTTTTCACTAAAATTCAGTTTTTTCCCCAAATTTTACATTTTTACAAGGGGTAATAGGAGAAAATGATCCCCATAATTTGTAACCCCATGGAAATACCCCATGGGTGGATGTCAAGTGCTCTGTTGGCACACTACAATGCTCAGAAGGGGAGGAGGAGCGCCATTGAGCTTTTGGAAAGAGAATTTGTTTGGAATAGAAGTCGGGGGCCATGTGCGTTTACAAAGCTCCCCCTTGGTGCCAGAACAGTGGACCCCCCCCCCCACATGTGACCCCATTTTGGAAATGACACCCCTCACAGAAGGGGTGCAGTGAGTATTTACACCCCACTGGCGTTTTGACAGATCTTTAGAACAGTGGGCTGTGCAAATGAAAAATTAAATTTTTCATTTCCACGGACCACTGTTCCAAAAATCTGTCAGACACCTGTGGGGCGTAAATGCTCACTGCACCCCTTATTACATTACGTGAGGGGTGTAGTTTCCAAAATGGGGTCACATGTGGGGGGGGGGGTCCATTGTGCTGGCACTATGGGGGCTTTGTAAACACACGTGGCCCTTCATCCACAATTGGGGTATTTTCTCACTCAGAAGAAATTGGGTTACAAATTTTGGAGGGCTTTTTTCCTATGAAAATGAAAAATTTTGGGTAATACCAGCACTTTAGTGAAAACATTTTTTTTTCATTTTTCCATCCAACTTTAATGAAAAAGTTCCGTGAGGGGTGTAGTTTCCAAAATGGGGTCACATGTGGGTATTTTGTTTTGCGTTTATGTCAGAACCGCTGTAAAATCAGCCACCCCTGTGAAAATAACCAATTTAGGCCTCGAATGTACATGGTTCGCCCTCACTACTGAGCCTTGTTGTGCGTCCGCAGAGCATTTTATGCCCACATATGGGGTATTTCCGTACTTGGGAGAAATTGCATTACAAATTTTGGGGGTCTTTCTTTCCTTTTACGTCTTGTGAAAATAAAAAGTATGGGGCAACACCAGCATGTTAGTGTAAACATTTTTATTTTTTTACACTAACAGGCTGGTGTAGACCCAAACTTTTCCTTTTCATAGGGGGTAAAAGGAGAAAAAGCTCCCCAAAATTTGTAATGCAATTGCTCCGGAGTACGGAAATACCCCATATGAGGCCCTAAACTGTTTCCTTGAAATACGACAGGGCTCCGAAGTGAGAGAGCGCCATGCGCATTTGAGGACTATATTCGGGATTGCATAGGGGTGGACATAGGGGTACTCTATGCCCGTAATTCCCAAACAGGGTGCCTCCAGCTGTTACCAAACTCCCAGCATGCCTGGATAGTCAGTGGCTGTCCGGAAATGCTGGGAATTGTTGTTTTGCAACTGGAGGCTCCGTTTTGGAAACACTGCCGTATAATACATTTTTCGTTTTTATTGGGGGGGGGGGGGCAGTGTAAGGGGGTGTATATGTAGTATTTGATCCTTTATTATGTGTTAGTGTAGTGTAGTACTTTTAGGGTAAATTCGCACTGGCGGGGGTTTACGGAGAGTTTTCCGCTAGGAGTTTGAGCTGCGGCAGAAAATTTGCCCCATCTCAAACTTGAAGCAGGAAACTCACTGTAAACCCGCCCGTGTGAATGTACCCTGTACATTCACATGGGGGGGGGGGGGGGGGACAAACCTCCAGCTGTTGCAGAATTATAAATCCCAGCATGCATTGACAGACCGTGCATGCTGAGAGTTGTACATTTGCAACAGCTAGATGCACACTGGTTGGAAAACCTTCAGTTGGGTTCTGTTACCTAATCCCGTATTTTCCAACCAGTGTGCCTCCAGCTGTTGCAAAACTACAACTCCCAGCATGTACTGATCGCCGAAGGGCATGCTGGGAGATATTGTTATACAACAGCTGGAGGTACGCAACGACAACTCCCAGCATGGCGAGACAGCCATTTGCTGTTCATGCATGCTGGGAGTTGTAGTTTTGCAAGATTTAGAGGGCCACGGTTTAGAAAACTGCACAGTTCTCTCCAAACTGTGCCCCCCCCCCCCCCAGATGTTGCAAAACTACAAATCCCAGCATGCCTAGACGGCAAACTGCTGTGTGGGCATGCTGGGAATTGTAGTTTTGCAAGATATAGAGGGCCACAGTTTAGAGACAACTGCACAGTGATCTCCAAACTGTAGCCCTCCAGCTGTTGCAAAACTACAAATCCCAGCATGCCCAAACAGCAAACAGCTGTCTTGGCATGCTGGGAGTTTTAGTTTTGCAACATCTGGAGGGCTACAGTTTAGAGACCACTGTATAGTGGTCTCCAAACTGTAGCCCTCCAGATGTTGTTAGGCAACTTACCGACTTCCGTAGTCTGCACGAGGGAGCCAGCCACACATCATTGCCGCCCGCCGATCGCCGCCCGCTGCCGATGGTGAGTGACCTCCGGCGCCGCTCACCGTCGGTTCCCCTGTTCTGCCGGGACTACTGTGGGTGGGCAGAACGGGGGAACCGAACTTTAACCCCCTGCCCCCATCTGCTATTGGTCGGTCGCTTCTGACTGACCAATAGCAGGGATAGGAGGGGTGGCACCCCTGCCACCTCCCTCATATCCCTTCAGGGGGATCGTGGGTGTCTTGGACACCCCCATCCCCTTAAATTTCCGGGTCACCGGAGACCTGTATGACCCGGAATCGCCCCAATTCATTTGCAGACATGGGGTGGTCTCAGGACCCCCCTCGACGATGTGCCGGGATGCCTGCTGAATGATTTCTGCAGGCATCCCGGTCCGGTCCCTTATCGGATAGCCCTCAGTCCTTAAGGACTTTAAAACTGGGACATATGGATATCCCCGCTGTCCTTACGGGGTTATTGTAACAAAAAGTTAATTATCCTACAAGAGCTTCTTTAGTCTTTCAAGGTCAGTTGGATAGTTTCAAACATCACTGGGAGCTGGCCAGAACAAAGATAATGGTTTACTGAAATTAGAAAAAAAATGGTCAACACCATCTTTAGTTAGACAACATATATACACATATATACATATGCACACACATATATATATATATATATATATATATATATATATATATCAAAAATTGAAAAAATAGGGAACCTTTAAAATGTTAATATTTATTGTATCCATTAAAATATGAAAAAACTTTTGGAAAAAATCACACCACGTGAAAAAACTAAGAATGTATTGCCACCGCCATATGTTGGTATCTTTCTTGGTGCTCACCTCTCCACATTATTTCATCCAGATGAGGGCCCCAACATTGTATTCCCACATTCTTATATCAACGCCACAGTCTTTTGATCACTGTTCATCTGTGAACGGAGCCGCGCGCGCCAGCACATGACAGCAGGGGACCGGGACGGGTAAGTGACTTGGGATGCGATTCGCGAGCGGGCGCGTCCTGCTGTGCGAATCGCATCCCCGACGGCCATGTCAGTGCAGCGCTCCCGGTCAGCGGGACTGACCGGGGCGCTGCAGGGAGAGAGACGCCGTGAGCGCTCCGGGGAGGAGCGGGGACCCGGAGCGCTCGGCGTAACAACATATATATATGAATTCAGGGAACATAGATATCAAAATATAATTTTACCAACAATATCATTGTATATTAGCTGTGCATAATCATGCATGTGTTTGGTATCTAATTATGGATTGATCCACTATTATTCCACTAGCCCTATCATTTTATGTAATTCCTAGAAGTTGTTATTGGTGTCAATAGTTTTTATAAATTGTTTGTATTATGTCAAATAAAGATTATTGATTTTTCAATATATTGTGTGTGATAGTGCTCAATTTTTGGGGTATAGCTTTTTGGCACCTTAAAGGAGCCCTGTAGTGAAAGATAACTTATCCCCTATTCAAACGATAGGGGGATAAGCTATAGATCGCGGGGGGCCCGACCGCTGGGACCTTCCACGATCGTCTAAATGGAGCCCCGGCAGTCTGCAGGAAGGGGGCGTGCTGACCCCTGCACGAAGCGGCGGCCGACATGCCCCCTCCATGTTGGCCGCGGCTTCCTGCGGGCCTCCCGCGATCTATAACTTATCAAGTTATTTTTTACTGCACTACTCCTTCAAATGTACTCAGGGGAAAGTCTGCACTAGTCCATAGGACCTCTGATGCTGGATAGTGAGTGTTGGTTTCTGGACTCTTAAAGGGCTATTGCACACCAAACCAAAGTTCTTTCCCAGTCAATATCCTTCTGTCCCAGGCAATATATGTATTAATCACTATACACATAACACAAAGGTGTTTTACTGTCCAGTTTGTGAACTGCCATGTTTCCTGACCATGACCCGCTATGCTATTTGCCTTCTGCTTTGATACAATGCTTTAAAATTCTCAGTGGTTGCTAATAAGGACTTCTTTGAGAGTGGTGATCACAGGAATTCCTGTAGCAAAGTCCATATCCCTGAATAGTACCTACATTTTCTGCAAACTTCTGACATTTCAGAAGTTTGAATTGGTTGGATCCTAAAAAGAAAACACCCTAGGGCTATTGTAAAGTTTTTAAATAAATCACAAAAAAAGACATCCTAGTCCTACTTTATTTACCAGAACTGATTTTATGATATAATAACGGCATTTCATGGAGCAAACAAAAGAAAGCATGAATAATATGTCCTCAGTGCTCAACAACCACACACAACACACAAACACTTATATATATATATATATATGTATATATATATATATATATATATATATATACATACACTTATATATTGTATAATGACTACAGTTAGGGGTGTTATTTAAACATGCTTTCTGTTGAAGGTACTTGTGTGAACAGAAATCCTGTGGAGAGAGTCAAAAGACATTGTGCACTGAAGCAATTAGCGTGATGACCACAATGCAATGTGTAATGAAGCATTCAGCATGAAGTGGAACACTGTCTCTTCTCATACAACAAGCATATTGCATTTGGCCACTTTGTTAGAAGTGTAAAGGGTAGAATGGGTTCTTTTTTGTTGCAGGCATAAAACATATAAAAATGTATTTATTGTAAACAGTTATCTTCGGCATGTACACAGCAATAATGGTGTGCAAAGTGTCTATAGAAAACAATAAAATGTACTTAAGACATCAAGTAAGAAACCGTATGAGGGTAAGATTACACGTGAGTATTTTGCACATACCCATATTTTCTCATGTTCAGGTTTTTGATCTAGTTTGTGAAGCACATCCTAAATGGAGGACATTTATGAAGAAAAGTTAGACCGTGTTGGTGGACCGGTTCTAAGTTGCTACTGGTATTTACCAGAGCCCACCGCAAAGCGGGATGGTCTTGCAGCGGCGGTAGCAACCAGGTCGTATCCACCAGCAACGGCTCAACCTCTCTGACTGCTGAAGATAAGCGCGGTACAAGGGAGTAGACAAGAGCAAGATCGGACGTAGCAGAAGGTCAGGGCAGGCAGCAAGGATCGTAGTCAGGGGCAACGGTAGGAGGTCTGGAACACAGGCTAGGAACACACAAGGGAACGCTTTCACTGGCACAATGGCAACAAGATCCGGCGAGGGAGTGCAGGGGAAGTGAGGTATAAGTAGGGAGTGCACAGGTGATAACACTGATTAGGCCTGCTGCGCCAATCAGTGGCGCAGTGGCCCTTTAAATTGCAGAGACCCGGCATGCGCGCGCCCTAAGGAGCGGGGCCGCGCGTGCCGGGACAAGACAGACGGGGAACGGGTCAGGTACGGGAGCCGGGATACGCATCGCGAGCGGGCGCCTCCTGCGTCGCGAATCGCATCCCGGCTGGGAGTGATATTGCAGCGCACCCGGTCAGCAGGTCTGACCGGGGCGCTGCGAATGAGAGGATGCTGCGAGTGCTCCGGGGAGGAGCGGGGACCCGGAGCGCTCGGCGTAACAGTACCCCCCCCCCTTGGGTCTCCCCCTCTTCTTGGAGCCTGAGAACCTGAGGATAAGACTTTTGTCTAGGATGTTGTTCTCAGGTTCCCAAGATCTCTCCTCTGGGCCACAGTTCTCCCAATCCACCAAAAAAAATCTTTTACCTCTGACAATCTTGGAGGCCAGAATCTCCTTCACAGAGAAGACGTCAGACGAACCGGAAACAGGAGTGGGAGAAACAACTTTGGGAGAGAAGCGGTTAAGGATGAGTGGTTTAAGGAGAGAGACATGGAAGGCATTGGGAATACGGAGAGAAGGAGGAAGAAGGAGTTTGTAAGAGACAGGGTTAATCTGGCACAAGATTTTGAAAGGACCAAGATAGCGTGGTCCCAGTTTGTAACTGGGGACACGAAAGCGGACATACTTAGCGGAGAGCCATACCTTGTCTCCGGGAGCAAAAATGGGGGGAGTTCTTTTTTTAATCAGCAAATTTTTTCATCCGGGATGAAGCCTGTAAAAGAGAATTTTGGGTTTCTTTCCATATGGTGGAAAGATCACGAGTCACTTCATCCACAGCGGGCAAACCAGAGGGCAAGGGAGTAGGGAGGGGAGGAAGAGGGTGACGGCCGTACACCACGAAAAATGGGGATTTAGCAGAAGATTCGGAGACTCTGAAGTTGTATGAGAATTCGGCCCATGGTAGAAGATCTGCCCAGTCATCCTGGCGGGAGGAAGCAAAATGCCGTAAATAGTCACCCAGGACCTGATTAATTCTTTCTACTTGCCCATTGGATTGGGGATGATAAGAAGAAGAGAAGTTTAATTTGATCTTGAGCTGTTTACAGAGGGCCCTCCAGAATTTAGACACGAATTGGACGCCTCTATCCGAGACGATATGCGTGGGCAAACCGTGAAGGCGAAAAATGTGTATAAAAAATTGCTTTGCCAACTGAGGCGCTGAAGGAAGACCAGGAAGAGGAATAAAATGTGCCATCTTGGAAAATCGATCAACGACCACCCAAACAACTGTGTTGCCACGGGATGAGGGCAAGTCCGTAATAAAGTCCATACCAATCTGTGACCAAGGCTGTTCAGGAACAGGCAGAGGATGAAGTAGACCAGCAGGCTTCTGGCGAGGAGTCTTATCCCGGGAACAGACAGTACAGGCCCGCACGAAATCAACAACATCAGTCTCCAGAGTCGGCCACCAATAAAATCGAGAGATGAGTTGAAAGGATTTTTTGATGCCCGCATGGCCTGCGAGGTGGGAGGAGTGTCCCCATTTGAGAATCCCGAGACGCTGGCGTGGAGAAACGAAGGTCTTCCCTGGAGGAGTTTGCCTGATGGAAGCTGGAGAAGTGGAGATCAGACAGTCCGGAGGAATGATGTGTTGCGGAGAGGCCTCTACTTCAGAGGCATCAGAAGAACGAGAGAGGGCATCGGCCCTAATGTTCTTGTCAGCAGGGCGAAAATGGATTTCAAAGTTAAAACGGGCAAAGAACAACGACCACCTAGCCTGGCGAGGGTTCAGTCATTGGGCAGACTGGAGATAGGAGAGATTCTTGTGATCAGTGTATATAATAACTGGATATTTTGATCCCTCCAGCAGGTGCCTCCATTCCTCAAGCGCCAATTTAATGGCCAGTAGTTCCCGATCACCAATGGAGTAGTTTTTCTACGCCAGAGAGAAGGTCCTAGAAAAAAACCCACAAGTAACAGCATGCCCGGAAGAATTTTTTTGTAGAAGAACTGCTCCAGCTCCCACTGAGGAGGCATCTACCTCCAATAGAAAGGGTTTAGATGGGTCAGGTCTGGAGAGCACGGGAGCAGAAGAAAAGGCAGACTTGAGATGTTTAAATGCGTCTTCCGCTTGGGGAGACCAGGACTTAGGATTGGCATTTTTCTTGGTTAAAGCCACGATAGGGGCCACAATAGTGGAGAAGTGTGGAATGAATTGTCTGTAATAATTGGCGAACCCCAAAAAACGTTGGATAGCACGGAGTCCGGAGGGGCGTGGCCAATCTAACACGGCAGATAGTTTATCTGGGTCCATTTGTAGTCCCTGGCCAGAGACCAAGTATCCTAGGAAAGGAAGAGATTGACATTCAAAGAGACATTTTTCCATTTTGGCATAAAGTTGATTGTCCCGAAGTCTCTGAAGAACCATGCGGACATGCTGGCGGTGTTCTTCTAAGTTGGCAGAAAAAATCAGAATATCGTCCAGGTAAACCACAACACAGGTATATAGGAGATCACGAAAAATTTCATTAACAAAGTCTTGGAAGACGGCAGGGGCGTTGCACATGCCAAAGGGCATGACCAGATACTCAAAGTGTCCATCTCTGGTGTTAAATGCAGTCTTCCATTCGTCCCCCTCCCTGATGCGGATGAGATTATAAGCACCTCTTAAGTCCAGTTTGGTAAAGATGTGGGCGCCTTGTAGGCGATCAAAGAATTCCGAGATAAGAGGTAGGGGGTAGTGGTTTTTTACCGTGATTTTATTAAGTCCGCGGTAATCAATGCAAGGGCGTGGGGAGCCATCTTTTTTGGACACACAAAAAAATCCAGCTCCGGCAGGAGAGGAGGACTTGCGGATAAACCCCTTTTTTAAATTCTCCTGGATGTACTCCGACATGGCTTGGGTTTCTGGAGCAGACAGAGGATAGATTCTGCCCCGGGGTGGAGTAGTACCCGGGAGGAGGTCAATAGGACAGTCATAAGGCCTGTGAGGAGGCAAAGTCTCTGCTTGCTTTTTGCAAAAAACATCAGCAAAGTCCAGATAGGCCTTAGGAAGACCAGATACCGGGGGAACCACAGGGTCACGACTGTGAGTACTGGGAACCGGTTTAAGACAGTCCTTGTGACAAGAAGTACCCCAGTTCTTGATTTCTCCTGTGGACCAATCAAGGGTTGGGGAATGGCGTTGAAGCCACGGTAATCCAAGAAGAATTTCTGAAGTGCAGTTGGAGAGGACCAAAAATTCAATTTTTTCGTGATGGGGTCCGATGCACATTAGGAGAGGTTCCGTGCGGTAACTGTTACGCCGAGCGCTCCGGGTCCCCGCTCCTCCCCGGAGCGCTCGCTTCTCTCTCGCTACCGCAGCGCTCCGGGCAGCTCCACTGACCCGGTGCGCTGCGATACCGTCTCCAGCCGGGATGCGATTCGCGATGCGGGTAGCGCCCGCTCGCGATGCGCATCCCGGCTCCCGTACCTGACTCGCTCTCCGTCTGTCCTGTCCCGGCGCGCGCGGCCCCGCTCCCTAGGGTGCGCGCGCGCCGGGTCTCTGCGATTTAAAGGGCCACTGCGCCGCTGATTGGCGCAGTGGTTCCAATTAGTGTGTTCACCTGTGCACTCCCTATTTATACCTCACTTCCCCTTCACTCCCTCGCCGGATCTTGTTGCCATTGTGCCAGTGAAAGCGTTTCCTTGTGTGTTCCTAGCCTGTGTTCCAGACCTCCTGCCGTTGCCCCCGACTACGATCCTTGCTGCCTGCCCCGACCTTCTGCTACGTCCGACCTTGCTTCTGTCTACTCCCTTGTACCGCGCCTATCTTCAGCAGTCAGAGAGGTTGAGCCGTTGCTAGTGGATACGACCTGGTCACTACCGCCGCAGCAAGACCATCCCGCTTTGCGGCGGGCTCTGGTGAAAACCAGTAGTGACTTAGAACCGATCCACTAGCACGGTCCACGCCAATCCCTCTCTGGCACAGAGGATCCACTACCTGCCAGCCGGCATCGTGACAGTAGATCCGGCCATGGATCCCGCTGAAGTTCCTCTGCCAGTTGTCGCCGACCTCACCACGGTGGTCGCCCAGCAGTCACAACAGATAGCGCAACAAGGCCAACAGCTGTCTCAACTGACCGTGATGCTACAGCAGCTACTACCACAGCTTCAGCAATCATCTCCTCCGCCAGCTCCTGCACCTCCTCCGCAGCGAGTGGCCGCTTCTGGTCTACGACTATCCTTGCCGGATAAATTTGATGGGGACTCTAAATTCTGCCGTGGCTTTCTTTCCCAATGTTCCCTGCACTTGGAGATGATGTCGGACCAGTTCCCTACTGAAAGGTCTAAGGTGGCTTTCGTAGTCAGCCTTCTGTCTGGAAAAGCTCTGTCATGGGCCACACCGCTCTGGGACCGCAATGACCCCGTCACTGCCTCTATACACTCCTTCTTCTCAGAAATTCGAAGTGTCTTTGAGGAACCTGCCCGAGCCTCTTCTGCTGAGACTGCCCTGTTGAACCTGGTCCAGGGTAATTCTTCCGTTGGCGAGTACGCCGTACAATTCCGTACTCTTGCTTCAGAATTATCCTGGAATAATGAGGCCCTCTGCGCGACCTTTAAAAAAGGCCTATCCAGCAACATTAAAGATGTTCTGGCCGCACGAGAAATCCCTGCTAACCTACATGAACTCATCCATCTTGCCACTCGCATTGACATGCGTTTTTCCGAAAGGCGTCAGGAGCTCCGCCAGGATATGGACTTTGTTCGCACAAGACGTTTTTTCTCCCCGGCTCCTCTCTCCTCTGGTCCCCTGCAATCCGTTCCTGTGCCTCCCGCCGTGGAGGCTATGCAGGTCGACCGGTCTCGCCTGACACCTCAAGAGAGGACACGACGCCGCATGGAGAATCTCTGTCTGTACTGTGCCAGTACCGAACACTTCCTGAAGGATTGTCCTATCCGTCCTCCCCGCCTGGAAAGACGTACGCTGACTCCGCACAAAGGTGAGACAGTCCTTGATGTCTACTCTGCTTCTCCATGTCTTACTGTGCCTGTGCGGATATCTGCCTCTGCCTTCTCCTTCTCTACTATGGCCTTCTTGGATTCCGGATCTGCAGGAAATTTTATTTTGGCCTCTCTCGTCAACAGGTTCAACATCCCAGTGACCAGTCTCGCCAGACCCCTCTACATCAATTGTGTAAACAATGAAAGATTGGATTGTACCATACGTTTCCGCACGGAGCCCCTTCTAATGTGCATCGGACCTCATCACGAGAAGATTGAATTTTTGGTCCTCCCCAATTGCACTTCCGAAATCCTCCTTGGACTACCCTGGCTTCAACTCCATTCCCCAACCCTGGATTGGTCCACTGGGGAGATCAAGAGTTGGGGGCCCTCTTGTTTCAAGGACTGCCTAAAACCGGTTCCCAGTACCCCTTGCCGTGACTCTGTGGTTCCCCCTGTAACCGGTCTTCCTAAGGCCTATATGGACTTTGCGGATGTTTTTTGCAAAAAACAAGCTGAGACTCTACCTCCTCACAGGCCTTATGATTGTCCTATTGACCTCCTCCCGGGCACTACTCCACCCCGGGGCAGAATCTATCCTCTGTCCGCCCCAGAGATTCTTGCTATGTCGGAGTACATCCAGGAAAATTTAAAAAAAGGCTTTATCCGTAAATCCTCCTCTCCTGCCGGAGCCGGATTTTTCTTTGTGTCCAAAAAAGATGGCTCTCTACGCCCTTGCATTGACTACCGCGGTCTTAATAAAATCACGATAAAGAACCGCTACCCTCTACCCCTCATCTCTGAACTCTTTGATCGCCTCCAAGGTGCCCACATCTTTACCAAACTGGACTTAAGAGGTGCTTATAATCTCATCCGCATCAGAGAGGGGGATGAATGGAAAACGGCATTTAACACTAGAGATGGACACTTTGAGTATCTGGTCATGCCCTTTGGCCTGTGCAACGCCCCTGCCGTCTTCCAAGACTTTGTTAATGAAATTTTTCGTGATCTCTTATACTCCTGTGCTGTTGTATATCTGGACGATATCCTGATTTTTTCTGCCAATCTAGAAGAACACCGCCAGCATGTCCGTATGGTTCTTCAGAGACTTCGTGACAATCAACTTTATGCCAAGATAGAGAAATGTCTGTTTGAATGCCAATCTCTTCCTTTCCTAGGATACTTGGTCTCTGGCCAGGGACTACAAATGGATCCAGACAAACTCTCTGTCGTCTTAGATTGGCCACGCCCCTCCGGACTCCGTGCTATCCAACGTTTTTTGGGGTTCGCCAATTATTACAGGCAATTTATTCCACATTTTTCTACCGTTGTGGCCCCTATCGTGGCTTTAACCAAAAAAAATGCCAATCCCAAGTCTTGGCCTCCTCAAGCGGAAGACGCCTTTAAACGGCTCAAGTCTGCCTTTTCTTCGGCTCCCGTGCTCTCCAGACCTGACCCATCTAAACCCTTCCTATTGGAGGTTGATGCCTCCTCTGTAGGAGCTGGAGCGGTCCTTCTACAAAAAAATTCTTCCGGGCATGCTGTTACTTGTGGTTTTTTTTCTAGGACCTTCTCTCCGGCGGAGAGGAACTACTCCATCGGGGATCGAGAGCTTCTAGCCATTAAATTAGCACTTGAGGAATGGAGGCATCTGCTGGAGGGATCAAGATTTCCTGTTATTATTTACACCGATCACAAGAACCTCTCCTATCTCCAGTCTGCCCAACGGCTGAATCCTCGCCAGGCCAGGTGGTCTCTGTTCTTTGCCCGATTTAATTTTGAAATTCACTTTCGGCCTGCCGATAAGAACATTAGGGCCGATGCTCTCTCTCGTTCCTCGGATGCCTCGGAAGTTGAACTCTCTCCGCAACACATCATTCCTCCTGACTGCCTGATCTCCACTTCTCCAGCCTCCATCAGGCAAACTCCTCCAGGAAAGACCTTCGTCTCTCCACGCCAACGCCTCGGAATCCTCAAATGGGGTCACTCCTCCCATCTCGCAGGTCATACAGGCATCAAGAAATCTGTGCAACTCATCTCTCGCTTCTATTGGTGGCCGACTCTGGAGACGGATGTCGTGGACTTTGTGCGAGCCTGCACTGTCTGTGCTCGGGATAAGACTCCTCGCCAGAAGCCCGCTGGTTTTCTTCATCCTCTGCCTGTCCCCGAACAGCCTTGGTCTCTGATTGGTATGGATTTTATTACAGACCTACCCCCATCCCGTGGCAACACTGTTGTTTGGGTGGTCGTTGATCAATTCTCCAAGATGGCACATTTCATCCCTCTTCCTGGTCTTCCTTCAGCGCCTCAGTTGGCTAAACAATTTTTTGTACACATTTTTCGTCTTCACGGGTTGCCCACACAAATAGTCTCGGATAGAGGCGTCCAATTCGTGTCAAAATTCTGGAGGGCTCTCTGTAAACAACTCAAGATTAAATTAAACTTTTCTTCTGCATATCATCCTCAATCCAATGGACAAGTAGAAAGAATTAACCAGGTCTTGGGTGATTATTTACGACATTTTGTTTCCTCCCGCCAGGATGATTGGGCAGATCTTCTACCATGGGCCGAATTCTCGTATAACTTTAGAGTCTCTGAATCTTCCTCCAAATCCCCATTTTTCGTGGTGTACGGCCGTCACCCTCTTCCCCCCCTCCCTACTCCCTTGCCCTCTGGTTTGCCCGCGGTAGATGAAGTGACTCGTGATCTTTCCACCATATGGAAAGAGACCCAAGTTTCTCTTTTACAGGCTTCATCTCGCATGAAAAAGTTTGCCGATAAGAAAAGAAGAGCTCCCCCCATTTTTGCTCCCGGAGACAAGGTATGGCTCTCCGCTAAATATGTCCGCTTTCGTGTCCCCAGTTACAAACTGGGTCCACGCTATCTTGGTCCCTTCAAAGTCTTGTGCCAAATTAATCCTGTCTCTTACAAACTTCTTCTTCCTCCTTCTCTCCGTATTCCTAATGCCTTTCATGTCTCTCTTCTTAAACCACTCATCATCAACCGTTTCTCTCCCAAATTAGTTTCTCCCACTCCTGTCTCCGGTTCTTCTGACGTCTTCTCAGTGAAAGAGATACTGGCCTCCAAGACGGTCAGAGGAAAAAAGTTCTTTTTGGTGGATTGGGAGGGCTGTGGACCTGAAGAGAGATCCTGGGAACCTGAGGACAACATCCTAGACAAAAGTCTGCTCCTCAGGTTCTCAGGCTCTAAGAAGAGGGGGAGACCCAAGGGGGGGGTACTGTTACGCCGAGCGCTCCGGGTCCCCGCTCCTCCCCGGAGCGCTCGCTTCTCTCTCGCTACCGCAGCGCTCCGGGCAGCTCCACTGACCCGGTGCGCTGCGATACCGTCTCCAGCCGGGATGCGATTCGCGATGCGGGTAGCGCCCGCTCGCGATGCGCATCCCGGCTCCCGTACCTAACTCGCTCTCCGTCTGTCCTGTCCCGGCGCGCGCGGCCCCGCTCCCTAGGGCGCGCGCGCGCCGGGTCTCTGCGATTTAAAGGGCCACTGCGCCGCTGATTGGCGCAGTGGTTCCAATTAGTGTGTTCACCTGTGCACTCCCTATTTATACCTCACTTCCCCTTCACTCCCTCGCCGGATCTTGTTGCCATTGTGCCAGTGAAAGCGTTTCCTTGTGTGTTCCTAGCCTGTGTTCCAGACCTCCTGCCGTTGCCCCCGACTACGATCCTTGCTGCCTGCCCCGACCTTCTGCTACGTCCGACCTTGCTTCTGTCTACTCCCTTGTACCGCGCCTATCTTCAGCAGTCAGAGAGGTTGAGCCGTTGCTAGTGGATACGACCTGGTCACTACCGCCGCAGCAAGACCATCCCGCTTTGCGGCGGGCTCTGGTGAAAACCAGTAGTGACTTAGAACCGATCCACTAGCACGGTCCACGCCAATCCCTCTCTGGCACAGAGGATCCACTACCTGCCAGCCGGCATCGTGACAGTAACGCACGGTACAGTCCAATCTTTCATTGTTAACAGAATTGATGTAGAGGGGTCTGGCGAGACTGGTCACCGGGATGTTGAACCTGTTGATGAGAGCGGCCAAAATAAAATTTCCTGCAGATCCGGAATCCAAGAAGGCCATAGCAGAGAAGGAGCAGGTAGAAGAAGATATCCGCACAGGCACAGTAAGGCGTGGAGAAGCAGAGTTCACATCAAGAGCTGTCTCACCTTTGTGCGGAGTCAGCGTACGTCTTTCCAGGCGGGGAGGACGGATAGGACAATCCTTCAAGAAATGTTCGGTACCGGCACAGTACAGACAAAGATTCTCCATGCGGCGTCGTGTCCTCTCTTGAGGTGTCAAGCGAGACCGGTCAACTTGCATAGCCTCCACGGCGGGAGGCACAGGAACGGATTGCAGAGGACCAGAGGACAGAGGAGCCGGGGAGAGAAACCGCCTCGTGCGAACAAAGTCCATATCCTGGCGGAGCTCCTGGCGCCTTTCGGAAAAACGCATGTCAATGCGGGTGGCAAGATGAATAAGTTCATGCAGGTTAGCAGGAATTTCTCGTGCGGCCAGCACATCTTTAATGTTACTGGATAGGCCTTTTTTAAAGGTCGCGCAGAGGGCCTCGTTATTCCAGGATAATTCGGAGGCAAGAGTACGGAATTGGATGGCGTACTTGCCAACAGAAGAATTACCCTGGACCAGGTTCAGCAGGGCAGTCTCAGCAGAAGAGGCTCGGGCAGGTTCCTCAAAGACACTTCGAATCTCCGTGAAGAAGGAGTGTACAGAGGCAGTGACAGGGTCATTGCGGTCCCAGAGCGGTGTGGCCCATGACAGAGCTTTCCCAGACAGAAGGCTGACTACGAAAGCCACCTTAGACCTTTCAGTAGGAAACTGGTCAGACATCCTCTCCAAGTGCAGGGAACATTGCGAAAGAAAGCCACGGCAAAACTTAGAGTCCCCATCAAATTTATCCGGCAAGGATAATCGAAGGCTGGAAGCGGCCACTCGCTGCGGAGGAGGTGCAGGAGCTGGCGGAGGAGAAGATTGCTGGAGTTGTGGTAATAGCTGCTGTAGCATCACGGTCAGTTGAGACAGCTGGTGGCCTTGTTGCGCTATCTGTTGCGACTGCTGGGTGACCACCGTGGTGAGGTCGGCGACAACTGGCAGCGGGACTTCAGCGGGATCCATGGCCGGATCTACTGTCACGATTCGGCTGGCTGGAGGTGGATCCTCTGTGCCAGAGAGGGATTGGGGTGGACCGTGTTGGTGGACCGGTTTTAAGTTGCTTCTGGTATTCACCAGAGCCCGCCGCAAAGCGGGATGGTCTTGCAGCGGCGGTAGCAACCAGGTCGTATCCACCAGCAACGGCTCAACCTCTCTGACTGCTGAAGATAAGCACGGTACAAGGGAGTAGACAAGAGCAAGGTCGGACGTAGCAGAAGGTCAGGGCAGGCAGCAAGAATCGTAGTCAGGGGCAACGGCAGGAGGTCTAGAACACAGGCTAGGAACACACAAGGGAACGCTTTCACTGGCACAATGGCAACAAGATCCGGCGAGGGAGTGCAGGGGAAGTGAGGTATAAGTAGGGAGTGCACAGGTGATAACACTGATTAGGCCTGCTGCGCCAATCAGTGGCGCAGTGGCCCTTTAAATTGCAGAGACCCGGCGCGCGCGCCCCCTAAGGAGCGGGGCCGCGCGCGCCGGGACAAGACAGACGGGGAACGGGTCAGGTACGGGAGCCGGGATGCGCATCGCGAGCGGGCGCCTCCTGCGTCGCGAATCGCATCCCAGCTGGGAGTGATATTGCAGCGCACCCGGTCAGCAGGTCTGACCGGAGCGCTGCGAATGAGAGGATGCTGCGAGCGCTCCGGGGAGGAGCGGGGACCCGGAGCGCTCGGCGTAACAGCTTAGTCCCTATCTCTAGTGATTTATGAGCAAAATAACTGATAAAGATAATTTAAACTAATAAATGATTATTCTCTTACAGAAAACCAAAAAATATATTTACTTTGCTATATACAAAATACATGCTACTTTTACCAATTTAAATCTAAACAATGACCATACTGTATATTAGAATTAGAAATGAAAACTGGCCTGAACAAATCTTATATCTGTCAATAGGTAAGCTCTAAAAGTTAAAATTAAATATAAGTATTTACGGTTCGGTAAAATTTAAACAGTTTAGAAGCAATTGATACTATTAAAACATTTCCAGGACATGCAGTCAATTGTCCTGGTAGTTAGAATAGATCTTCTCCTGCAGGCACCTCCTGCTTTCTCAGTAATCTTTCCCACTTTGTCACTAGTCAGAGATGCCCTTCCCAGAAGATGCCCTTCCCTAGTAATTAGAGATGAGCGAACTTACAGTAAATTCGATTTGTCACGAACTTCTCGGCTCGGCAGTTGATGACTTATCCTGCGTAAATTAGTTCAGCCTTCAGGTGCTCCGGTGGGCTGGAAAAGGTGGATACATTCCTAGGAAAGAGTCTCCTAGGACTGTATCCACCTTTTCCAGCCCACCGGAGCACCTGAAAGCTGAACTAATTTATGCAGGAAAAGGCATCAACTGCCGAGCCGAGAAGTTCATGACGAATCAAATTTACTGTAAGTTCGCTCATCTCTACTAGTAATGATAGCAAGGCCTCCCTTAGCTTTCACTATTCTCTTGAATAACCTGGTCCAGAATATATTTTAGGAAGGGTTATACAGGCTGGTTTACCACATTAATAAGTGCTAGACATGTGCAATTCGGTTAGGCACGAATGTCTAAATTAACGAATTTTACCGTTTTCGTGCATTCGGACCGATCCGAATGCACGAAAACATATTTTGAACATTCCCGAATAGCCACGATAATACGAATAGCAAAGTAACGAATACATTCGTCATTTCCCGACCATACTGCTGTAAATAACGAATGCATTCGTTATCTGTAAACGAACGTGAAGAATTCATTCTGATAACAAATATAATAAAAAGGATATAGATAGTTTGATTTTTCGGATACATTCGGTATTCGGGTACATTCGGTAAATCTTTTTATTCTTTTTTTGGACTTTAGCGATCCTAAAAGATTATGGAGATACCTTTTTTATAAAAATTTCGTAGGGTATCATAAAAAAATCATAATAAAAAAGATACAGTGGTGATGGAAAAAATTGTATCTAATGAAATGTATCATTTTTATTATGAAATGTTTATTCATTTTTAAACAGGGATCAATTTATGTGAGCGGGTAAAGCACTAAAAATGTAGCCGACAATAATGAAAATGTAGTGTGTGCGTGTTTTTCACTTATTTTTTTTAAACATTTTTTAGGTAGTACTACTACTGCCAGCATGGAACACACTCTTCCATGATGGGAGTAGTAGTTACCTGTACTAATTGACAGATCGCAGGGGTCCCTTGCGATCATCTTGTATAATGTATAGATGCGCCGGCTGCTCTTCTATGGTCCCCTGCACTCATGTATATGTACACATATTCATATTTCCCGCAGAGCTGTGATTGGCCAGATGGTTCCAGCCAATCACAGCTCTCTTTGAGAAATAGGAATATGTGTATATATACGGCCGTGCAGGGGACCATAGAAGAGCGGCTGCCGCATTCATACATTATACTGGAGGATCGCAGCGGGTGTCAGGAGTGATACCCACAGTGATCTTTCCTTTACTACAAGTACTAATACTCCCAACATGGAGCACACTCTGCTCCATGCTGGGAACTGTAGTACCTGTATTAATAGACAGATCGCAGCGGTTACACTCGCTGCCATATGTCTATTAATGCAGGTACTACAGCTCCCAGCATGGAGCAGAGTGTGCTCCATGTTGGGAGTATTAGTACCTGCAGTAAGGGACAGATCCCAGGGATGTCACTCCTCCTGACACCGCTGCAATCGTCCTTATGTGAATGTCGGGATCAGCTGTTCTCAGGGCTTCAGAGCCAGGAGAACAGCTGACGCTGAGCCGTAGGTATACATCGTATATCTACTGCCCAGCAAGAACTTACAGTGAGCTTGCAATGTGTATACAGTATACACATTGCTGGCTCACTTAACCCCTTGCTGAGCTGTGCGCTATGCGCAAGCCCAGCAAGGGAAGAGTTAACTTACACTGCTGGACAGTGTAGGTTAACCCTTTGGGCGGTATACACTATATACAGCTATCTATAGATAGCTGTATACAGTGTATACAGAAGACGAAGTCCAGCTTACTTCCCTCGAGTCCCGGGCGGGGTTCGTGTAGCTCCGCCCCCTAGTGATGACGTCATTAGGGGGCGGAGCTACAGAAGGGAACAAGGCTAATTAATCTGAAGCTCTGTTCACATTGTACGTTATGTATAATGTGAACAGACCCTTCTGGCAGTGTCTACCCAGGCAGGGAGACTCCAGCTGTTGCTAAACTACAACTCCCAGCATGCCCAGACAGCCAAAGGCTGTCTGGGCATGCTGGGAGTTATAGTTTTGCACCAATTGGTGGCTCCCTGTTTGGGTAGACATTGCATCATGGGTGCTCTCCCCAGCGGACAGCGCCAAAAATGTCATAACCAATTTTTTGTGTTTTTTTCTTCTCGTTTCAGATCCGTGTATGCAGAGGATTACTGCGGATTCGATGGATTACGGCGGATTATTTATTTTTTTCCTTTAAGAAAATGGTTAACGAGGGCTGTGGGGGAGTGTTTTTTTAAATAAAATAATTTTTCCAATGTGTTGTGTTTTTTTTTTTTTATAGAATTTTCAAGGTTAGTAGTGGACGCTGTCTTATTGACGGAATCCATTACTAGGCCAGGGCTTAGTGCTAGCCCCAAAAACAGCTAGCGCTAACCCCCAATTATTACCCCGGTACCCACCGCCACAGGGGTGCCGGGAAGAGTCGGTACCAACAGGCCCGGAGCGTCAAAATGGCGCTCCTGGGCCTAGGCGGTAACAGGCTGGCGTTATTTAGGCTGGGGAGGGCCAGTAACAATGGTCCTCGCCCACCCTGGTAACGTCAGGCTGTTGCTGTTTGGTTGGTATCTGGCTGAGAATGAAAATACGGGGAACCCTATGCGTTTTTTTTTTTATTTTTTTATTTAAATTTAAAAAAAAAATGCATAGGGTTCCCCGTATTTTCATTCTCAGCACAATACCAACCAAACAGCAACAGCCTGACGTTACCAGGGTGGGCGAGGACCATTGTTACTGGCCCTCCCCAGCCTAAATAACGCCAGCCTGTTACCGCCTAGGTCCAGGAGCGCCATTTTTGACGCTCCGGGCCTGTTGGTACCGGCTCTTCCCGGCACCCCTGTGGCGGTGGGTACCGGGGTAATAATTGGGGGTTAGCGCTAGCTGTTTTTGGGGCTAGCACTAAGCCCTGGCCTAGTAATGGATTCCGTCAATAAGACAGCTTCCGCTACCAACCCTGAAAATTCAATAAAAATTTAAAAAAAAACACAACACATTGGAAAAATTATTTTATTAAAAAAAACACTCCCCCACAGCCCTCGTTAACCATTTTATTAAAGGGAAAAAAAATAATCCGCCGTAATCCATCGAATCCGCAGTAATCCTCTGCATACACGGATCTGAAACGAGAAGAAAAAAAAACACAAAAAATTGGTTATGACATTTTTGGCGCTGTCCGCTGGGGAGAGCACCCATGATGCAATGTCTACCCAAACAGGGAGCCACCAATTGGTGCAAAACTACAACTCCCAGCATGCGCAGACATCCTTTGGCTGTCTGGGCATGCTGGGAGTTGTAGTTTAGCAACAGCTGGAGTCTCCCTGTCTGGGTAGACACTGCCAGAAGGGTCTGTTCACATTATACAAAACGTACAATGTGAACAGAGCTTCAGATAAACTAGCCTTGTTCCCTTCTGTAGCTCCGCCCCCTAATGACGTCACCACTAGGGGGCGGAGCTACACCAACCCGGCCCGGGACTCGAGGGAAGTAAGCTGGACTTCGTCTTCTGTATACACTGTATACAGCTATCTATAGATAGCTGTATGAAGTGTATACCGCACAAAGGGTTAACCTACACTGTCCAGCAGTGTAAGTTAACTCTTCCCTTGCTGGGCTTGCGCATAGCGCACAGCTCAGCAAGGGGTTAAGTGAGCCAGCAATGTGTATACTGTATACACATTGCAAGCTCACTGTAAGTTCTTGCTGGGCAGTAGATATACGATGTATACCTATGGCTCAGCGTCAGCTGTTCTCCTGGCTCTGTAGCCCTGAGAACAGCTGATCCCGACATTCACATAAGGACGATCGCAGCGGGTGTCAGGAGGAGTGACATCCCTGGGATCTGTCCCTTACTGCAGGTACTAATACTCCCAACATGGAGCACACTCTGCTCCATGCTGGGAGCTGTAGTACCTGCATTAATAGACATATCGCAGCGAGTGTAACTTCTGACACCCGCTGCGATCTGTCTATTAATACAGGTACTACAGTTCCCAGCATGGAGCAGAGTGTACTCCATGTTGGGAGTAGTAGTACTTGTAGTAAAGGGAAGATCACTGCGGGTATCACTCCTGACGCCCGCTGCGATCCTCCAGTATAATGTATGAATGCGGCGGCCGCTCTTCTATGGTCCCCTGCACGGCCGTATATATACACATATTCCTATTTCTCAAAGAGAGCTGTGATTGGCTGGAACCATCTGGCCAATCACAGCTCTGCGGGAAATATGAATATGTGTACATATACGTGAGTGCAGGGGACCATAGAAGAGCAGCCGGCGCATCTATACATTATACAAGATGATCGCAAGGGACCCCAGCAATCTGTCAATTAGTACAGGTAACTACTACTCCCATCATGGAAGAGTGTGTTCCATGCTGGGAGTAGTAGTACTACCTAAAAAATGTTTTAAAAAAAAGTGAAAAACACGCACACACTACATTTTCATTATTGTCGGCTACATTTTTAGTGCTTTACCCGCTCACATAAATTGATCCCTGTTTAAAAATGAATAAACATTTCATAATAAAAAAGATACATTTCGTTAGATACAATTTTTTTCATCACCACTGTATCTTTTTTATTATGATTTTTTTATGATACCCTGCGAAATTTTAATAAAAAAGGTATCTCCATTATTTATTAGGATCGCTAAAGTCCAAAAAAAGACTAAAAAGATTTACCGAATGTACCCGAATACCGAATGTATCCGAAAAAAACAACACGAATACCCGAATACCGAATGTATCCGAAAAAAACTAAACCGAAAATATTGCCGAACCGAAATTTTTTTCCAAAACGAAAAAACGAAACGAAATTAAACGAAAAATTTTCTAGTGCACAAGTCTAATAAGTGCATACCAATTACAGATCAGACAAAGGTTCTTGCAAAATAGACTGTGTGCTAATGAGTTGCAATAAACTAGATTTTACTAATGACTTTCCTTACCAGACTAAATTACAAAGGATTCCAAAATATTATAGAAGGGAACTGTTATATTTATGCAGTTTCCTAACTAGCAAGTAGACAGTAGGTTCACCTTTTGCTTAAACAACCCTAAATGTAACCATAAAGGTCCACAGATAGCACTTAAGTCAGGGCTCAAGTCTTGCAGGAACATGTGGGAACTGAGTTCCTGCACTTTTTCCACAGTATGAACACCGTTCCCATTAGCAGGACCAGTCCTTGAGTGGGAATCTTGGGTGAGTTCCCACAGTTTTTTTCCCCCCAAGACTTGGCCCCTTACTTAACTGTATACTATCTTCTGAATCCTTATGAAAATATATTTTAATTTAAGTTATTCTGGACTCTGCTCATTACACATGTAATGGTCATTTTACTATCATGACATTGGGTTTTGTAATAATGCTTCTATATTTTATACTGTGTTGGCAGTATAGGACTTCTGGGCTGCGTCGGGTTAGGCACACACATAAGGAACTTAACTGCATCAGCATGCCAACACCTGACTGATGTCACTTGGAGCTGCGCAGCTCAGTACAGCTTTGTGTTGTTTTGGAAGAGAGGCAGTTGAAAGAGAGTTGTAAAACAGGAGATAGATATCTGCAGTGCAAAGTTAATCTATGGAACTGGAGTGACTTGTGTGAGTACTTACATTTGCACATAGAAGGATCACTAATTTTAAACAGCCTTTTCACTTTCTTTTTTCTATTCTGCCTCTAGGGGGAAGGGTAGATTGGTCACAGGTGCTTAAATCTTAGTTTGGCACTCAGTTCTGAGCTTGCTCTGTCTGAGTGTTGCTTTGGAAGAGAGGCAGTTGAAAGAGAGTTGTAAAACAGAGGAGTTTGTAAGCAGGAGTTTGAGAACGTTGTGAGTGTTACTTTGTGAAATCCCCATAACTAGATGGCCTCAATGTTGGAAAAGCAGTCCGGCGTACATCTTGCACGGTGTATGCAGTCCTTGAACAGCAGTTTGAGGGTGCATATTGTTGTGCGAGATGTGTGTGAGTTGTTCATATGGAAGCCCAGATACTGAATCTAGAGGAGCAACTGGCCACACTGATACGCATTGACAACTTGGAGAGGAGTCTCCTGCTCACTGAGCAAGTACTCTCTGGGGTAGAGGTGGGGGAGGATAGTGGGAAGGAGGTGCAGGACAGTCAGGCAGCTAGCTGGGTTATAGTTAGAAAACGGGGTAGAGGGAAAAGTGTCAGGGAGGCTAGTCCTGATCTGGCACACCCCAACAAGTTTGACCAGTTGGCAGATGAGGGGGATGCCATTTCAGAGCTAGCAGTACTGTAGCAAGACACTGCCTCTGACCGCCAGGGGGGTGTCTGCTCCAGTAAGGAGGGAAAGAGGAGTGCAGGGCCGGGAAGGCCAGGTACTGGTAGTGGGGGACTCAATTATTAAGGGGACAGACAGGGCGATGTGTCACAAAGACAGGGATCACCGAACAGTGTGTTGTCTACCTGATGCTCAAGTTCGGCACATCGCGGATCGGGTTAACAGGTTGCTGGATGGGGCTGGAGAGAACCCAGCGATCATGATACATATTGGCAAATGACAAAGTAGGAGGTAGGTGGAGTGTCCTTAAAAATGATTTCCGGGACTTAGGCCGCAAGCTTAAGGCAAGGACCTCCAAGGTAATATTTTCTGAAATATTACCTGTACCACTAGCCACTCCAGAGAGGCAGCGGGAGATTAGGGAGGTAAACAAGTGGCTCAGACGCTGGTGTAGGAAGGAGGGGTTTGGGTTCATGGAGAACTGGGCCGACTTCTCTGTCGGATACCGGCATTACCGTAGGGACGGGGTGCACCTGAATGGGGAGGGTGCTGAGCTTGGGGAGAAGATGGCTAGAAGGGTGGAGGAGTGTTTAAACTAGTTACTGGGGGGGGGGGGAGTGAATCTACAACATAGAGAGGGACGATAGTGTAGATAGAGAGGGGGGACTTATTAATGTACCTGGGGGTGTGGAGGGAGGGGTTAGAATAGTTAATAGGGATAGGCTTCATAGGAAAAAAAAACATACCCCATTGAATTGCATGTTGACTAATGCCAGAAGTCTGTCCAATAAAACTGACAAACTGGAGTTAATAATGTCTAAGGAGAATTATGACATAGTGGGTATAACAAGAGACCTGGTTGGACGATAGCTGTGACTGGGCGGTCAACATACAGGGTTATAGTCTATTCAGGAAGGATCGGACAAAACGGAAATGGGGAGGAGTTTGTCTTTATGTAAAGTCCAGTCTGAAGGCCGCACTGCGGGAGGATATATACGGGAGGGAAATGATAATGTGGAGTCATTATGGGTAGAAATATATGGAGATGAAAATAAAAAAAATTCTGATAGGGGTTTGCTATAAGCCACCAAACATAATGCAAGAGGCAGAAGATCAATTACTGAGGCAAATAAACAAGACAGCAAATCAGAATGAGGTGATAATAATGGGGGACTTTAACTATCCTGATATACACTGGGAGACTGAGACCTGTGAATCTCATAAAGGAAACAGGTTTCGGACTATAGCAAAAGACAATTATCTGTCCCAAATGGTGCAGGGCCCGACCACAGGGTGCGACATACTAGACTTAATATTAACCAACAGACCTGACAGAGTAACTAATGTGCAGGTAGAAGGATACCTAGGAAATAGTGATCATAATATAATCCATTATAACTTGTTCTTCAATAAGGGAATCTCTCAAGAGGCCACAAAAATAATGGACTTTTGAAAGGCAAAGTTTGATCAACTCAGAGAAGCCCTTAACAATATAAAATGCGATAATGTCCTCAAAAACAAGAATACTGACACTAAATGAGAGGCTAAAATAAAGCATTTAAACTACTAAAACCGTGTGGCAGTGAAGAAGCATTAAAAAGCTATAGAGAAAAATGTAAAATATGTAAAAAAACAGATAAAAGCCGCAAAAATAGAGACAGAAAGACTCATTGATTGCCACAAGAGTAAAACTAACCCCAAAATGTTCTATAAAGCGCAACTGTCATGGAAATTATACCCCCCAGACTAATAACATGATAGTATAGATGATGATACGTGTAATGCCGCCATACTTTCAGCTGCTGTTTATCACTATTTATCAGCAGGAAAATAGTTTTATCGTGCGGTCAGCAACAGTCGGATAGGCGTGGCTGGGGATCGTAATGCCCCACCTCCGCCACGCCTATCCCCTGTAAGTGAGCGCTGGACCACTGTGTGATTGACACACAGGTCCCCACCCCCCGATGTCCATGATGTGCGGGCCTCCACTGAGCCTATACATATAATGTGCACCTTTATGTTATATGAAATACAGTGCCCATACTGTATTTCATATAACATAAAGGTGCACATTATATGTATAGGCTCAGTGGAGTCACGCCGGCCAGCACATCATGGACATCGGGGGGTGGGGACCTGTGTGTCAATCACACAGTGGTCCAGCGCTCACTTACAGGGGATAGGCGTGGCGGAGGTGGGGCATTCGATCCCCAGCCACGCCTATTCGACTGTTGCTGACCGCACAATAAAACTATTTTCCTGCTGATAAAGAGTGATAAACAGCAGCCAAAAGTACAGCTGCATTACACGTATCATCTATACTATCATGTTATTAGTCTGGGGGGTATAATTTCCATGACAGTTGCGCTTTAACTATATAAATAGCAAAAAGGTCAAAAATTAAAGTGTAAGCCCTTTAAAAAAAATTATGAGGAAGAAATTATAGACGGGGATCAGGAAAAAGCAAATATATTAAACAAATTCTTCTCCACTGTGTTCACCGAGGAAAATGAAATGCCAAGTGAAATACAGAGAGATAAGGTGAACTCCCCAGTACAGGTCACCTGTCTTACCCAGGAAGAAGTACAATGCTGCCTACAAAAAAATCAAAATAGACAAATCACCAGGCCCAGATGGCATTCACAACCGTGTTCTAAAGGAATTAAGTAATGTAATAGACAGACCCATTTTTTATATTCAGGGACTTTATAGTGACAGGGACTGTTCCCCAGGACTGGCGCATGGCAAATGTGGTGACAATATTTAAAAAGGGGTTAAAAGGTGACCCCGGGAATTATAGACCTGTTAGTTTAACCTCCATTGTATGTACATTGATTGATTCATTCCTAAGGGATGCTATTTTGGAGTATCTTGATAAAAAAAAGTGCATGACTCCATATCAGCATGGCTTCATGAGGGATCAGTCCTGTCAAACTAACCTGATCAGCTTTTATGAGGAGGTGAGCTCCAGACTGGACTGGGGCAATCGCTGGAGGTTGTATATCTGGATTTTTCCAAAGCATTTGATATGGTGCCACATAAAAGATTGGTGCATAAAATGAGAAGGATTGGGTGCCAGTGGTTAAGTAACTGGCTCAGTGATAGGAAACAGAGGGTGGTTATTAATGGTACTTATTCTGATTGGGTGACTGTTACTAGTGGGGTACCACAAGGGTCAGTCTTGGGTCCTGTCCTATTTAATATATTTATTAATGACCTTGTAGAGGGGTTGAATAGTAAAGTAGCAATCTTTGCAGATGATACTAAACTCTGTAAAGTGGTCAACACAATAGAGGACAGTGCACTGTTACAAATGGATCTGGATAGGTTGGAGGTTTGGGCTGAGAAGTGACAGATGAGGTTCAACACTGATAAATGTAAGGCAATGCACATTGTACCCCTGTACAAATCACTAGTCAGACCACACAAAGAATACTGTGTACAGTACTGGGCACACGTGTACAAGAAAGATATAGTGGAGCTGGAGAGGGTTTAAAGACGAGCAACCAGGCTAATACGGGGAATGGTAGGACTACAGTACCCAGAAAGATTATCAGAATTGGTGTTATTTAGTTTAGAAAAAGAAGGCTAAGGGGCAACCTAATAACTATGTATAAATATATCAGGGGGCCTTACAGAGATCTCTCCCATGATCTATTTATACCCAAGACTATCTATAACAAGGGGGGATCCTCGACATTTAGAGTAAATAAGGTTTCTACACCAGCACAGATGGGGGTTATTTACTGTAAGAGCAGTGAGACTATGGAACTCTCTGCCACAGGAGCTAGATGGTCATGGGGAACCCTGTAAAAGAGTTCAAAAGGGGTCTGGATGCATTTTGAGGAATAATAACATCGTTGGTTATGTATACTCGATTTATAGGGACACAACGTTGATCCAGGGATTTATTCTGACTGCCATATTGGAGTCGGGAAATAATTTTAACCTCTAGTATGAGGGATTTTTGCCTTCCTCTGGATCAACTCAACGCAGTAGGGACTCATTAGGCATATAGGTTGAACTTGATGGATGCTGGTCTTTTTTCAACCTTTTGAACTATGTTACTATGTTATTTATCTGCATAGGTTTTGATTAATCCCTCCCCCCCAAAAGAGGTTCTGGGCCATTCCCTCCCTGTTTGGGGGGCTGTCATGACAGGAGAAAGAAGCATTTTTGTCTAATGGGATAATAGCTTTTTCTTTTATATTTGCTTGTACTATTGATTGTCACGATTCGGCTGGCAGGAGGTGGATCCTCTGTGCCAGAGAGGGATTGGCGTGGACCGTGCTAGTGGACCGGTTCTAAGCTGCTACTGGTTTTCACCAGAGCCCGCCGCAAAGCGGGATGGTCTTGCAGCGGCGGTAGCAACCAGGTCGTATCCACTAGCAACGGCTCAACCTCTCTGACTGCTGAAGATAGGCGCGGTACAAGGGAGTAGACAAGAGCAAGGTCGGACGTAGCAGAAGGTCGGGGCAGGCAGCAAGGATCGTAGTCAGGGGCAACGGCAGGAGGTCTGGAACACAGGCTAGGAACACACTGGGAAACGCTTTCACTGGCACGATGGCAACAAGATCCGGCAAGGAAGGGAAGGGGAAGTGAGGTTATATAGGGAAGTGCACAGGTGAATACACTAATTAAACCAACTGCGCCAATCAGCGGCGCAGTGGCCCTTTAAATCGTAGAGACCCGGCGCGCGCGCGCCCTAAGGAGCGGGGCCGCGCGCGCCGGGACAGGACCAACGGAGAGCGAGTCAGGTACGGGAGCCGGGGTGCGCATCGCGAGCGGGCGCCACCCGCATCGCGAATCGCATCCCGGCTGGAAGAGGTATCGCAGCGCACCCGGTCAGCAGGTCTGACCGGGGCGCTGCGATTGCGAGGATGTTGCGAGCGCTCCGGGGAGGAGCGGGGACCCGGAGCGCTCGGCGTAACAGTACCCCCCCCCTTGGGTCTCCCCCTCTTCTTGGAGCCTGAAAACCTGAGGACCAGACTTTTGTCTAGGATATTGTCCTCAGGTTCCCAGGATCTCTCTTCAGGACCACAGCCCTCCCAATCTACCCAAAAAATGTTTTTTTCCTCTGACCGTCTTGGAGGCCAGTATCTCCTTTACGGAGAAGATGTCAGAAGAACCGGAAACAGGAGTGGGAGAAACAAGTTTGGGAGAGAAACGGTTGATGATGAGTGGTTTAAGGAGAGAGACATGGAAGGCATTGGGAATACGAAGAGAAGGAGGAAGAAGGAGTTTGTAAGAGACAGGATTAATCTGGCACAAGACTTTGAAAGGACCAAGATAGCGTGGTCCCAGTTTGTAACTGGGGACACGAAAGCGGACATATTTAGCGGAGAGCCATACCTTGTCTCCGGGAGCAAAAATGGGGGGGGTTCTTCTTTTCTTATCGGCAAACCTTTTCATGCGGGATGAAGCCTGTAAAAGAGAATTTTGGGTCTCTTTCCATATGGTGGAAAGATCACGAGTTACTTAATCCACAGCGGGCAAACCAGAGGGCAAGGGAGTAGGGAGGGGGGGAAGAGGGTGACGGCCGTACACCACGAAAAATGGGGACTTAGCAGAAGATTCAGAGACTCTGAAGTTGTATGAGAATTCGGCCCATGGTAGAAGATCTGCCCAGTCATCCTGGTGGGAGGAAACAAAATGCCGTAAATAGTCACCCAGGACCTGGTTAATTCTTTCTACTTGCCCATTGGATTGGGGATGATAAGAAGAAGAGAAGTTTAATTTAATCTTGAGCTGTTTACAGAGGGCCCTCCAGAATTTAGACACGAATTGAACGCCTCTATCCGAGACGATCTGCGTGGGCAAACCGTGAAGACGAAAAATGTGTACAAAAAATTGTTTTGCCAACTGAGGCGCTGAAGGAAGACCAGGAAGAGGAATAAAATGTGCCATCTTGGAAAATCGATCAACGACCACCCAAACAACAGTGTTGCCACGGGATGGGGGTAGGTCAGTAATAAAGTCCATACCAATCAGTGACCAAGGCTGTTCGGGGACAGGCAGAGGATGAAGGAGACCAGCAGGCTTCTGGCGAGGAGTCTTATCCCCGGCACAGACAGTACAGGCCCGCACAAAATCAACAACATCCGTCTCCAGAGTCGGCCACCAATAGAAACGAGAGATGAGTTGCAGGGACTTTTTGATGCCCCCATGGCCTGCGAGGTGGGAGGAGTGACCCCATCTGAGAATCCCGAGACGTTGGCGTGGAGAAACGAAGGTCTTCCCTGGAGGAGTTTGCCTGATGGAGGCTGGGGAAGTGGAGATCAGACAGTCAGGAGGAATGATGTGTTGCGGAGAGACCTCTGCTTCCGAGGCATCCGAGGAACGAGAGAGGGCATCGGCCCTAATGTTCTTGTCGGCAGGGCGAAAATGAATTTCAAAGTTAAAACGGGCAAAGAACAACGACCACCTGGCCTGGCGAGGGTTCAGCCGTTGGGCAGACTGGAGATAGGAGAGATTCTTGTGATCGGTGTAAATGATAACTGGAAATTTTGATCCCTCCAGCAGATGTCTCCATTCCTCAAGTGCCAATTTAATGGCCAGTAGTTCTCGATCCCCGATGGAGTAGTTTCTCTCCGCCGGAGAGAAGGTCCTAGAAAAAAAACCACAAGTAACAGCATGCCCGGAAGAATTTTTTTGTAGAAGGACCGCTCCAGCTCCCACTGAGGAGGCATCTGCCTCCAATAGGAAGGGTTTAGATGGGTCAGGTCTGGAGAGCACGGGAGCAGAAGAAAAGGCAGACTTGAGCCGTTTAAATGCGTCTTCCGCTTGGGGAGACCAGGACTTGGGATTGGCATTTTTCTTGGTTAAAGCCACGATAGGAGCTACAATGGTGGAAAAGTGTGGAATAAATTGTCTGTAATAATTGGCGAACCCCAAAAAACGTTGGATAGCACGGAGTCCGGAGGGGCGTGGCCAATCCAAGACGGCAGAGAGTTTATCCGGGTCCATTTGTAATCCCTGGCCAGAGACCAAGTATCCTAGGAAAGGAAGAGATTGACATTCAAACAGACATTTCTCCATTTTGGCATAAAGTTGATTGTCTCGAAGTCTCTGAAGAACCATGCGGACATGCTGGCGGTGTTCTTCTAAGTTGGCAGAAAAAATCAGAATATCGTCCAGATACACAACAACACAGGAATATAAGAGATCACGAAAAATTTCATTAACAAAGTCTTGGAAGACGGCAGGGGCGTTGCACAGGCCAAAGGGCATGACCAGATACTCAAAGTGTCCATCTCTGGTGTTAAATGCAGTCTTCCATTCGTCCCCCTCCCTGATGCGGATGAGATTATAAGCACCTCTTAAGTCCAGTTTGGTAAAGATGTGGGCACCTTGAAGGCGATCAAAGAGTTCTGAGATAAGAGGTAGAGGGTAGCGGTTCTTTACCGTGATTTTATTAAGTCCGCGGTAATCAATGCAAGGACGCAGGGAGCCATCTTTTTTGGACACAAAAAAAATCCAGCTCCGGCAGGAGAGGAGGATTTGCGGATAAACCCCTTTTTAAAATTTTCCTGGATGTATTCAGACATAGCAAGAGTCTCTGGAGCGGACAGAGGATAAATTCTGCCCCGGGGTGGAGTAGTGCCCGGGAGGAGGTCAATAGGACAGTTATAAGGCCTGTGAGGAGGTAAAGTCTCAGCTTGCTTTTTGCAAAATACGTCAGCATAGTCCATATAAGCCTTAGGGAGACCGGTTACAGGGGGACCCACAGGGTCACGGCAGGGAGTACTGGGAACCGGTTTAACCCCTTAAGGACACATGACGTTCTCATACGTCTCCATTTCCGAGTCCTTAAGGACACATGACGTATGAGAACGTCATGTGTTTTACCGGCCCCCCGCAACCATCTGGAGCGGAGCCGGTCCCCGATGCCTGCTGAAATCGTTCAGCAGGCATCGGGGCATATCGCCCAGGGGGGTCATTATGACCCCCCATGTCGGCGATGGCCGCAGATCGCTGGACAATTCAGTCCAGCGATCTGCGGCGGATTCCGGGTCAATCGGGTCTCCAGTGACCCGGTAACCCGGAATTATTGGCTGATCGGGGCCGTCAGAGACGGCCCCGAACAGCCATAGCCAGCAGGGGTGAGGTGGCACTGGTGCCACCTCACGATCGCCCTGATTCGTCGGCCGGATTACCGGCCGACCAATCAGGGCGCCTGCTGCGGGTGTCACTCCCGCAACCCGCTCCGCCCCTCTTCCGGAGGACGTGAGCGGGTGCGGGACGTGCACCCCGGGTGCTGGGGACCCCGAGCCCCGGCGCCCCTGTTGGGATCGGGGCCCCAGGAGCAGCGGCGGCGGCGGAGACGACGAGGGACTGACCTGATGCGGCGAGGATCGTTGGAGGTGAGTGACAGCCTCCTGGTGTTGCTTAGCAACAGCTCCCAGCATGCAAAAAGGGCATGCTGGGAGCTGTAGTTATGCAACAGCAGGAGGCAGACCACCACAACTCCCAGCATGCCCTTATGGGCATGCTGGGACTTGTAGTTTTGCAACAGCTGGAGGCACATTCTTTCTATGGAAAAGTGTACCTTCAGCTGTTGTGTAACTACAACTCCCAGCTTGCACAATCAGCTAAAGTGCATGCTGGGAGTTGTAGTAGTGCATCTGGTGGTTGCATAACTACAACTCCCAGCATGCCCGTTGGCTGTCGGTGACTGCTGAGAGTTGTAGTTTTGCAACAGCTGAAGGCACACTGAGTTAAGTAGTAAACCAGTGTGTCTCCAGCTATTGCATAACTACAATCCCCAGCATCCCCAGCCAAAGTAGTATGCCTCCAGCTGTTGCATAACTACAACACCCAGCATGCCCTTCCGCTGTCCGTACATGCTGGGGGTTGTAGCTTTTGCAACAGCTGAAGGCACACTGGTTGCAAAACACTGAGTTTGTTACCAAACTCGGTGTTTCACAACCAGTGTGCCTCCAGCTGTTGCAAAACTACAACTCCCAGCATGCACTGATAGACCGTACATGCTGGGAGTTGTAGTTTTGCAACAGCTGGATGTTCCCCCCCCAATGTGAACGTACAGGGTACACTCACATGGGCGGAGGATTACGGTTAGTATCCGGCTGCAAGTTTGAGGTGCGGCAAAATTTCTGCAGCAGCTCAAACTGCCAGCGAGAAACTACTGTGAACCCCCCGCCCGTGTGACTGTACCCTAAAGACACTACACTACACTAACACACAATAAAATAAAAAGTAAAAAACACTACATATACACATACCCCTACACAGCCCCCCTCCCCTCCCCAATAAAAATGAAAATGTCTGGTACGCCACTGTTTCTAAAACGGAGCCTCCAGCGGTTGCAAAACTACAACTCCCAGCATCCACTGATAGACCGTAGATGCTGGGAGTTGTAGTTTTGCAACAGCTGGATGTTCCCCCCCCCCAATGTGAACGTACAGGGTACACTCACATGGGCGGAGGATTACAGTAAGTATCCGGCTGCAAGTTTGAGCTGCGTCAAATTTTCTGCCGTAGCTCAAACTGCCAGCGAGAAACTACTGTGAACCCCCGCCCGTGCGACTGTACCCTAAAAACACTACACTACACTAACATAAAATAAAAAGTAAAAAACACTACATATACACATACCCCTATACAACCCCCCTCCCCAATAAAAATGAAAAACGTCTGGTACGCCACTGTTTCCAAAACGGAGCCTCCAGCTGTTGCAAAACAACTACTCCCAGTATTGCCAGATAGCCGTTGACTGTCCAGGCATGCTGGGAGTTTTACAACAGCTGGAGGCACCCTGTTTGGGAATCACTGGCGTAGAATACCCCTATGTCCACCCCTATGCAAGTCCCTAATTTAGGCCTCAAATGCGCATGGCGCTCTCACTTTGGAGCCCTGTCGTATTTCAAGGCAACAGTTTAGGGCCACATATGGGGTATCGCCGTACTCGGGAGAAATTGGGCTTCAAATTTTGGGGGGTATTTTCTGCTATTACCCTTTTAAAAAATGTAAAATTTTTGGGAAAACAAGCATTTTAGGTAAAAAAAATATATATTTTTTTACATATGCAAAAGTCGTGAAACACCTGTAGGGTATTAAGGTTCAAATTACCCCTTGTTACGTTCCCCAAGGGGTCTAGTTTCCAAAATGGTATGCCATGTGGTTTTTTTTTGCTGTCCTGGCACCATAGGGGGTTCCTAAATGCGGCATGCCCCCAGAGCAAAATTCGCTTTCAAAAAGCCAAATGTGACTCCTTCTCTTCTGAGACCTGTAGTGCGCCAGCAGAGCACTTTTCACACCCATATGGGGTGTTTTCTGAATCGGGAGAAATTGGGCTTCAAATTTTGGTGGGTATTTTCTGCTATTACCCTTTTTAAAATTGTAAAAATTTTGGGAAACCAAGCATTTTAGGTAAAAAAAATATATATTTTTTTACATATGCAAAAGTCGTGAAACACCTGTAGGGTATTAAGGTTCACATTACCCCTTGTTACGTTCCCCGAGGGGTCTAGTTTCCAAAATGGTATGCCATGTGTTTTTTTTTTGCTGTTCTGGCACCATAGGGGCTTCCTAAATGCGGCATGCCCCCAGAGCAAAATTTGCTTTCAAAAAGCCAAATGTTACTCCTTCTCTTCTGAGACCTGTAGTGCGCCAGCAGAGCACTTTTCACCCCCATATGGGGTGTTTTCTGAATCGGGAGAAATTGGGCTTCAAATTTTGGGGGGTATTTTCTGCTATTACCCTTTTTAAAAATGTAAAATTTTTGGGAAACCAAGCATTTTAGGTAAAAAAAATATATATTTTTTTTACATATGCAAAAGTCGTGAATCACCTGTGGGGTATTAAGGTTCACTTTACCCCTTGTTACGTTCCCTGAGGGGTCTAGTTTCCAAAATGGTATGCCATGTGTTTTTTTTTTGCTGTCCTGGCACCATAGGGGCTTCCTAAATGCGGCATGCCCCCCAAAAACCATTTGTCGCTCCTTCCCTTCTGAGCCCTCTACTGCGCCCGCCGAACAATTAACATAGACATATGAGGTATGTGCTTACTCGAGAGAAATTGGGTTTCAAATACAAGTAAAAATTTTCTCCTTTTTATCCCTTGCAAAAATTCAAAAATTGGGTCTACTAGAACATGCGAGTGTAAAAAATGAAGATTTTGAATTTTCTCCTTCACTTTGCTGCTATTCCTGTGAAACACCTAAAGGGTTAATACACGTACTGAATGTTTTTTTGAATACTTTAGGGGGTGTAGTTTTTATAATGGGGTCTTTTATGGGGTATTTCTAATATGAAGACCCTTCAAATCCACTTCAAAACTGAACTGGTCCCTGAAAAATAGTGAGTTTGAAAATTTTGTGAAAAATTTCAAAATTGCTACTGAACTTTGAAGCCCTCTGGTGTCTTCCAAAAGTAAAAACTCATACATTTTATGATGCAAACATAAAGTAGACATATTGTATATGTGAACCCAAAAAAAATATATTTTGAATATCCATTTTCCTTACAAGCAGAGAGCTTCAAAGTTAGAAAAATGCAAAATTTTCATTTTTTTCATCAAATTTTGGGATTTTTCACCAAGAAAGGATGCAAGTTACCATTAAATTTTACCACTAAGTTAAAGTAGAATATGTCACGAAAAAACAATCTCGGAATCAGAATGATAACTAAAAGCATTCCAGAGTTATTAATGTTTAAAGTGACAGTGGTCAGAATTGCAAAAAACGCTCCGGTCCTTAAGGTATAAAATGGCCTGGTCCTTAAGGGGTTAAGACAGTCCTTGAAACAAGAAGTACCCCAGCTCTTGATTTCTCCTGTGGACCAATCAAGGGTTGGGGAATGGCGTTGAAGCCACGGTAATCCAAGGAGAATTTCGGAAGTGCAGTTGGAGAGGACCAAAAACTCAATTTTTTCGTGATGAGGTCCGATGCACATTAGGAGGGGTTCCGTGCGGTAACGCACGGTACAGTCCAATCTTTGATTGTTAACACAATTGATGTAGAGGGGTCTGGCGAGACTGGTCACCGGGATGTTGAACCTGTTGATGAGAGAGGCCAAAATAAAATTTCCTGCAGATCCGGAGTCCAAGAAGGCCATAGTAGAGAAGGAGAAGATGGAGGAAGATATCCGCACAGGCACAGTAAGGCGTGGAGAAGCAGAGTAGACATCAAGAACTGTCTCTCCTTTGTGCGGAGTCAGCGTACGTCTTTCCAGGCGGGGAGGACGGATAGGACAATCCTTCAGGAAGTGTTCGGTACCGGCACAGTAGAGGCACAGATTCTCCATGCGGCGTCGTGTCCTCTCTTGAGGTGTCAAGCGAGACCGGTCAACTTGCATAGCCTCCACGGCGGGAGGCACAGGAACGGATTGCAGAGGACCAGAGGAGAGAGGAGCCGGGGAGAAAAAACGCCTCGTACGAACAAAGTCCATATCCTGGCGGAGCTCCTGACGCCTTTCGGAAAAACGCATGTCAATGCGAGTGGCTAGATGAATAAGTTCATGCAGGTTAGCAGGAATTTCTCGTGCGGCCAGAACATCTTTAATATTGCTGGATAGGCCTTTTTTAAAGGTCGCGCAGAGGGCCTCATTATTCCAAGATAATTCAGAAGCAAGAGTACGGAATTGGATGGCGTACTCGCCAACGGAAGAATTACCCTGGACCAGGTTCAGCAGGGCAGTCTCAGCAGAAGAGGCTCGGGCAGGTTCCTCAAAGACACTTCGAATCTCCGTGAAGAAGGAGTGTACAGAGGCAGTGATGGGGTCATTGCGGTCCCAGAGCGGTGTGGCCCATGACAGAGCTTTTCCGGACAGGAGGCTGACTACGAAAGCCACCTTAGACCTTTCAGTAGGAAACTGGTCCGACATCATCTCCAAGTGCAGGGAACATTGTGAAAGAAAGCCACGGCAAAACTTAGAGTCCCCATCAAATTTATCCGGCAAGGATAGTCGTAGGCCGGAAGCGGCCACTCGCTGCGGAGGAGGTGCAGGAGCTGGCGGAGGAGATGATTGCTGGAGCTGTGGTAGTAGCTGCTGTAGCATCACGGTCAGTTGAGACAGCTGGTGGCCTTGTTGCGCTATCTGTTGCGACTGCTGGGCGACCACCGTGGTGAGGTCGGCGACAACTGGCAGTGGAACTTCAGCGGGATCCATGGCCGGATCTACTGTCACGATTCGGCTGGCAGGAGGTGGATCCTCTGTGCCAGAGAGGGATTGGCGTGGACCGTGCTAGTGGACCGGTTCTAAGCTGCTACTGGTTTTCACCAGAGCCCGCCGCAAAGCGGGATGGTCTTGCAGCGGCGGTAGCAACCAGGTCGTATCCACTAGCAACGGCTCAACCTCTCTGACTGCTGAAGATAGGCGCGGTACAAGGGAGTAGACAAGAGCAAGGTCGGACGTAGCAGAAGGTCGGGGCAGGCAGCAAGGATCGTAGTCAGGGGCAACGGCAGGAGGTCTGGAACACAGGCTAGGAACACACTGGGAAACGCTTTCACTGGCACGATGGCAACAAGATCCGGCAAGGAAGGGAAGGGGAAGTGAGGTTATATAGGGAAGTGCACAGGTGAATACACTAATTAAACCAACTGCGCCAATCAGCGGCGCAGTGGCCCTTTAAATCGTAGAGACCCGGCGCGCGCGCGCCCTAAGGAGCGGGGCCGCGCGTGCCGGGACAGGACCGACGGAGAGCGAGTCAGGTACGGGAGCCGGGGTGCGCATCGCGAGCGGGCGCCACCCGCATCGCGAATCGCATCCCGGCTGGAAGAGGTATCGCAGCGCACCCGGTCAGCAGGTCTGACCGGGGCGCTGCGATTGCGAGGATGTTGCGAGCGCTCCGGGGAGGAGCGGGGACCCGGAGCGCTCGGCGTAACATTGATCTACTCAAATTGTATTGAAATGACAGTGAATATTTAATCATAAAATAATCATAATAGTAACAGGAGATTTATCAAAACCTGTCCAAAGGAAAAGTTGCCCAGTTGCCCATAGCAACCAATCAGATCGCTTCTTTCATTTTTAACAAGGCCTCTGCAAAATGAAAGAAGCAATCTGATTGGTTTATATGGGCAACTGGGCAAATTTTCCTCTGCACAGGTTTTGATAAATCTCCCCCATTTTCAATAAGGTTGAAAAAAGACCAGAGTCCATCAAGTTCAACCTATAACCTAATAAGTCCCTACTGAGTTGATCCAAAGGCAAAAAAAACCCTCATCTTAGAGGTAAAAATTCCTTCCAGACTCCAAATATGGAGAATAAATCCCTGGATCAACCTTCTGTCCCTATAAATCTAGTATACATGTGCAAGAATATGTTGTAATTTTTGTCGTACCCACAGACAAGTCCCTTTTATATAAAAAAAAGTGGCTTACCTTTTGCAGAAAAAATAGTTCCAAAGTTGTGGTCTATTTGCAATAGTATAACTGGGTCCATGAGGCAGAAATACAAAAGACCAGCATTTCACATGTCTTTTTTTAGCTGAGGCGCAGGTCCCTTAACCTCTTAAGGACTCAGGGCGTACCTGTATGCCCTGAGCCTGGTCCCGGTGTGAAAAACGGGGTCACGCCGTGACCCCGCATCACACCGGTTCGGTCCCGGCTGCTAACGATAGCCGGTACCCTGGGCTAACAGCGTGCGGCACCGATCGTTGTGCCGCGCGTTGTTAACCCTTCAGACGCGGCGATCAAAGTTGACCGCCGCGTCTGAAAATGAAAGTAAACGCTTCCCGGCAGCTCAGTTGGGCTGATCGGGACATCGCGATAAAATCGCGATGTTCCGATCAGCTGGGACGCAGGCGGATTTCTCCTTACCTGTCTCCGCGGCGTCCGATCGTCGATTGATTGCTCCAAGCCTGAGCTACAGGCTTGAGCAATCAAGCCCCTATCTCACTGATCCGTGCAAAGCTATGGCTTTGCAGGGATCAGCATAGGAGATCAGTGTGTGCAGTGCTATAGCTCCCTATGGGAGCTATAGCACTGCAAAAAAAAATGAAAAAAAAAAAGTTTACAAAGGTCCTCTAACCCCTTCCCTAATAAAAGTTTGAATCATCCCCCTTTTCCCATAAAAAAACTGTGTAAATAAAAATTAACATATGTGGTATTGCCGCGTGCGCAAATGTCCAAACCATAAAATTATATCATTAATTAAACCGCACGGTCAATGGCGTACGCGCAAAAAAATTCCAAAGTCCAAAATAGCGTATTTTTGGTCACTTTTTATATCATAAAAAAATTAATGGTACCGGTAAATGAAATGGTACCGATAAAAACTTCAGAACACGGCGCAAAAAATGAGCCCTCATACCAGCCCATACGCTGAAAAATAAAAAAAGTTACAGGGGTCAGAAAATGACAATTTTAAAAGTATAAATTTTCCTGCATGTATTCATGATTTTTTTCAGAAGTGCGACAAAATCAAACCTATATAAGTAGGGTATCATTTTAACCGTATGGACCTACAGAATAATGATAAGGTGTAATTTTGACCAAAAAATGCACTGCGTAGAAAGGGAAACCCCCAAAAGTCAATTTTGTCGCACAATGATTTTTTTTTCATTTTCGCCGTGGATTTTTTGGTAAAATGACTAATGTCACTGCAAAGTAGAATTGGTGGCACAAAAAATAAGCCATCATATGGATTTTTAAGTGCAAAATTGAAAGCGTTATGATTTTTAGAAGGTGATGAGGAAAAAATGAAAATTTTGAAAAGAAAAAAATTGAAAAGAAATTTAGCAAATTTTGGAAGTTTTTTTTTGTTTTCACACTGTACACTTTACAGTAAAAATGACATGTTTTCTTTATTCTGTTATTTATTCTTACCTGCCTCCGGTTTGTCCCCTCGGCGATTGATTGCTCCAAGCCTGAGATTCAGGCTTGAGCAATCGACCGCCGATAACCCTGATCACTAGAGATGAGCGAACTTACAGTAAATTCGATTCGTCACGAACTTCTCGGCTCGGCAGTTGATGACTTTTCCTGCGTAAATTAGTTCAGCCTTCAGGTGCTCCGGTGGGCTGGAAAAGGTGGATACATTCCTAGGAAAGAGTCTCCTAGGACTGTATCCACCTTTTCCAGCCCACCGGAGCACCGGTGAGCCGAGAAGTTCGCGACGAATCGAATTTACTGTAAGTTCGCTCATCTCTACTGATCACTGCAAAGCTATGGCTTTGCAGGGATCAGGGTAATAGATCAGTGTGTGCAGTGTTATAGGTCCCTATAGGAGCTATAACACTGCAAAAAAAAGTGTAAAAAATAAGTTAATAAATGTGATTTAACCCTTTCCTAAATAAAAGTTTGAATCACCCCCCTTTTCCCATAAAAAAAAACACCATGTAAATAAAAATAAACATATGTGGTATCTCCGCGTGCGTAAATGTCCGACCTATAAAAATATATCATTAATTAAACTGCACGGTCAATGGCGTAGGCGCAAAAAATTCCAAAGTCCAAAATAACGTATTTTTGGTCGCTTTTTATATCATGAAAAAATGAATAAAAAGCGATCAAAAAGTCCGATCAATACAAAAATTGTACCGCTAAAAACTTCAGATCACAGCACAAAAAATTAACCCTCAAACCGCCCCATATGTGGAAACATAAAAAAGTTATAGGGGTCAGAAGATGACAATTTTAAACGTATACATTTTTCTGCATGTAGTTATGATTTTTACAGAAGTACGACAAAATCAAACCAATAAAAGTAGGGTATCATTTTAACCGTATGGACCTACAGAATAAAAATAAGGTGTCATTTTTACTGAAAAATGTACTGAGTAGAAACGGAAGCCCCCAAAATTTACAAAATGGCGTTTTTTCTCCAATTTCGTCGCACAGTGATTTTTTTTTCTGTTTCGCCGTAGATTTTTGGGTAAAATGACTGATGTCACTGCAAAGTAGAATTGGTGGCGCAAAAAATAAGCCATCATATGGATTTTTAGGTGCAAAATTGAAAGGGTTATGATTTTTAAAAGGTGAGGAGGAAAAAATTAAAGTGGAAAAACGGAAAAACCCATGGTCCTTAAGGGGTTAAGGATCAGGCCCATTTTTGCCTTAAGGACCCGGCGAATTTTGTTTTTGTATTTTCCTCCACGCCTTCTAAAAATCATAACTCTTTTTATATTTCCATCCACATACCCACATGAGGGCTTGTTTTTTGTGCCACCAATTTTACTTTGTAATGACATCACTTATTTTACCATAAAATGTATGGCGCAACCAAAAATATATTTATGTGGGAAAATTGAAAAGTAAAAATAACATGTTTTCTTTATTCTGTGGGTCAATACTATTAAAATTATACCCATGTTGTATGGTTTTGACCACCTAAAACGTTCTCATTTTTTCCATATACGGGGAGGTATGAGGGCTCTTTTTTTGCGCAGAGATCTTTCGTTTTTATCGGTACCACTTTTGCTTATATTTTGCTTTTTATAAATGTTTTATAATTATTTTTAACGTTTACCCAGTCCACAGTACGGGATAATTAACAATATATTTTGATAGCTTAGACTTTTATGCACGCATAAGTAAAATGAATATTCCAAATAAATTATATATTGATTCACATATACAATATGTCTACTTTATATTTTGCATCATAAAGTTGACATGTTTTTAACTTTTGGAAGACATCAGAGGGCTTCAAAGTATAGCAGCAATTTTCAAATTTTTCACAATTTTTTTTTGTTTTGAAGTGGATTTTAGGGGCCTTCTTATTAGAAATACCCCATATATGACCCCATTATAAAAACTGCACCCCTTAAAGTATTCAAAATGACATTCAAAAGGTTTGTTAACCCTTTAGGTGTTTCACAGGAATAGCAGCAAATTGAAGGAGAAAATTCTAAATCTTCATTTTTTACACTGGCATGTTCTTGTAGACCCAGTTTTAGAATTTTTGCAAGGGGTAATAGGAGAAAAAGCCCCCCAAAATATGTAACCCAATTTCACTCGAGTAAGGAAATACCTCATATGTGTATGTCAAGTGTTCGGCGGGCGCAGTAGAGGGCTCAGAAGGGAAGGAGCGACAATGGGATTTTGGAGAGTGAATTTTGCTGAAATGGTTTTTGGGGGGGCATGTCGCATTTAGGAAGCCCCTATGGTGCCAGAACAGCAGCACATGGCATACCATTTTGGAAACTACACCCCTCAAGGCACGTAACAAGGGGTCCAGTGAGCCTTAACACCCCCCAGGTTTTTGGTGACTTTTCGTTAAAGTCGGATGTGTAAACGAAAAAAAAGTTTTTTTCACTAAAGTGCAGTTTTTTTTAACCAAATTTACCATTTTTAAAAAAGGTAATGGGAGAAAATGCTCCCCAAAATTTTTAACCCCATCTCTTCTGAGTAGGGATCGATCGATTATCGGTATGGCCGATATTATCGGCCGATAATCGCGATTTTGGGCATTATTGGTATCGCCAATCACCTTGCCGATAAGCCGATAATTTTTTCCTATTTTCCCTTGTGAAAATGAAAAATTTAGGGTAACACCAGCATTTTAGTGAAAAAATTTATTTTTTTCATTTTCCCATCCAACTTTAACGAAAATTCGTCAAACACCTGTGGGGTGTAAGGCTCACTATACCCCTTGTTATGTTCCGTGGGGGTGTAGTGTCCAAAATGGGGTCACATGTGGGTATTTTAGGCCAATTTAGGCCTCAAATGTACATAAGGCACTCTCACTCCTGAGCCTTCTAGTGCGCCCGCAGAGCATTTTACGCCCACATATGGGGTATTTCCGTACTCAGGAGAAATTGCGTTACAAATTTTGGGGGTGTTTTTTTCCTTTTACCGTATGGGTCAACACCAGCATGTTAGCGTAATTTTTTTTTTACACAGGCTGGTGTAGCCCCCAACTTTTCCTTTTCACAAGGGGTAAAAGGAGGAAAAGCCCCCCAATATTTGTAGTGCAATACCCCATATGTGGCCTTAAACTGTTTCCTTGAAATACGACAGGGCTCTGAAGTGAGAGAGCGCCATGCGCATTTGAGGACTAAATTAGGGATTGCATAGGGGTGGACATAGGGGCATTCTATGCCAGTGATTCCCAAACAGGGTGCCTCCAGCTGTTGCTAAACTCCCAGCATGCCTGGACAGTTAGTGGCTGTCCGGAAATGCTGGGAGTTGTTGTTTTGCAACAGCTGGAGGCTCCGTTTTGGAAACACTGCCGTACAATACGTTTTTCATTTTTATTGGGGAGGAGGGGGGGGGGGGGGGGGCAAACCTCCAGCTGTTTCAAAACTACAATTCCCAGCATGTACTGACAGACCGTGCATGCTTGGAGTTGTACTTTTGCAACAGCTGGAGGCACACTGGTTCAGTTAGGTTCTGTTACCTAACTCAGTATTTTCCACCCAGTGTGCCTCCAGCTGTTGCAAAACTACAACTCCCAGCATGTACTGATCGCCGAAGGGCATGCTGGGAGATGTAGTTATGCAACAGCTGGAGGTACGCAACTACAACTCCCAGCATGCCGAGACAGCTGTTTGCTGTCTTGGCATGCTGGTATTTGCAGTTTTGCAACATCTGGAGAGCTACAGTTTAAGACCACTATACAGTGATCTCCAAACTGTGACCCTCCAGATGTTGCAAAACTACAAATCCCAGCATGCCCAGACAGTTATCTGGGCATGCTGGGAGTTGTAGCTTTGCAACATCTGGAGGGTCACAGTTTGGAGATCACTGTATAGTGGTCTCAAACTGTAGCCCTCCAGATGTATGTAAACAACTCACCGGCTTCCGTAGGATCCAGGGAGCCAGCCGCACGACATTGCCGCCCGCTGGTCTCCACCGTTGATCGTCGCCTCCGCCGGCATGGATGGGTAAGTGGACTTGGTCGCCGGTCCTCTGTAATTTCCCCATTCTGCCCCGCCTATTGTGGGTGGGCAGAACGGGGAAACAGAAAGTTAACCCCCCCCCCAATCTTCTATTGGTCGTTGCGTCCATACGACCAATAGCAGGGATAGGAGGGGTGGCACCCCTGCTACCTCACTCCTATCCCTCCAGGGGGATTGTAAGTGTCTTGGACAACCCCGATCCCCCTGATTTTCCGGAACCCGTATGACCCTGAATTGCACAAATCGCAGGTGTGAATTCACTTGCGATTTGCCGCGATTGCCGACATGGGGGGGGTTCTAATGACCCCCTTGGGCATTTGCACAGGATGCCTGAATGATTTCAGCAGGCATCCCGGTCCGATCCCCGACCATACGAGGGCTTATTTTTGCGCCACCAATTTTACTTTGTAATGACATCAGTCATTTTACCGAAAAATCTACGGCGAAAAGGGGAAAAAAATGAAAAAAAAAAAATCATTGTGCGACAAAATTGAAGAAAAAACACAATTTTGTTAATTTTGGGGGCTTTCGTTTCTACGCCGTACATTTTTCAGTACAAATGACACTTTATCTTTATTCTGTAGGTCCATACAATTAAAATAATACCCTACTTATATAGGTTTGATTTTGTCGTACTTTTGGAAAAAATCATAACTACATGCACAAAAATTAATACATTTAAAATTGTCCTCTTCTGACCCCTATAACTTTTTAATTTTTCCACGTATGGGGGTTAATTTTTTGCGCCGTGATCTAAAGTTTTAACCCCTTAACCCGTTCAGGACCCATGAGGTAACGTTACGTCCCGACACCCTGGGTCTTAAGGACCCATGACGTACAGTTACGTCATGGGCAGTTCCGGTCGCCGCAGGGCGGAGATCGGACCGGGATGCTTGCTGAAATCATTCAGCAGGCATCCCGTGCAAATGCCCAGGGGGGTCATCAGACCCCCCCATGTCGGCGATCGCGGCAAATCGCAAGTGAATTCACACTTGCGATTTGCGCGATTCCGGGTCATTCCGGGTCTATAGTGACCCGGAATGTAAGGGGGATCGTGGGTGTCTAAGACACCCAGGATCCCCCTGAAGCGATAGGAGTGAGGTGGCAAGGGTGCCACCCCTCCTATCCCTGCTATTGGTGGTCTAGACGTAACCACCAATAGCAGAACGGAGGCGGGGGGGTTAACTTTAGTTTTCCCCGTCCTGCCCTCCAACAATAGGCGGGGCAGGAAGGGGAAACGACGGGGACCGGCGCCGAAGATCCACTTACCGATCCGGGCGGGCGACGGAGGCTGCGGGCGGCGATGACGTGCGGCTGGGTCCGACAGAAGCTGGTGAGTTGCCTAGCAACATCTGGAGGGTACAGTTTGAGACCATTATACAGTGGTCTCTAACTGTAGCCCTCCAGATGTTGCAAAACTACAACTCCCAGCATGCCCAAACAGCTGTTTGGGCATGCTGGAATATGCAGTTTTGCAACAGCTGGAGGGCTACAGTTTGAGACCACTATATAGTGGTCCCTTAACTGTAGCCCTCCAGATCTTGCAAAACTACAACTCCTAGCATTCCCAAACAACTGTTTGCTGTCAGGGCATGCTGGTGGGAATTGTAGTTTTGCAACAGCTGGAGGACCACAGTTTGGAGATCACTTTGCATTGTTCTCTAAAACTGTAGCCCTCCAGATGTTGCAAAACTGCAAATCCCAGCATGTCCAAACAGCAATCAGCTGTCTCGGCATGCTGGGAGTTGTAGTTGCGTACCTCCAGCTATTGCATAACTACATTTCCCAGCATGCCCTTCGGCGATCAGTACATGCTGGGAGTTTTAGTTTTGCAACAGCTGGAGGCAGACTGGTTGGAAAATACTGAGTTAGGTAACAGAACCTAACTGAAGGTTTTCCAACCAGTGTGTCTCCAGCTGTTGCAAAAGTACAACTCCCAGCATGCACGGTCTGTCAGTACATGCTGGGAGTTGTAGTTTTGAAAAAGCTGGAGGTTTGCCCCCCCATGTGAACGTACAGGGTACATTCACACGGGCAGGTTTACAGTAAGTTTCCTGCTTCAAGTTTGGGCTGCGGCGAAAAACTCAAACTCCTAGCGGGAAACTCACCGAATGTACCCTAAAAACACTACACTAACACATAATAAAGAGCAAAACACTACATATACACCCCTTACACTGTCCCCCACCCCCCAATAAAAATTAAAACCGTATTGTATGGCAGTGTTTCCAAAACGGAGCCTCCAGCTGTTGCAAAACAACAACTCCCAGCATTTCCGGACAGCCACAGACTGTCCAGGTATGCTGGGAGTTTAGCAACAGCATTTTAATTCCCTGGTTGAACTTGATGGACATATGTCTTTTTTCGACCGTACTATGTAACAGCTGGAGGCACCCTGTTTGGGAATCACTGGCATAGAATACCCCTATGTCCACCCTATGCGATCCCTAATTTAGTCCTCAAATGCGCATGGAGCTCTCTCACTTTGGAGCCCTGTCGTATTTCAAGGAAACAGTTTAGGGCCACATATGGGGTATCTCCGTACTCGAGGGAAATTGCACTACAAATTTTGGGGGGCTTTTTCTCCTTTTACCCCTTATGAAAAGGTTGTTAGTGTAAAAAAATAAAACATTTTACACTAACATGCTGGTGTTGCGCTATACTTTTTATTTTCACAAGCGTTAAAAGGAAAAAAAGACCCCCAAAATTTGTAACGCAATTTCTCCTGAGTACAGAAATACCCCATACGTGGGCGTAAAATGCTCTGCGGGCGCACAACAAGGCTCAGGAGTGAGAGCGCACTATGTACATTTGAGGCCTAAATTGGTGATTTGCACAGGGGTGGCTGATTTTTCAGCGGTTCTGACATAAACGCAAAAAAAGAAATACTCACATGTGATCCCATTTTGGAAACTACACCCCTCATGTAATGTAATAAGGGGTACAGTGAGCATTTACGCCCCACAGGTGTCAGATTTTTGGAACAGGGGCATGATTGGGAAAAGGGGCATGATTTAAGCTTTTAATAAGGAAGGGGTTAATGTGTGTTTTTAAACTTTTTTTTACATTTTCATTTTTTTTTTTACACTTTTAGTCCCCTTAGGTGACTTTTAGGAGGAATCATATGATTCCTCATACAGATCAATGGGGCTACATACAATCCCATTGATCTGTGTGTTCTGCGCTCGATTGATAAAGCCTGGTCCTGCGGCAATCCACCAGGGACGGGATACAGGCACCTTTAGACACCGCTGTCACCTTTAGATGGCGCTGTCAACTTTGACAGCGGCAATCTAAAGGGTTAATAGCCGGCCACGGCATGTCGGCTATTAATGCCGGCCCCCAGCTACAGGAATCAGGTGGGGGCCGGCCGGTATGATGAGGGCTCGAGTCGGGAGCCCACGTCATACCCCGTTAATGGCCATTGGACGAGCATAGACGTCCATGGTCGTTATCGGGTTAAACTCCAATAGTAGAGTTTAATTTATAAAATAAACATCACACAAATATGTGGGGAATTTACAAATGAGTATTATTTTGAGCATTTTTTGGTTTTGTTTGCTATATTGGTAAATTACAGTCAGGCTAATACTGCTCCTAATTTTGGTTAAAATAATGACCAAAATTCCAAGAATATTCCTAGGTGCCATTTGAAGTTTGTCCCTAACTAGCTGATAGGAAAACAATACAAGAACAAAAAGGAATAAATTAATTGAAAAATGCACATAAAATTCCATTAGATCTTTGAGGCCTAATGGTATATTCACACATGTAGATATAATCTGATAATCCATCAATACAACGGAATAGTTTGTTTATACAATGTGTGCAGGGATTTAACCATCACAGAGACAAAGTCCTGCAACACATTTCAAATTTGCAATGTTTGGACATACCCAAAGGTATAAATACTTTCAAAGTGCACAATTTATAGTTACATTTATTATGCACCCACTCCAGAAGTGTTTCAGGTACTATATACATAACAAAGATTAGTGCCGGGCGGTATGACCAAAAATGCCTATCACTGTATTTTTGTAAGTTATGGCGGTTCTACGGTATTTAATGGTATTCCCCCCACCCCGGGGAACTAATCATATGTGACCCACCGGCGCTGCTCCCCCCGTCCTGGCGCTGGAAATGATTAATAAAGGACATCTGTACTGATGAATTTAACATATTCCTGTGCCCGGGCTACAAAAACAAACAAAATAAACTTTGACTCACCTTCCTATGTTCCCCCGTTGCTCCGGTATTGGCCTCACTGTTCTCTGCTGCGATCTTCACGCTGCTTCCTGGGGACGGGAATGTCACAGAGCCGTCAGCGTATCACCGGCCGCAGCGATGTCCCGCCTAGGTCATGTAAGCAGCCGGCTGTGGGGGACAGTGCAGCGCTGCGGCTGATAATTCATGGGGGGGGGGGTTAGAGAAGCAGAGCAGTGCCCGCAGGTCACTCATGATTTGGTGACAGCCATTGCGGCTGATAATTCATTCATTTGAAGGGGGGGGGAGGGGTCAGGGGTGTGGAAATTTTATAAAAAACTACTTGTCCACGGGACTAAAATGGAGCAAAATCTACTTGTCCCTCATGACGATCCACTTGTCCAGGCCAATTTTCGCTTTTACGCTCTAATTTTTTACTCCTCGCCCTAGAATAGCCATAACTACCTGCTATAAGGATACCTTTTAAATTTTTCAATAACATATTCCTGGACCGAAAAATAAATATATATATATATATATATATATATATATATGTATATATTAGGTGAAGTGAAATTGAAATAGTAAAAGATAATTTTGTAGATTTGGTGGTCTTTCTTTTCTACGCCATTTACCTTGTGGTCAGATAACATGTTAGTTTCACACTTTAGGCCGGCCTGATTACAGCAATACCAGATTTGTATAGTTTATGTCATGTTTTACAAATTTTAAAAAAATTCTGAACTTTTTCGAAATTTTTTTAATTGCCATTTTTGACCCCTGTAGCTTTTTTTTTTTCACGCATACCAGGCTGTATGAGGGCTTATTTCTCGCGCCATAATCTGTTTTTTGTATCGGTACCATTTTGGTATTGATCTGACTTTTTAATCACTTTTTAACTTTTTTTCTGGGGATATTATAAAAATTGCAATTCTGTGGTTTGGTATTTTTTTTACATTTACCGTACAGGATACATAATGTTATATTTTAATAGGTCGTACATTTATGCACGAAGCGATAACAAATACCGTATTTATCGGGGTATACCACGCACCGGCCTATAACACGCACCCTCATTTTACCAAGGATATTTGGGTAAAAAAAGTTTTTTACCCAAATATCCATGGTAAAATGAGGGTGCGTGTGTGCGCGTGTATACCCCGATACACCCACAGGAAAGGCAGGGGGAGAGAGGCCGTCGCTGCCCGCTTCTCTCCCCCTGCCTTTCCTGGGGTCTAGAGCCCTGCTGCCGGCCCTTCTCTCCCCCTGGCTATCGGTGCCACTGCCCGTTCTGTCCCCCTGACTATCGTTGCCGGCGCCGATAGCCAGGGGGAGAGAAGCGGCGCCGACAGCCAGGGGGAGAGAAGGGGCAGCGGCACCCATTACCGGCGCCATTGCCCGTTGCCTCCTCCCATCCCCGGTGGCATAATTACCTGTTGCCGGGGTCGGGTCCGCGCTGCTGCAGGCCTCCGGCGTGCGTCCCCTGCGTCGTTGCTATGCGCTGCACGGCGTGGCGCATGACATCAGTGCGCCGCGCCGTGCATAGCAACGACGCAGGGGACACACGTCGGAAGCCTGCAGCAGCGCGGACCCGACCCCGGCAACAGGTAATTATGCCACCTGGGATGGGGGGAGGCAACGGGGCAGCGGCGCCGGCAATGGGTGCCGCTGCCCCTTCTCTCCCCCTGGCTGTCGGCGCCGCTTCTCTCCCCCTGGCTATCGGAGCCGGCAATGGGGCGCCGGCACCGATAGTCAGGGGGACAGAATGGGCAGCGGCGCCGATAGCCAGGGGGAGAGAAGGGCCGGCAGCAGGGCTCTAGACCCCAGGAAAGGCAGGTGGAGAGAAGCGGGCAGTGACGGCCTCTCCCCCCCTGCCTTTCCTGGGGGTGTATCGGCGTATAACACGCACATAGACATTAGGCTAAAAATTTTAGCCTAAAAATGCGTGTTATACGCCGATAAATACAGTATGTTTATTTTTATGTTTACATGTTTTTGAGAGCCTCCAGCTCGATTTGCAGATCAGCATGCCGTCTTTATTACTGGACGCTACATGGATCACAGGTAAGACAGGATGTGACGCGTTTTGGCCAGGTGCTTACTCATGGTATGAGTAAGGCCAGCACCTGGCCGAAACGCGTCACATCCTGTCTTACCTGTGATCCATGTAGCGTCCAGTAATAAAGACGGCATGCTGATCTGCAAATCGAGCTGGAGTCTCTCATCTTTTTGCTTCTGACTGCTTGGGTGTAGTCCACACCACTCTCCGTGCTCGTATCGTGGGCCTGGGGTCAGCTGATTTACACTCTTCTCTTTGCCCGTTTACATGTTTTTATATAGGAAAAGGAAGTGATTTTAACTTTTAACATAAAAGGGGTTAATATGTGTCTTTAAAACTTATTTTTTTTTTTTTTTTACACTTTATTAGACTTTTAGGAGGAATTATTAGATTCCTCATACAGATGAATAGAGTTCTATTGAACTCAATTGATCTGTGAGCTCTGCGATTCATTGATAGAGCCTAGTCCAGCCAGGGTCTATCAATGACAGAGCCACTGGACCGCAGGGAACAGAGGTAAGCCCTCCGGCTACCTCTATAGTGGATCGCCTCCCTGCGATCACGCAGCAGGGGGTGGGGGGGTGTGCGATCCACCCCACTAGCCCACCAGGGAGCATACACATGTCCCTTTAGACGCCGCTGTCAGCTTTGACAGCGGCAATCTAAAGGGTTAATAGCCAGCCGCGGCTGGCTATTAGCGGCGGCCCCAGGCTACTGAGAACAGCTGGGGGCTGCAGAGTATGGAGCGGGCAGGAGTCCGGAGCCCGCTTCATACAGACTGTTGAGTGCCGCATGCTGGCTATTAGCGGCGGTGTGAGGTAGAAACTTGTGCCCCGTGCAGACTTGCGTCCGCTCCTCCCCTCAGCTCTCCGAAGCTAGAGCTGGGGGAAGTGAAGGCAGAGGACGCAAGTCTGCACGGGGAGAAAGAAGGCAGAGCAGGGGAGATAGGACGTACACAGCTTCTCATCTCCCCTCCCCCTGCTCTGCATTCGGAGGACGCAAGTTTCCACAGCCGGGGGCTGCAGAGTATGGAGCGGGCATATGTCATTACTGCAGCGCTATCTGTGAATAGTATTTTACTGGCAGAGCATCGCATCAGCAGTTGCCGCCGCGATGCTGCTGATAGAATACTATTCATACATCGCGCTGCAGGGGCATATTATATAGAAGTGCTGAGGGGGCCAGATAATACTATATATCTGGCCCCCATAACACTTCTATATAATATGCCCCTGCAGGCTGTAGCGCGATGTATGAATAGTATTCTATCAGCAGCATTGCGCCGGCAGCGGCTGGTGCGATGCTCTGCCAGTAAAATACTATTCACAGATAGCGCTGCAGTAATGACATATGCGCCAGTGGGGGGGTTTCATAGATGCGCTGGCGGGGGGGGGGGGGTATATATTGATAATTGCACAATATAATTATAACGGCGCAGGCGGGGGTTACATTATAAATGCGCTGGCGGGGGGTCACACACACACATATATATATATACTGCGGGGGTTATATATTTGCGCTGGCGGGGGGTTATATCTTTATAAATGCGCTGGGGGGCTAGATATATAGTGCGATATATCTTACCCCCACAGCGCTTTTAATATACATTGTCCATTTTAAAAATCCTTGCAGGGAGTCCTGATTGGCTCCTCGGTACTGGCCATTCAGAGCTCACTGCGGAAAATTTAAAAATGAAAGTAAAATACATCGGTGATCGCAGGATTGCGGACCATGCCGCCCGCTCCCCTGCTTAATAACTTCTGATCGGATCGGGTCTCAGAAGTGAGACCAGGTGCGATCAATCCCTCAGCCCCTGTACTACTACTCCCACCATGGAAACAAGTCTGTTCCATGATGGGAATAGTACTAGTCCTGGCTGCGGGAGTCTGTAGGTGGCTGATTTTTTCATAAAAAAATTAAATAAAAAAACGGATTAAAAACTGTTACAAACGCTTCAAAATGGATACCCGTTTGATCAGCCGTTTCTATCCGTTTTTTTAAATCCATTTAAAAAAAAAAAAAAAACGGAACAGGGGCAAATGACCGTATGAACGCACCCTTAGACTTGAACCCATACAGCTATCGTTTATGCCTTTCATTCTGCTACAGCTCTTTATTCCTGTAAATTGTATTTAACCTGTTAACGACCATGGACGTCTATACTTGTCCATGTGCCATTAACTGGGTATGGCGTGGGCTCCAGACTCGAGCCCGTGCCACACCGGCCGGCCCCCAGCTGATTCCTGTAGCCTGGGGCCGTCATTAATAGCCGACATGTGGTGATCACCGCGGCCAGCTATTAACCCTTTGGATCGCGGTCCAAAGGTGCCTTCATCCCGTCCCTGGTGGTCCAGGGGGGTGGATCACACGACCTCCCCCCCCGCGATGTGATCGCGGGGGGGATCTCGGTCCAAAGGTGCCTTCATCCTGTCCCTGGTGGTCCAGGGGGGTAAATCACCTCTCCTTCCATGGCGGCTCCTACACTGAGAATGACAAAGTCTGGCAGGACCAGGCTTTATCAATTGAGCGCAGAGCACACAGATTAATGTGTTTCTATGGAACCACATTGATCTGTATGAGGAATCAAATGATTCCTCCTAAAAGTCCCCTAAGGGGACTAAAAGTTTAAAAAAAAAAAAAAAAAAAGTTAAAAACACGCACATTAACCCCTTCCTTATTAAAAGTTAAAATCACCCCCCTTTTCCCATATTCCACATAAAAAATATATAAACATAATACAAATGAACATATGTGGTATTGCCGCGTGCGTAAATGTCCGAACTATAAAAATATATTATTAATTAAACCGTACGGTGGCATACATGCAAAAAAAATCCAAATTCCAAAATAGCGTATTTTTGGTCACTTTTTATACCATATAAAAATGAATAAAATGCTATCAAAAAGTCAAAACAAAAATGGTACAGATAAAAACTTCAGATCAAGGTGCAAAATATGAGCAAAAACTCATACAGCCCTGTAAACGAAAAAATAAAAAAGTTATAGGGGTCAGAAGAGGACAATTTTAAATGTATTTATTTTCCTGCATGTAGTTATGATTTTTTTCAGAAGTACAACAAAATCAAACCTATATAAGTAGGGTATCATTTTAATAGTATGGACCTACAGAATAAAGATAAATAAAATTTTTGCACAAAAATGTACTGCGTAGAAGCGGAAGCCCCCAAAATTTACAAAATGGCGTTTTCTCTTCAATTTTGTCGTACAATTTTTTTTCCATTTTGCCACACATTTTTGGGTAAAATTACTGATGTCATTACAAAATAGAATTGGTGGCGCAAAAAATAAGCAATCATATGGTTTTTGAGGTGCAAAATTGAAAGGGTTATGATTTTGAAAAGCTAAGGAGGAAAAAACTAAAGCGCAAAAAAAGAAAAACGCTTGGTCCTAAAAGGGGTATTCCAGGAAAAAACTTTTATATATATCAACTGGCTCCAGAAAGTTTAACAGATTTGTAAATTACTTCTTTTAAAAAATCTTAATCCTTTCAGTACTTATCAGCTTCTGAAGTTAAAGGGGTACTCCGCCCCTAGACATCTTATCCCCTATCCAAAGGATAGGGGATAAGATGTCAGATCGCCGTGGTCCCGCTGCTGGGGAGCCCAGGGATCCCTGCTGCGGCACCCCGCTATCATTACAGCACAGAGCGAGTTTGCTCTGTGCGTAATGACGGGCGATACAGGGGACGGAGCAGCGTGACGTCAAGGCTCCGCCCCTCGTGACATCACGGCCCGTCCCCTTAATGCAAGTCTATGGGAGGGGGCGTGGTGGTCGTCACCCTCCCATAGACTTGTATTGAAAGGGGCGGGCCGTGACATCACGAGGGGTGGAGCCGTGACGTAACGATGCTCCGGCCCCTGTATTGCCCGTCATTACGTACAGAGCGAACTCGCTCTGTGCTGTAATGATAGCGCAGTGCCGCAGCGGAGATCCCGGGGCTCCCCAGCAGCGGGGATAAGATGTCTAGGGGCGGAGTACCCCTTTAAGGTTGTTCTTTTCTGTCTAAGTGCTCTCTGATGACACATGTCTCAGGAAACACCCCGTTTAGAAGAGGTTTGCTATGGGGATTTGCTTCTAAACTGGGCGGTTCCCGAGACACGTGTCATCAGAGAGCACTTAGACAGAAAAGAACAACGTTAACTTCAGAAGCTCATAAGTACTGAAAGGATTAAGATTTTTTTTATAGAAGTAATTTACAAATCTGTTTAACTGGAACCAATTGATATATAAAGAAAAGTTTTTTCCTGGATAACCCTTTAACCTGGATAACCTTTAAGGGGTTAACCTTACAAATGTACAAAAGAAAACATCTTATTCTATGAAATGTGTTTATATATATGTTTCAAAAACTATATAAAATGTATTTATACCTACAAATGTAGAAACGCTCAAACAGCTGGAATGCATTTAACTGACATTCACTTCCATGTAACGTCAGTGAATGTGGGAGAAAGGGGGGGGGGGCAAAGTTATGCAGACTTTTACATGGGGCTGTAAATTTTTATAACATTCTGTGCATCTGTTTCTAAATAATGTGATATAATCACTGCCTCTATGACCTAAAAAAATTTCTCCCCTGTTGCACCCCTATAATTGCTGCCTCTCTGTGACCTAAAGAAGTTTCACCCCCGTTGCACTCCAACCTTTTTATGATGAAATGTATACCATGACAGATTGCAGTTATACTATGAGCCCCATGCTATAATTAAAAACGGCTGGAATGTATTTAACTGACAGTAGGGGTCGACCGATCTAGATTTTTTAGGGCCGATAACCTGTGAACTTTCAGGCCGATAGCCGATAACTTATACCGATATTCCGGTATAAGTTATCGGATACACCCCCCCCAAATATCCGTGGTAAAATGTGTGTGTGCGGGTATACCCTGATAAACTTCTTCTGGCCCCACAGAAGCCGCTGCAGATCAATGATTTAAAGCGGACACTCTAAATCAATGAACTGCAGCGGCTTTTGCGGGGCCAGAGACCGCCGCCACCCGCTTCTCTCTCCCTGCCTGTCCTGGGGTCCAACCACCACTGCTGACCCATTGCCTCCCCCCTGCCTATCCTCTGACGAGAGACCACCGCTGTCCGCTTCTCTCCCCCTGCTGGTCCTGAGTCCAACCACTGCCGCTGCCCCATTGCAGCGGCGTCTGGACTCAGGAAAGGTAGGGGGAGAGAAGCGGGCGACGGCGGCGTTCTCTGGTCTCGCAAAAATGGCAAGTTGCGAGGAAAAGGCTGAAAAACCCTTCACTTCTTTCTCCCCCATGTCCGCGCGCAAATTTTCCAAGAATTTCGCGCAAAAAAAAAAATGTATTAGTATTTTTCTGTTTAGGTGTGTATTCACACACTAGTTTGTTCAGAGCAGTTTGCTATTTTACCTGGATAGGAAATAGTTAATGCTCTAAATGAATGAAAACTCGGGTGGAGTTATTTAACCCCTTAAGGACCCATGACGTATGCATACGTCATCACACCATGGGTCTTAAGGACCCATGACGTATGCATACGTCATGGTCTTTTCCTGGTCTCCGCCACTCACCCGGCAGAGATCGGAAGCGGATCCAGGGCAAACGCCGAGGGGGGCCATGTAGGCCCCCCATGTCGGCGATCACCGCAAATCGCTAGGGAAATCGCCCCTGCGATCTGCGGTGATACCGGGCTGATCGGGTCTCTGGGACCCGACTGCCCGGTAATTTTGCATGATTTTGCATGATCCCGGCTGTCACAGACAGCCAGGACCATGCTGGAGGCTAGGAGCGAGGTGGCATGCCTGCCACCTCCTCCTATCCCCTGCGACCAATCGCAGGGGGGGGGGGCGGTTACTTCCTCCCGCCCTGCCCGGCCCCTGGAAGTCCGGAGAGGACGGGAGGAAGACCGGAGGACGTTGCGGGGGACGGGGTAGTGCTGGGGCCCAGCCCCGGAACTTACCTCATCCCTGAAGACCCGGATCCCGACGATGAAGACGGCGGCGGCGACAGGTGAGTGGATCTTCAGCCGCGGTCGGGCCCTTTACAGCAATGCACGTCACCGTAAAGCAACATGCATTGCTGTATTGGGACCCTGTATACTACAACTCCCAGCATGCCCAGACAGCCCTTGGCGTTTGGGCATGCTGGGAGTTGCAGTTTTGCAACATCTGGAGGTCCGCAGTTTTGGGACCACTGTGCCCTTCCAGATGTTGCAAAACTACACATCCTCAGCATGCCCTTACTGTCCAGGCATGCTGGGAGTTGCAGTTCTGTAACATCTGGCCCTTCAGATGTTGCAGAACTACAACTCCCAGCATGCCTGGACAGTTTTGGCATACTGGGAGTTGTAGTTTTGCAACATCAGGAAGGGCACAGATTGGGAACCACTGTATTAGTGGTCTGCAAACTGTAGTTCTCCAGATGTTGCAAAACTACAACTCCAAGCATGTTGGGAGTTGTAGTTCGGCAACATCTGGCTCTAAAGATGTTGCCGAGCTACTACTTCCAGCATGCCTGAGAATGTTTGGGAGTTGTGGTTTTGCAACAACTGGAGGCACACTGGTTGGGAAACATTGTCTGTTTCCTAACTCAGCGTTTCCCAACCCGTGTGCCTCCAGCTGTTGCAAAACTATAACTACCAGCATGCACTGATAGACTGTGCATGCTGGGAGTTGTAGTTTTGCAACAGCTGGAGATTCCCCCCCCCCCCCCCCCCCCTGTGAATGTACAGGGTACATTCACATGGACAGGGGCTTACAGGGAGTATCAGGCTGCAAGTTTGCGATGCAGCAAATTTTGCACGGCAGCTCAAACTCGCAGCGGGAAACTCGCTGTAATCCTCCGCCCATATGACTGTACCCTAAAAACACTACACTAACACAAAATAAAATAAAAAGTAAAAAACACTACATATACACATACCCCTACACAGCCCCCCTCCCCAATAAAAATGAAAAACGTCTGGTACACCACTGTTTTCAAAATGGAGCCTCCAGCTGTTGCAAAACAACAACTCCCAGTATTGCTGGACAGCCGTTGACTGTCCAAGCATGCTGGGAGTTATGCAACAGCTGGAGGCACCCTGTTTGGGAATCACTGGCGTAGAATACCCCTATGTCCACCCCTATGCAAATCCCTAATTCTGGCCTCAAATGCACATGGCGCTCTCACTTTGGAGCCCTGTCGTATTTCAAGGCAACAGTTTAGGGCCACATATCGGGTATCGCCGTACTCGGGAGAAATTGCCTAACACATTTTGGGGGGCTTTTTCTCCTTTCACCCCTTATGAAAAGGTAAAGTTGGGGTCTACACCAGCATGTTAGTGTAAAACAAATAAAAGAATGTACACTAACATGCTGGTGTTGCCCTATACTTTTCATTTTGACAAGAGGTAAAAGGGAAAAAAGCCCCCCAAAATTTGTAATGCAATTTCTCCCGACTACAGAGATACTCCATATGTGGGCGCAAAGTGCTCTGGGGGCGCACAACAAGGCCCAGAAGGGAGAGTGCACCATGTACATTTGAGGTGATTTGCACAGGGGTGGCTGATTTTACAGAGGTTTTGCAAAACGCAAAAAAAACAAAACCCCACATGTGACCCCATTTTGGAAACTACACCCCTCACGGAATGTAATGAGGGGTGCAGTGAGAATTTACACCCCACTGGTGACTGACAGATCTTTGGAACAGTGGGCTGTGCAAATTAAAAATTTTGTACAGCCCACTCTTCCAAAGATCTGACAGACACCAGTGGGGGGTAAATGCTCACTGTACCCCTTGTTACGTTCCTAAAGGGGTCTCGTTCCCAAAATGGTATGCCATGTGGGCGTTATTTTTCTGTCCTGGCACCATAGGGGCTTCCTAAATGCGACATGCCCCCCGAGCAAAATTTGCTCTCAAAAAGCCAAATATGACTCCTTCTCTTCTGAGCATTGTAGTTCGCCCGTATTGCGCTTCAGGTCAACTTATCGGGTACCTCCATACTCAGAAGAGATGGGGTTACAAATTTTGGGGGGTATTTTCTGCTATTAACCCTTGCAAAAATGTGAAATTTGGGGGGGAAACACACATTTTAGTGAAAAAAAACATTTTTTTACGTATGCAAAAGTCGTGAAACCCCTGTCGGGTATTAAGGCTCACTTTATTCCTTGTTACGTTCCTCAAGGGGTCTAGTTTCCAAAATGGTATGCCATGTGGGTATTTTTTGCTGTCCTGGCACCATAGGGGCTTCCTAAATGCGACATGCCCCCGAGCAAAATTTGCTCTCAAAAAGACAAATATGACTCCTTCTCTTCTGAGCATTGTAGTTCGCCCGTAGTGCACTTCAGGTCAACTTATGGGGTACCTCCATACTCAGAAGAGATGGGGTTACAAATTTTAGGGGGTATTTTCTGCTATTAACCCTTGCAAAAATGTGAAATTTGGGGGGAAACGCACATTTTAGTGAAATTTTTTTACATTTTTTTACATATGCAAAAGTCGTGAAAAACCTGTGGGGTATTAAGACTCACTTTATTCCTTGTTACGTTCCTCAAGGGGTCTACTTTCCAAAATGGTATGCCATGTGTTTTTTTTTTCCTGTTCTGGCACCATAGGGGCTTCCTAAATGCAACATACCCCCCAAAAACTATTTCAGAAAAACGTACTCTCCAAAATCCCCTTGTCGCTCCTTCGCTTCTGAACACTTTATATAGACATATGAGGTATGTGCTTACTCAAGAGAAATTGGGCTACAAATATAAGTATACATTTTCTCCTTTTACCCCTTGTAAAAATTCAAAAATTAGGTCTACAAGAACATGCGAGTGTAAAAAATGAAGATTGTGAATTTTCTCCTTCACTTTGCTGCTATTCCTGTGAAACACCTAAAGGGTTAAAATGCTGACTGAATGTCATTTTGAATACTTTGGGGGTGCAGTTTTTATAATGGGGTAATTTGTGGGGTATTTCTAAGATGAAGACCCTTCAAATCCACTTCAAACCTGAACTGGTCCCTGAAAAATTGTGATTTTGGAAATTTTGTGAAAAATTGGAAAATTGCTGCTGAACTTTGAAGCCCTCTGGTGTCTTCCAAAAGTAAAAACTTTTCAATTTTATGATGCAAACATAAAGTGGACATATTGTATATGTGAATAAAAAAAAATTATTTGGAATATCAATTTTCCTTACAAGCTGAGAGCTTCAAAGTTAGAAAAATGCAAAATTTTCAAATTTTTCATCAAATTATGGGATTTTTCACCAAGAAAGGATGCAAGTTACCAAAAAATGTTACCACTATGTTAAAGTAGAATATGTAACGAAAAAACAATCTTGGAATCAGAATGATAACTAAAAGCATTCCAGAGTTATTAATGTTTAAAATGACAGTGGTCAGATGTGCAAAAAATGGCCGGGTCCTAAGGTGTAAAATGGCTGGGTCCTTAAGGAGTTAACCAGGGTTCTCCTGCATTCTGGGGCTGGTTAATTAATGAGTGCAATACTATTGTTAAGTTATGCACTCCGGCCACACACACTGGCCGTGAGCGCATGGTCCCCTTACCTTCTGCTGCCGACGGGGCTGGGACTCGCATTATGGGACGCGCCCACATGCGAGTCCCAGTCCGTCACTCTCTGGGTGTTTCTCCTGCCTCTCTGCTCTGGTGCGCGTGTCCCCGTCCCCTAGGGCGCACACGAGCCGGAGCTTAAATATTTAAAGGGCAAGTATGCTCATTAGTGTAATCCACCTGTGGCTCATTTATAAATTCCTCCCTCTCCTCAGTTCCCTGCCGGATCTTTGTTGCCTTGTGCCTTTGAGAAAGCATTCCTCTGTATTGCCTTGCTGTGTATCAGATCTCTTGCGACTTGACCTTGCTCCTCTGCCGCCTGTCTACTGAACTCCTGCTTCGCTTTGACTACTTTACTGTACCGCCTGCCCTGACCTTCTGCTATCCAGACTACGAGTTGCCTTATTCCTCTTGTGCCTCGCATCTCCTCAGCCGCCTGTGTGGTCGCGCTGTGCCAGGGATAGCGACCTGGGTGCCGCCTGCAGCAGAAAGTCCATCCCACTTTGCGGCAGGCTCTGGTGAAAGCCAACACCTTAGAATCCGCTCCCTGGAACGGTCTGAGTCATCTGCCACACAAGTCCAGCGGATCCAAATGCACCGGGGTTCCTGTCTTCAGAAACGTGAGTGTTACAACTACTATGTCTGTTTGTACTATATTCTGACTGTCTGCTTGGGCATTTAGCTTGTATTTATCTTGTCATCTTATCTGGGTTTTAGCAATTGTTATATAGCATGCTCCGTATTGTAGTCTGTGTTACATTAGTTGGTTTTAGGATTATGTTTGTTCATTCTGCTCTGTGTTCACACTGTGTCTGAGTCTAGCTTGTACCCTGTGCTCTGTATGTTATATTCCGGTTTGGTATTCTGGAGTCTATTCAGACTCATCCAGTTCTAGTCTAGTGTTTCATGTATTATATGTCTGTTTCCTACTGGGTCGACATTTTGTCTGCACGGTGGAGTGTGTCCACTGGCCGGTAGCCTATTTGGCTTTATTGTTGATGGCTACTCCTATAGTGGAGTGGGGAGTCTGGTTTATATGTTCTGTGTCCCAGTCTGAACAGTGTCCTATATTTATATCATGTTTGGTTGATCTGATCTTTATCCTTTGTACTTGTACCTGTTTTTGAACAGTGTTCTATGTTACCTGTTCAGTTTGGTGTTTTGGCTCTTGGTTCTTCTGTTTGTCCCCTTCATCTCCTGGATTCTGCTGTATACTCATATCATGCCTAGTCTTGTTCATTTTATAACATCTGCCGTTTATCTGATATCCGGTTTATGAACTGTTTGTTAATTCTGCTCTGTTTGTGAGTTTATTGTATCCGACTAAGTATATTATGTGTTTTTACGCCACTGCACTTTAGCACAGGAAGGGACCGGCGCCCATTTGTCCATCCACCGTTTAGGGTGGATGAGCAAGTAGTCAGGGAGAGAGGTTTTAGGGTCAGTTTAGGGCTCACTCTTCCTGTCCCCCGGTTGGTCCCTAACAGCTCTATAAAATGATACTACTTATAATATATTACTGTCTGTTTTTTTACTATAAGACATTCTGCTATGCAGACTTGTCAGGACATGTTTACATATTACTCGGGGTGGTGGGTAGAGATGAGCGAACTTACAGTAAATTTGATTCGTCACAAACTTCTCGGCTCGGCAGTTGATGACTTTTCCTGCTTATTAGTTCAGCTTTCAGGTGCTCCTGTGGGCTGGAAAAGGTGGATACATTCCTAGGAGACTCTTTCCTAGGAATGTATCCACCTTTTCCAGCCCACCGGAGCACCTGAGGGCTGAACTAATTTACGCAGGAAAAGTCATCAACTGCCGAGCTGAGAAGTTTGTGACGAATCAAATTTACTGTAAGTTCGCTCATCTCTAGTGGTGGGGCTCCACCCACACTATAAATGACTCATACTGCACTTAGCAAATCGCCGGCCGCAGTGATGATCCGACTAGGCTGGCAATAGGCTGAGCGCACTGTCATGGAAAGATCCCGGGCAGCAGGGAGATGGTGGGGCCAGGCTTCTTACATGACCTATCACTAGCCGAGATGGGACATCGCTGCGGCCGGCGATATGCTGAGCACAGTATGAGTCACAGTCCCCAGGAAGCAGACCAGCATCGGACGATATCGGCGCAACGTAGGAAGGCGAGTTAAAGATTTTTTCTTGTTTTTTTTTTTTTGCAGCCTGGGCTAGAGGAAGATTTTTCACTACAGTTTTCCTTTAAATCCCCTCTCAAAGCTTGGTTTGAGTTTCAGCAAGTTGTCTAGACCACGTCTACATGCCTAGACGGATTGATTTGTTGATAAGCGATTTCTGACAACAAATTGAACAGGTGTACCTAATAAAGTGGCCAAGTGTATGGGTTTAAGTGTCTTTTAGCCTAGACTGAAGGCATGGCCACAGATGGGGACTTATCTCATGAGGCGCGTTTTAGCTAACCACTTAGAAAGGTGTTTTGGTGCTTGTGAGCAGGGGTGTAGCTAAAGAGGTAGCAGTCTCACCGGGGCCCTGCTGCCTAAGGGGCCCCAAAGCAAGTCTGCCTCATAAGAGACCAGTATTATAATTGGCATATGGGGTTGCTACAGATTTTTCATCGGGTCCAGAAGCTACAAGTGACACCTCTGCTTGTGAGGTAACCCAAAATAAGGTTACATATATGACACCACAATTTTTTCAATGGTGCACTCACCTGTGAGATAGAGGTATAATGGCGCGCACCAAATATATGCAGCAAAATAATGTGAAAATAACAGGAGCCTCATAGTGAGAGGAGCCTCATGAACCAAAACGCAGACAGCCCACATTTAGTTTAGTGACGGTAATACTACAATACCCGGACACAGCCTTGACAGCAGCCGCTCCGGGTTACACAAGTGTTCACACCGGTACATGCCTCCATTTACAGTACGTCTGACCACACCTCCCTAAAGGACAGAACAGCGTGAACTTTCCTATAGCACTCCTAAAAAGCGCCCCCTGGCGTCCAGTTACACCGCGCAACCTCCCCCTGCTGCAGATAAAGCCCCTCCAGCTGCTCTCGTCAGAGGAAGAGCCCTGTGCCCCTCTATCTCCCGGGAGCAGCGCGCTATGTCCTTCCCTCAACACTGGATTCAAGAAGTGGAACTTCTTAGCCAATCACCACAGAGAGTGACGTAAGGTGCGGTGATTGACAGCGTAAGTAACCAATCAGCAGTCTGGGAATCCCTTTCCTTTACATGTGTGCGGCTCCACCAGGAGATTGTTTTGCTTTTTAACGGCGGCGACACCAAAGACAAGATTGTGACAAGATCCGGACGGTGGAAGAGATAAGGTGAGGGGCGACCTGGGACTCACAACTTTACAGGCGGAGGTGTCTATATACACTGTACATGTATATTCTGGCTGAGGTGTCTATATACTGGACATGTATACTGTATATTGGAGACGGCGTCTATATACTGTACATGTATATACTGGAGACGGCGTCCATATACTGTACATGTGTATACTGGAGACGGCGTCCATATACTGTACATGCATATACTGGAGACGGCGTCCATATACTGTACATGCATATACTGGAGACGGCGTCCATATACTGTACATGTATATACTGGAGACGGCGTCTATATACTGTACATGTGTATACTGGAGACGGCGTCCATATACTGTACATGCATATACTGGAGACGGCGTCCATATACTGTACATGCATATACTGGAGACGGCGTCCATATACTGTACATGCATATACTGGAGACGGCGTCTATATACTGTACATGTGTATACTGGAGACGGCGTCCATATACTGTACATGTGTATACTGGAGACGGCGTCTATATACTGTACATGTGTATACTGGAGACGGCGTCCATATACTGTACATGCATATACTGGAGACGGCGTCCATATACTGTACATGCATATACTGGAGACGGCGTCCATATACTGTACATGCATATACTGGAGACGGCGTCCATATACTGTACATGCGTATACTGGAGACGGCGTCCATATACTGTACATGCGTATACTGGAGACGGCGTCCATATACTGTACATGCGTATACTGGAGACGGCGTCTATATACTGTACATGTGTATACTGGAGACGGCGTCTATATACTGTACATGTGTATACTGGAGACGGCGTCTATATACTGTACATGTGTATACTGGAGACGGCGTCTATATACTGTACATGTATATACTGGAGACGGCGTCTATATACTGTACATGTATATACTGGAGACGGCATCCATATACTGTACATGTATATACTGGAGACGGCATCCATATACTGTACATGTCTATACTGGAGACGGCGTCTATATACTGTACATGTGTATACTGGAGACGGCGTCCATATACTGTACATGTATATACTGGAGACGGCGTCTATATACTGTACATGTATATACTGGAGACGGCATCCATATACTGTACATGTCTATACTGGAGACGGTGTCTATATACTGTACATGTGTATACTGGAGACGGAGTCTATATACTGTACATGTATATACTGGCTGAGGTGTCTATATACTGGACATGTATACTGTATATTAAAGACGGCGTCCATATACTGTACATGTCTATACTGGAGACTACGTCCATATACTGTACATGTATATACTGGAGACGGAGTCTATATACTGTACATGTATATACTGGCTGAGGTGTCTATATACTGGACATGTATACTGTATATTAGAGACGGCGTCCATATACTGTACATGTATATACTGGAGACGGCGTCCATATACTGTACATGTGTATACTGGAGACGGCGTCCATATACTGTACATGCATATACTGGAGACGGCGTCCATATACTGTACATGTGAATACTGGAGACGGTGTCTATATACTGTACATGTGTATACTGGAGACGGCGTCCATATACTGTACATGTATATACTGGAGACGGCGTCCTTATACTGTACATGTCTATACTGGAGACGACGTCCATATACTGTACATGCATATACTGGAGACGGCGTCCATATACTGTACATGTGTGTACTGGAGACGGCGTCCATATACTGTACATGTATATACTGGAGACGGCGTCCATATACTGTACATGTCTATACTGGAGACGGAGTCTATATACTGTACATGTATATACTGGCTGAGGTGTGTATATACTGTAGGCGGTGCCTATATACTGTACATGTATATATTGGAGACGGCGTCTATATACTGTACATGTATATACTGGAGACGGCGTCTATATACTGTACATGTGTATACTGGAGACGACGTTTATATACTGTACATCTCTATACTGGAGACAGCGTCCATATACTGTACATGTTTATACTGGAGACGACGTCCATATACTGTACATGTATATACTGGAGACGGCGTCCATATACTGTACATGTATATACTGGCTGAGGTGTGTATATACTATAGGCGGTGTCTATATACTGTACATGTATATATTGGGGTGTCTATATACTGTACATGTATATACTGGCTGAGGTGTCTATATACTGGACATGTATACTGGAGACGGTGTCTGTATACTGTACAGGTATATACTGGCTGAGGTGTCTATATACTGTACATGTGTATACTGGAGACGGTGTCTATATACTGTACATGTATATACTGGCTGAGGTGTCTATATACTGGACATGTATACTGGAGACGGTGTCTGTATACTGTACAGGTATATACTGGCTGAGGTGTCTATATACTGTACATGTGTATACTGGAGACGGTGTCTATATACTGTACATGTATATTCTGGCTGAGGTGTCTATATACTGTACATGTGTATACTGGAGACGGCGTCTATATACTGTACATGTATATACTGGAGACGGCGTCCATATACTGTACATGTATATACTGGAGACGGCGTCCATATACTGTACATGCATATACTGGAGACGGCGTCTATATACTGTACATGTGTATACTGGAGACGGCGTCCATATACTGTACATGTGTATACTGGAGACGGCGTCTATATACTGTACATGTGTATACTGGAGACGGCGTCTATATACTGTACATGTGTATACTGGAGACGGCGTCCATATACTGTACATGTGTATACTGGAGACGGCGTCCATATACTGTACATGCATATACTGGAGACGGCGTCCATATACTGTACATGCATATACTGGAGACGGCGTCCATATACTGTACATGCATATACTGGAGACGGCGTCCATATACTGTACATGTGTATACTGGAGACGGCGTCTATATACTGTACATGTGTATACTGGAGACGGCGTCTATATACTGTACATGTGTATACTGGAGACGGCGTCTATATACTGTACATGTGTATACTGGAGACGGCGTCTATATACTGTACATGTATATACTGGAGACGGCGTCTATATACTGTACATGTATATACTGGAGACGGCATCCATATACTGTACATGTCTATACTGGAGACGGCGTCCATATACTGTACATGTGTATACTGGAGACGGCGTCTATATACTGTACATGTGTATACTGGAGACGGCGTCCATATACTGTACATGTGTATACTGGAGACGGCGTCTATATACTGTACATGTGTATACTGGAGACGGCATCCATATACTGTACATGTCTATACTGGAGACGGCGTCCATATACTGTACATGCATATACTGGAGACGGCGTCCATATACTGTACATGTGTATACTGGAGACGGTGTCTATATACTGTACATGTGTATACTGGAGACGGAGTCTATATACTGTACATGTATATACTGGCTGAGGTGTCTATATACTGGACATGTATACTGTATATTAAAGACGGCGTCCATATACTGTACATGTCTATACTGGAGACTACGTCCATATACTGTACATGTATATACTGGAGACGGAGTCTATATACTGTACATGTATATACTGGCTGAGGTGTCTATATACTGGACATGTATACTGTATATTAGAGACGGCGTCCATATACTGTACATGTATATACTGGAGACGGCGTCCATATACTGTACATGTGTATACTGGAGACGGCGTCCATATACTGTACATGCATATACTGGAGACGGCGTCCATATACTGTACATGTGAATACTGGAGACGGTGTCTATATACTGTACATGTGTATACTGGAGACGGCGTCCATATACTGTACATGTATATACTGGAGATGGCGTCCATATACTGTACATGTCTATACTGGAGACGACGTCCATATACTGTACATGCATATACTGGAGACGGCGTCCATATACTGTACATGTGTGTACTGGAGACGGCGTCCATATACTGTACATGTATATACTGGAGACGGCGTCCATATACTGTACATGTCTATACTGGAGACGGAGTCTATATACTGTACATGTATATACTGGCTGAGGTGTGTATATACTGTAGGCGGTGCCTATATACTGTACATGTATATATTGGAGACGGCGTCTATATACTGTACATGTATATACTGGAGACGGCGTCTATATACTGTACATGTGTAAACTGGAGACGACGTTTATATACTGTACATGTATATACTGGAGACGGCGTCTATATACTGTACATCTCTATACTGGAGACAGCGTCCATATACTGTACATGTTTATACTGGAGACGACGTCCATATACTGTACATGTATATACTGGAGACGGCGTCCATATACTGTACATGTATATACTGGCTGAGGTGTGTATATACTATAGGCGGTGTCTATATACTGTACATGTATATATTGGGGTGTCTATATACTGTACATGTATATACTGGCTGAGGTGTCTATATACTGGACATGTATACTGGAGACGGTGTCTGTATACTGTACAGGTATATACTGGCTGAGGTGTCTATATACTGTACATGTGTATACTGGAGACGGTGTCTATATACTGTACATGTATATACTGGCTGAGGTGTCTATATACTGGACATATATACTGGAGACGGTGTCTATATACTGTACATGTCTATACTGGAGACGGTGTCTATATACTGTACATGTGTATACTGGAGACGGCGTCCATATACTGTACATGTGTATACTGGAGACGACGTCCATATACTCTACGTGTGTATACTGGAGATGGCGTCTATATACTCTACGTGTGTATACTGGAGACGGCGTCTATATACTCTACGTGTGTATACTGGAGACGGCGTCTATATACTGTACATGTGTATACTGGAGACGGCGTCCATATACTGTACATGTGTATACTGGAGACGGCGTCTATATACTGTACATGTGTATACTGGAGACGGCGTCTATATACTGTACATGTGTATACTGGAGACGGTGTCTATATACTGTACATGTATATACTGGAGACGGCGTCTATATACTGTACATGTATATACTGGAGACGGCATCCATATACTGTACATGTCTATACTGGAGACGGCATCCATATACTGTACATGTCTATACTGGAGACGGCGTCCATATACTGTACATGTCTATACTGGAGACGGCGTCCATATACTGTACATGTGTATACTGGAGACGGCGTCCATATACTGTACATGTGTATACTGGAGACGGCGTCCATATACTGTACATGTGTATACTGGAGACGGCGTCCATATACTGTACATGTGTATACTGGAGACGGCGTCTATATACTGTACATGTATATACTGGAGACGGCGTCCATATACTGTACATGTCTATACTGGAGACGGCGTCCATATACTGTACATGCATATACTGGAGACGGCGTCCATATACTGTACATGTGTATACTGGAGACGGTGTCTATATACTGTACATGTGTATACTGGAGACGGAGTCTATATACTGTACATGTATATACTGGCTGAGGTGTCTATATACTGGACATGTATACTGTATATTAAAGACGGCGTCCATATACTGTACATGTCTATACTGGAGACTGCGTCCATATACTGTACATGTATATACTGGAGACGGAGTCTATATACTGTACATGTATATACTGGCTGAGGTGTCTATATACTGGACATGTATACTGTATATTAGAGACGGCGTCCATATACTGTACATGTATATACTGGAGACGGCGTCCATATACTGTACATGTGTATACTGGAGACGGCGTCCATATACTGTACATGCGTATACTGGAGACGGCGTCCATATACTGTACATGTGTATACTGGAGACGGTGTCTATATACTGTACATGTGTATACTGGAGACGGCGTCCATATACTGTACATGTATATACTGGAGACGGCGTCCATATACTGTACATGTCTATACTGGAGACGACGTCCATATACTGTACATGCATATACTGGAGACGGTGTCCATATACTGTACATGTGTGTACTGGAGACGGCGTCCATATACTGTACATGTATATACTGGAGACGGCGTCCATATACTGTACATGTCTATACTGGAGACGGAGTCTATATACTGTACATGTATATACTGGCTGGGGTGTGTATATACTGTAGGCGGTGCCTATATACTGTACATGTATATATTGGAGACGGCGTCTATATACTGTACATGTATATACTGGAGACGGCGTCTATATACTGTACATGTGTATACTGGAGACGACGTTTATATACTGTACATGTATATACTGGAGACGGCGTCTATATACTGTACATCTCTATACTGGAGACAGCGTCCATATACTGTACATGTTTATACTGGAGACGACGTCCATATACTGTACATGTATATACTGGAGACGGCGTCCATATACTGTACATGTATATACTGGCTGAGGTGTGTATATACTATAGGCGGTGTCTATATACTGTACATGTATATATTGGGGTGTCTATATACTGTACATGTATATACTGGCTGAGGTGTCTATATACTGGACATGTATACTGGAGACAGTGTCTGTATACTGTACAGGTATATACTGGCTGAGGTGTCTATATACTGTACATGTGTATACTGGAGACGGTGTCTATATACTGTACATGTATATACTGGCTGAGGTGTCTATATACTGGACATGTATACTGGAGACGGTGTCTATATACTGTACATGTCTATACTGGAGACGGTGTCTATATACTGTACATGTGTATACTGGAGACGGCGTCCATATACTGTACATGTGTATACTGGAGACGACGTCCATATACTCTACGTGTGTATACTGGAGATGGCGTCTATATACTCTACGTGTGTATACTGGAGACGGCGTCTATATACTGTACGTGTGGATACTGGTGACGGCGTCTATATACTGTACATGTGGATACTGGAGACGGCGTCTATATACTGTACATGTGGATACTGGAGACGGCGTCTATATACTGTACATGTGGATACTGGAGACGGCGTCTATATACTGTACATGTGTATACTGGAGACGGTGTCTATATACTGTACATGTGTATACTGGCTGAGGTGTGTATATACTGTAGGTGGTGTCTATATACTGTACATGTATATACTGGCTGAGGTGTCTATATACTGGACATGTATACTGTATACTGGAGACGGTGTCTATATACTGTACATGTATATACTGGCGGAGGTGTCTACTGTACATGTGTATACTGGAGACGGTGTCTATATACTGTACATGTGTATACTGGAGACAGATTCTATATACTGTACATGTGTATACTGGAGACGGAGTCTATATACTGTACATGTGTATACTGGAGACGGAGTCTATATACTGTACATGTGTATACTGGAGACGGTGTCTATATACTGTACATGTGTATACTGGAGACGGTGTCTATATACTGTACGTGTGTATACTGGAGACGGTGTCTATATACTGTACGTGTGGATACTGGTGACGGCGTCTATATACTGTACATGTGTATACTGGAGACGGTGTCTATATACTGTACATGTATATACTGGAGACGGCGTCCATATACTGTACATGTGTATACTGGAGACGGTGTCCATATACTGTACATGTGTATACTGGAGCCGGTGTCTATATACTGTACATGTGTATACTGGAGACGGTGTCTATATACTGTACATGTGTATACTGGAGACGGTGTCTATATACTGTACATGTGTATACTGGAGACGGCGTCCATATACTCTACGTGTGTATACTGGAGACGACGTCTATATACTCTACGTGTGTATACTGGAGACGGCGTCTATATACTGTACGTGTGTATACTGGTGATGGCGTCTATATACTGTACATGTGGATAATGGAGACGGCGTCTATATACTGTACATGTGGATACTGGAGACGGCGTCTATATACTGTACATGTGGATACTGGAGACGGTGTCTATATACTGTACATGTGGATACTGGCTGAGGTGTGTATATACTGTACATTTATATACTGGGGTGTCTATATACTGTACATGTGTATACTGGCTGAGGTGTCTATATACTGGACATGTATACTGTATACTGGAGACGGTGTCTATATACTGTACATGTCTATACTGGAGACTGTGTCCATATACTGTACATGTATATACTGGAGACGGTGTCTATATACTGTACATGTGTATACTGGAGACGGCGTCCATATACTGTACATGTGTATACTGGAGACGGTGTCCATATACTGTACATGTATATACTGGAGACGGTGTCTATATACTGTACATGTCTATACTGGAGACTGTGTCCATATACTGTACATGTATATACTGGAGACGGTGTCTATATACTGTACATGTGTATACTGGAGACGGCGTCCATATACTGTACATGTATATACTGGAGACGGCGTCCATATACTGTACATGTGTATACTGGAGACGGCGTCTATATACTGTACATGTGTATACTGGAGACGGTGTCTATATACTGTACATGTGTATACTGGAGACGGTGTCCATATACTGTACATGTGTATACTGGAGACGGCGTCCATATACTGTACATGTGTATACTGGAGACGGCGTCCATATACTGTACATGTGTATACTGGAGACGGCGTCCATATACTGTACATGTGTATACTGGAGACGGTGTCTATATACTCTACATGTGTATACTGGAGACGGTGTCTATATACTGTACATGTGTATACTGGAGACGGTGTACATATACTGTACATGTGTATACTGGAGACAGCGTCTATATACTCTACATGTGTATACTGGAGACGGTGTCTATGTAATGTACTTGTATATACTAAGGGAGGCGTCTATATACTGTACTTGTATATAGTGGAGAAGGCGTCTGTATATACTGTACTTGTATATACTAAGGGAGGTGACTATATACTGTACTTGTATATACTAAGGGAGGCGTCTATATACTGTACTTGTATATACTGGAAGAGGCGTATATATATGTGTATGTATATGTGTGTGTGTATATATATTGGAGACGGCATCTGTATACTGTACTTGTATATACTGGAGGAAATGTCTACTGTACTTGTATATACTAAGGGAGGCGTCTATATACTGTACTTGTATATACTGGAAGAGGCATATGTATATGTGTGTATATATATATATATATATATATTGGAGACGGCATCTGTATACTGTACTTGTATATACTGGAGGAAATGTCTACTGTACTTGTATATACTAAAGGAGGTGTCTATATACTGTTCTTGTATATACTGAAAATGGCGTCTATATACTGTAGTTATATTGTGGAGGAAATGTCTAGATACTGTACTTGCATATACCAAAGGAGGGGTCTATATACTATACTTGTATATACTGGAGGAGGCGTTTATATACTGTACTTGTATATACTGGAAACGGCATCTATATGCAGTACTTGTATATACTGGAGATGACGTCTATATACTGTACTTGTATGTACTGGAGTCGGCATCTATATACTGTACTTGTATATACTGGAGAAGGCATCAGTATATGCCGTACTTGTAAGTACTGAAGAAGGCGTCTATATAATGTCCTTATAAATAATGAAGACAGCTTCTATATGCTGTACTTTTATATATTGGAGACAACATATACACACTGTACTTTTACTGTATGTACTGGAGACTATGTTGGCACCCCTGACATTTTCAAGAAAATGAAGTATTTCTCAAAGAAAAGGATTGCAGTAAAACATGTTTTGCTACACACTACAACTTAATATTTGGTTGCACACCCTTTGGAAAAAATAACTGAAATCAGTGGCTTCCTATAACCATCAATAAGCTTCTTACACCTCCTAGCCGGAATGTTGGTCCACTCTTCCTTTGCAAACTGCTCAGGGTCTCTCTTACTGGAAGGGCTCCTTTTCCCAACAGCAATTTTAAGATCTCTCCACAGGTGTTCAATGGGATGTAGATCTGGACTCATTGCTGGACACTTCAGAACTCTCCAGCACTTTGTTGCCATCCATTTCTGGGGGCTTTTTGATGTATATTTGGGGTCATTGTCCCAGACACAAACCCAGATTTCTGACACTGAGCTGTACAGTGCGACCCAAAATCCATTGGTAATCGTCAGATTTCATGATGCCTTGCACACATTCAAGGCACCCAGTGCCAGAGGCATCTTGAACCTTCACCATATTTCACTGTAGGTACTGTGGGGGAGATTTATCAAAACCTGTGCAAAGGAAAACTTGTCCAGTTGCCCATAGCAACCATTCCGAACGCTTCTTTCATTTTTCACAAGGCCTCTGCAAAATGAATGAAGCAATCTGATTAGTTGCTATGGGCAACTGGACAAGTATTCCTTTGCACAGGTTTTGATAAATCTCCCCCTGTGTTCTTTTCTTTTGTGGGCCTCATTCCGTTTTCCTTAAACAGTAGAATGATGTGCTTTACCAAAAAGCTCTATCTGTCCACAAGATGTTTTCCCAGGATTTTGGCTTACTCAAGTTCATTTTGGCAAAATGTAGTCTTGCTTTTTATGTCTCTGTGTCAGCAGTGGGGTCCTCCTGGGTCTCCTGCCATAGCGTTTCATTTCATTTAAATGTCGATGTTTACGCTGACACTGATGCTCCCTGAGCCTGCAGGACAGCCTGAATATCTTTGGAACTTGTTTGGGGCTGCTTATCCATTATCCGGACTATCTTGCGTTGACACCTTTCATACATTTTTCTCTTCTGTCCACGCCCAGGGAGATGAGCTGCAGTGCCATTAGTTGCAAACTTCTTGATAATGTTGCGCACTGTGGACAAAAGAAAATCTAGATCTCTGGAGATGGACTTGTAACCTTGAGATTGTTGATATTTTCCCACAATTTTGGTTCTCAAGTCCTCAGACAGTTCTCTTCTCCTCTTTCTGTTGTTCATGCTTAGTGTGGCACACGCAGACACACAATGCAAGACTAAGTGAACTTCTCTCCTTGTTATCTGCTTTCAGGTGTGATTTTTATATTGCCCACACCTGTTAAGCTGGGTTCACATCACGTTTTTGCCATACTGTTTTCAATCCGTTTTTCTAAAGAAAACCGTATGGCAAAAAAAAAAAAACAGATGGAACCCCACCCAAGACCCCTCCCATTAAAAATGGACAACATTTTTAAAAACGTATTTTTTTTTTTAATAAAAACTGACGGAACTGTATGCACTTTTAAAAAAGTATACTGTTTAAAAACGCATACGGTTTACTTTTTTCCATACTGTTCCATCCGTTTTTTTGCCATACGGATTTCTTTAGAAAAACGGATTGAAAACAGTATGGCAAAAACGTAGTGTGAACCCAGCCTAAGCCATATGCGTTTTTAAACAGTATACTGTTTTTAAAAGTGCATACAGTTCTGTCAGTTTTTATAGAAAAAAAACCCATACGTTTTTGAAAATGTTGTCCATTTTTAATGTATGCGGTTGCAGTACGGTGTTTAAACCGGAGACAAAATTGTGGTCAACCACGGTTTTGACTCCGGTTTAAAAACCGTACTGCAACCGCATACGTTTTTTTTAACATGGACGTCAATGGGAAACGCACATGTATACGGTTCCATACGGTAAAAACGTATATGTTTTTACTTTGTACATGCGCATTTGAATCCTAAAGTCCCCACCCAAGACCCCTCCCATTAAAAATTGACGAAATTTTCAAAAACTTATGGGTTTTTTTAAATAAAAACTGACGGAACTGTATGCACTTTTAAAAACAGTATACTGTTTAAAAACGCATACGGTTTACTTTTTTTCCATACTGTTCCATCCGTTTTTTTTTGCCATACGGTTTTCTTTAGAAAAACGGATTGAAAACAGTATGGCAAAAACATAGTGTGAACCCAGCCTTACTTGCCCCAGGTGAGTTTAATGGAGCATCACATGCTTGAAACAATCTTATTTTTCCACAATTTTGAAAGGGTGCCAATAATTTTGTCCAGCCCATTTTTGGAGTTTGATGTGACATTATGTCCAATTTGCTTTTTTTTCCTCCCTTTTTTGGTTTATTTCCAATACACACAAAGGGAATAAACATGTGTATAGCAAAACATGTGTTACTGCAATCCTTTTCTGTGAGAAATACTTAATTTTTTAGAAAAATTTCAGGGGTGCCAACATTTACGTCCATGACTATATATACTGGAGACGGCATCTATAAACTGTACTTGTATATACTGGAGACGACGTGTGTACTTGTATATACTGGAGACAACGTCTTTATATACTGTAAAAAACCTGTATAGAGGAAGAGTTGTGCATTTGCCCATGGCAACCAGTCAGTTTACTTCTTTCATTTTTCACAGGTCTCTTTAAAAATGAAATGATCTCTTGCTGTAATAGCCGTGTTTACTGGAGTAGCCTTGTACTGTATTAGCCATGTATACTGGAGTTGCCTTGTACTGTAATAGCCATATATAAGTATCAATAGTGGCAGTTGTATTGTAGATTGTAGCTGGAGCCTATCCTAGTAAGACTTGTACTTGTACTTGTACTCTTGAATGTGTCAGAAGTTTTTATAAATGACAGGTACACTCAAAATAATTCTTGTTTTTCAAAGTTACATGGCTTTTAAAGGGGTACGCCGGTGGAATTATAATAATAATAAAAAAATAATCAACTGGTGCCAGAAAGTTAAACAGATTTGTAAATTACTTCTATTAAAAAAATCTTAATCCTTCCAGAGGAAGTTCTTTTCTTTTTGAATTACTTTTCCTATTCCGTCTCCACGACAGCACCCCTGAGATTAACTCCTCCTCTTGATTGGGACAGGAAGAAACACTGAGAAGCTAAATTCCCCTCACCAGTGTTTTTTCCTGTCCCTGTCAGGTGTCACGTCCCCTCTCATAGACTTGCATTGAGGGGCGGGGTGTGACGTCACACAGGGCGGAGTCGTGACATCACGATCTTCCGTCCCTGTGGTCGAAATGGACTAAGCCTGAGGACCTCCAGCGGTTCTGGAAGCTGCTACAGGTGGGTGCTGCATGGTAGTAGATCCAGGGGGTCCCCAGCAGCGGGACCTTGGCGATCTGACATCTTATCACCTATCCTTTGGATAGGGGATAAGATGTCTAGGGGCGGAGTACCCCTTTAACATGCAACATTGAATCTCTTTATTCATGCATCCCTCACCATTTAGCATCGACAGCACTTGCTGACATTTTGAATACGTTTTCTAATTACAATCTTGAGTTAAAGCAATTTATTTTAGATGTCACTGCTTATATTCTCAAACACAATTATTTTGTTTAATGGTGTTTTTTATTTGCAGAAAACTGGAGCATCAATGGGTGCAAAATCTTTACCTGCTCTTGCAAATTTATATGTGTTTTGGTGGGAGAATTATTATTTTTTTCTGATCACAACTCTTACAGAGACAATGTGGGATGATTTGGTAGATACGTTGATGACGTGATAATTATGTGGAAAAGTAGTGGAAAATGTTGGCTAACACATTTATGCAATACTTAAACAATAATCATTGCAACTTACGTTTTACACATAATTGGTCTAAAACTTGTACACATTTTTTAGATGTGTTTTTGGTTGCTAATGGCAACAGTATTGAGATATGTGCCGGCAATAACATTCTTAGAGCTGACTCATGTCACTGTAAACACACTATTAAAGGTGTTCCTGTAGGTGAACTGATCTGTGTTAAACGGAACAGTTCTGCTGAGTCCATTTATCAGGAGGAAGCCAATTCGGTATGCACACGATTCAAACAGCGTGGCTATGCGAATTGGATCCTAAATAAAGCCCATAAACAAGTCAACTCTTTGCATAGATCTGAACTTTTGAAAGAAAAGGAACACAATCAGGTTAATGATCCAATTACCTTTTGTAACAACTTACAGCCCTCAGTTTAATAAAATTAGAGACCTCCTATCCAAACACCTTTCTATATTACATTCTGATCCTGGTTTGAGTATAGTGTTACAAAAAGGCATAAGATTTTTTACATGTAGAGCTCTGACATTAGCTAATTCTTTGCCTCCGAGTACAGTTGCAGATCGAGACAATAATGATACATGGCTGAAAACAAAAGTTTTTTTTTTTAAATGTTCTGAGGCAAGATGTGTCATTTGTAAATATGCTGTTAGATGTACCGCTATTGACGGCACAGTTGACAACAAAAAACACAAAATCTGTAGTTTTATCAATTGTAATTGCAAATTAGTTATATACAAAATTGTATGTTCTGCTTTCTCACTCACCTACATCGGTAGCACTAAACGCGCCTTGAAAAAACGCAAACAGGAGCATATTCGCCATTCGACTGGTCCTCTCACTAGTGGTATGTCTAACGTGTTGAAACATTTTTTTTCAGTTCATAATGGTGATGTGTCGAGTTTGAAATTTTGTGCTATTGAAAAAATAACTCCCAATAAAAGAGGAGGTGACCACATAAGGTATTTACGGTACATAATATGGAGGCTGTGTGGATTTATTTATTCAATAGCATTCATCCTTTTGGTTTGAATAACAGGACGGATTTAATCCTTCCTTATTAATCATTTATTTTTGCCATTTTTTCCCTTGGATTTTTGTTGTATTTGACAATATTGTAGAAAAAGGTTTTTTCTTATTTTTTTCTCATTTGCTAAATTTTGCTATTTTTTTCTCTTGGATCTTTTGCATGGATATTATTTTGAAAAATATTCTTTGAAAAACTTTGGTTTGTTTTCAATTTTTTTTGTAATTGTCCCTTTTTTATATATGTTTGTTTTATTGCACTTTGGACAATAAAGTTGGTTGTCCTAATGAGTTGGTTCTGGTGTTCCCTCCCCTTGTGGGAGGTGAGCTCCTGAGCCATCTCAGTATAAAAGTGTATGTTGGAGAGACAACATGTATGCCATGACTAAGGGCCTAATGGCCTGAAACGCGTCGGCGTTCTGAGGTAGTCCAACTATGCTGTGTTGCACTTTTGTTCTTGTGCTAATTTTTTTTCCCTGCCTTCCATGGACTTTTAACTTGGACTACAATAAAGAAGTATCTTTTTACTCAGTGCTGGCTCCACCCTTCCTTGATTCCTAATTTACAAATCTGTTTAACTTTCTGGCAGGGCTGTGGAGTCGGTAGATAAATGTTCCGACTCCTCAGTTTTTTGTACTTCCGACTCCGACTCCTCTGTATTAATATGCAAATGTATTTTATACATTCCTTGAAGGAAAGAAAGGCAACATACATGTCACAAAGATATCAGTGACTACAGCACTGATGGGACACAGTCAAGAGAATACACAATGATATAAGTGACTTACAGGCAGGACCAGACTGGAATCAAAAATAGGCCCGGGCATTCCAGAATAGGCAGTAGGGGTGTGAATCGCCAAGAATTTGGCGATTCGATTCGAATCGCGATACCAGTGTGGCGATTCGATATATCCCGATATATCGCGATACCGTCTAGGTGACGATACATCGCGATATATCGCCCACCTGGGAGCATTCATAGATCCCAATAGACGCCGCTGTCAGCTTTGACAGCGGCGATCTAGTACTCCGGTGCACACTTTTCTCATGTTATCCCGTCCGGGCTGCAAAATAAAACGCACTTTATCTTACCTGCCAACGAGCCCGCGGAGCTCCGGTACAGTCCGGTACAGGTGTTCGGTCCCCGGGCTGTATTCTTCTTACTTCCTGTTAGTCCGGCACGTCACATGGAGCTTCAGCCTATCACCAGCGGAGGCGGGACATCGCTGCGGCTGGTGATAGGCTGAAGCTCCATGTGACGTGCCGGACTAACAGGAAGTAAGAAGAATACAGCCCGGGGACCGAACACCTGTACCGGAGCTCCGCGGGCTCGTTGGCAGGTAAGATACGGGCGTCCGCAGATAAAAATTTCACATCCCTAAAAGAATCGATTCAAAAATATTTTGAATCGATTCTGTATCGGCAAATGAAAAATCGCGATTATCGCGAGAATCGATTTTTTCTTACATCCCTAATAGGCAGCCCATTTTTTTGGTGGAGGTCTAAATGCTGGGACCCCTACCAATAACCTTGGTTCTTCAGCTGTTAGAAGCTAAAACTCCCATCATGTCTGTAGAATATGTATTTAAAGAGAAAAGTAAAGACTGGCGGGGGGAGCCTAGTGTGTTACCACAAATAAAGAAGGAATGATGAAGTAGAGGCAGGTGGGCACAGGTTGCCCGTAGGTAATGGGTGCTCACCTGGAGTGAGTGGAAAACTTGTGTATCAACCAACCAAGCGGGGTAACAATGCTGGAGACAGCTGCCGAGCCAAGGGTTCAGGAAAGGGCTTGCCAAACCTGGAGGAAGTACCATGGAATGATGCAAAAAAAAAATCCTGTGGTTTCCAGTGTGGAAAAGAAGGATCGGACCAGAGAAGTGATGTCGAACAAAGCTGGACCACTTTATTGAGAATAAAGCAAAGTAAACAGGATAGCGCGTTTCGAGGGACAACACCCCCTTTTCAGATCAGTGATAGTGCTATACAGTACATACATTGTTTAAATACAGTTACATTAGGTGGCAAAATAAAAGGGGGAGGGGCCAAACTACAATGCAGTGAATGAAGCATCACTTGCAGAAAAAACAAATGATTGACATTAGCATGAATAAAGACAAGTAGAATCAAGATGAGAATGCAATCCAGGTGGTGACATGCAGGAATGACATGCCAGTGTAGGAAAAATGTGTTAGACAAATTATTGGTAGCCGGGGACCTCCATAGTGCATCCGGACCGTGGGCGGAAGTAGTTGTCTCTAAGGAATCATCGCTAAGGTAGTGGCGGCCGTGTCTGAGAGCAATGGTGCGTTGTCATAGAGACTTTTGGTTGTTTTAGAACAAAAACAAAGCTTATGTATATGAACCAAAAACAAAATCTGTAAAACCTAGAAATGGTTTATATTAATCTTGAAATGTAGTTATAGGCTTAGCAAATGCAAATCCATTCAATGTAGAGTTCTAAGGAAGAGAATTGCCTCTGCCAGATCCTCTTTCATAGAGGCTCTAAAGTCAGACTTTATTATTTTTAGGGCCGATAATAATCTTTCGACACTGACTTGGGTGGGTGGTATTTCAGTAGCTATTTAGTAGGAGTCAGAGTCGGTGCATTGTTTGCCGACTCCGACTCCAGGTACCCAAAATTTCCTCCGATTGCTCGATTCCGACTCCACAGCACTGCTTTCTGGCACCAGCTTGCCCACCCTAACTTACTTGACTTTGTCCATGCCTGTGCTTCAGCTTTGACAAAGCCATGATTGTTACGATTCGGCAGGCTGGATGTGGATCCTCTGTGTCAACGAGGGATTGGCGTGGACCATGTCGGTGTACCGGTTCTAGGGTTGCTACTCGTTTTCACCAGAGCCCGCCGCAAAGCGGGATGGTCTTGCTGCGGCAGTAGCAACCAGGTCGTATCCACCGGCAATGGCTCAACCTCGCTGACTGCTGAGAAGGCGTGGGACAGAAGGACTAGGCAGAGGCAAGGTCAGACGTAGCAGAAGGTCGGGGCAGGCGGCAAGGTTCGTAGTCAATGAGGATAGCAGGAGATCTGGAACACAGGCTTTGGACAACACTAAGCGCTTTCACTGGCACAAGGCAACAAGATCCGGCAAGGAAGTGCAGGGGAAGTGAGGTAATATAGACAGGGAGCAGGTGGAAGCTAATTAGGCTGATAATCTTAAATCTTAGAGAGCTGGCTCCCGTGCGCCCTAGAGAGCGGAGCCACTCGCGCCAGAACATGACAGCCGGGGACCGGGACGGGTAAGTGACTTGGGATGCGATTCGCGAGCGGGCATGTCCCGCTATGCGAATCGCATCCCCGCCGGCAATGTCAGTGCAGCGCTCCCGGTCAGCGGGTCTGACCGGGGCGGTGCAGAGAGAGAGACGCCGCGAGCACTCCAGGGAGGAGCAGGGACCCGGAGCGCTCGGCGTAACAATGATTTCTATAAAAAGGAAAAAAAAATATTATAAAGTTTATAAAAAATGTTAAAGGGGTGCTCCGGATACAGATTTGTAAATTACTTCTATCAAAAAATCTTAATCCTTCAAGTACCGAATGTATATTACAGAGAAAGTTCTTTTTCTTTTTTTTATTTTTTTGTCTGTCCACGGTGCTCTCTGTTGACACCTCTGTCCACATCAGGAACTCTCCAGAGCAGGAGCAAATCCCCATAGCAAAACTATCCTGCTCTGGACAGTTCCTGACATGGACAGAGGTGTCAGCAGAGAGCACCGTGGACAAACAGAAAATAAATTAAAAAAGAAAAGAACTTTCTCTGTAGTATAAAGCAGCTGATAAGTACTGGAAGGATTAAGATTTTTTTAATAGAAGTAATTTACAAATCTGTTCAACTTTCTGGCACCAGTTGCTTTAGAATAAATTGTTTTCCACCGGAGTACTCCTTTAATGTTTTGCCAAGATGTACAACATATAAAAAGTTTTTGTATCTGATAGTGCCCATTTAAGTTTTGGATTTTTAGTATCTTCAGTAAAAGTATGAAGACATGTGCATGAAGAAATAGGTGTAAGGTGTGTACTCTCACTGGCCATTTTTCTTGCTTGCATGTAGGGGGTAAGACCCACTTTTGCCTTCCTATTTTGGGGCATACTTTCTACAAGCTGCTGGAAACATTCCTCAGTGATTTTGGTCTATATGGACATAATGTCATTACGCAGTTGCTACAGTGCGTCCGGGATTCTTATCTCCCATTCCACCACATCCCAAATGTGCTCTATTGGGTGGAGATCTTATCGTGGAGGCCATAGAAGTACAGTGAACTTATTGTCATATTTAAAGGGGTTATCCATCAAAAGGTGATTTTAGTACGTACCTTGCAGGCAGTAATGGACATGCTTAGGAAGGATCTGCGCTTGTCTTGGGCTAAATGGCTATGCTGTGAGATTACCAGAACACTGTGACTAGCTTTCTGTGAACTTGTATTTGCTGTTTTCAGTTTTCTTGTTTGCCTACAAATCTCATGATACCATTTTCCTCCTTCCCGCACATCAGCCACCCCATCCATTTAAACATAAATGAGCTGAAGACCTGTGGTTTTCAATCAGGGTGCCTCCAGCTGTTGCATTACTTGCAGATTGCTCTCTCCACTCATTGAAGCAGACAGGCTCCCTGTCATCAGCTGACTAGTGAGTCAGGTCTCGACCACATTGCAAGCTTCAAAAAATCCGAGACAGCAGTCATTTTGTATGCTGTTAAAAATAAATATTGGTATGAAAATCACAAAAGAATTGTGAGAAAACTGTCACACACAGGTAAAGACACTATATTATGAACTACACTAACTTTACAGCCCCTGTAGCATAGTCCAATAAATAAAAATCCTGAAATACCCCTTTAAGAAACCGGTTTGAGGTCATGTAAGCATTGTGGCATGGTGCATTGTCCTGCTGGAAGTAGCCATTAGAGGATGGGTGCAATGTGGTCATATAGGGATGTCCATAGTCAGCAACAATACTTAGGTAGGCTGTCACATTTAAATGATGCTCAATTGGTATTAAGGGGCTTAAAGTGTCATTTCTGTCTGGTCTGTGTTCACACACAGCTATTGGTTTTGCTTGTGTGTGAACAGTTTTATGTTCCCCAGTCAGGGAATAGTTAAAGCCTTTGGCTTGCTAGCCAATAGCTCCTAGGGTGTGTCTATTTAAAGTCTGCCCAGTCTAGCCTCTGGGCTGGTGATTTCAGATTTCATATAGACTTCCTGATGTCTTTGCTACTAAGATGCTGGACATGCTGCTAGGAGCTTTTGATTAAACATTCCTTGTTTGAGCTTTTAATCTACTTTCTCTGTTTTAGCATGCACCTTGTATGTTCTGGTTTTAGCCATGGTTATGTGGCATGCTCTTAGTTTATTTTAAGCTGTGTTTGTTTAGTCTGTTTTAGGATTTGTATATTCTTTATGTTATGTATCTGTTCACACTGTTTTCTCTTGTATTCATTTTCTGTGTTATTGCTCCATGGGGAAGTTCCTGTGTCTACTGGAGGCTCTTATCTAGATATGCCTGTTACCTGTTCATGGGGACTCCTTGTCTACTGGAGGTTTTCCGAGGGATTGCGATTCCTGTCTGGTGTTCAGTGTGAACAGTGTTCTATTATTATATCCTGTTGTATCTGTTTTCTGAGTTGTAACTAGGCATCCATGTTACCTATCCATGGGGACTCCGTGTCTACTGGAGGTTTTATGAGGGATTGCTATTATTCTTGTTTAGCGATAGATCCCTGTTACTGGTCCATGGGGACTTTGTGTCTACTGGAGGTTTTGAGGGAGTATGCTATATTCCTGTCTGTTCTTGGAGCCTGTTTAGACTCATCCGTTTTCCTGTCTGGTGTTTTGAACTCTATTTGTTTATTAGTTCTTTATTCAGATCTTTGGCGTTTTTATACATGCACTGATCTTAGAGTATATGATCACTTGGCAAGTGTTTTCCTCTGTGCTTTACTATAGGTATATAGTGTCCTTGTTACGCCTAGCGCTCCGGGTCCCCGCTCCTCCCCGGAGCGCTCACGGCGTCTCTCTCCCCGCAGCGCCCCGGTCAGTCCCACTGACCGGGAGCGCTGCACTGTCATGGCCGTTGGGGATGCGATTCGCACAGCGGGACGCGCCCGCTCGCGAATCGCATCCCAGGTCACTTACCCGTCCCGGTCCCCTGCTGTCATGTGCTGGCGCGCGCGGCTCCGCTCTCTAGGGCGCGCGCGCGCCAGCTCTCTGAGACTTAAAGGGCCAGTGCACCAATGATTGGTGCCTGGCCCAATTAGCTTAATTGGCTCCCACCTGCTCCCAGACTATATCTGCTCACTGCCCCTGCACTCCCTTGCCGGATCTTGTTGCCTTGTGCCAGTGAAAGCGATTAGTGTGTCCAAAGCCTGTGTTACCTGAACTTCTGCTATCCATCTTGACTACGAACCTTGCCGCCTGCCCCGACCTTCTGCTACGTCTGACCTTGCCTCTGCCTAGTCCTTCTGTCCCACGCCTTCTCAGCAGTCAGCGAGGTATCCCTCGCTGACACAGAGGATCCACTACCTGCGAGCCGAATCGTGACAGTCCTCTGTGCTGCTCACTGATCTGTGTCCTCTGAACTTAATCTGAGTGCTATGTTCCTGTTATGTTTCTGGCTTGAGACCGACTATTTATTTGTATGTGTTTTTAAGCCCACTTCACTCTAGTTCAGGGAGGGACCGTTGCCCAGTTGTCGATCCACCGTTTAGGGGGATGGGCAAGTAGGCAGGTAGAGCAGTTTTAGAGTCAGTTTAGGGCTCGCTCTCCCTTTCCCCTGGTCGTTCCCTGACATAAAGTGTGTCAAGAAAATGTCCCCCACACCATTACACCACTACCAGCAACCTGAACCATTAATACATGGCAGGATGAATTCATGCTTGCATGTTGTTTATGCCAAATTCCGATCCTGCATATGGAATGTTGCAACCAGAATAAAGACTCATAAGGCCAGTCTTGCACTGTTCAATATTGGTGAGGCTGTTTGAATTGTAGCCACAGTTTGCTGTTCTTAGCTGAGAGGAGTGGCACTTGGTATGGTCTTCCGCTGCTGTAGCCCATCTGCTTTAAAGGGGTATTCCGCCACTAGATAGCTTATCCCCTATCCAAAGGATAGGGGATAAGATGTCAGATCGCCGGGGTCCCGCTGCTGGGGGCCCCGGGAATCGCTCCTGCAGCACCCCGCTATCATTACTGAGCAGAGCGAGATCGCTCTGCATGTAATGACAGGCAATACAGGGGCCGGAGCATCGTTACGTCACGGCTCCGCCCCTCGTGACGTCACGGCCCGCCCCCGTCAATACAAGTCTATGGGAAGGGGGCGTGACAGTTGCCACGCCCCCTGCCATAGACTTGCATTAAGGGGACGGGCCGTGATGTCATGAGGGGCCGAGCCATGATGTCACGCTGCTCCGGCCCCTGTATCGCCCGTCATTACGCACAGAGCGAACTCGCTCTGTGCAGTAATGATGGCGGGGTGCCGCAACGGCGATCCCCGGGGTCCCCAGCAGCGGGACCACGGCGATCTAACATCTTATCCCCTATCCTTTGGATAGGGGATAAGATGCCAGGGGCGGAGTACCCCTTTAAGGTTTGCTATTTACATTAAGAGATGGAATTCTTCATACCTTTGTTGTAACGAGTGGTTATTTGAGTTACTGTTGCCAAGAAAGAACCAGTCTGCTCATTCTCCTCAGACACCCACAAGGTATTTTTGTCCACACAACTGCTGCTCATTAGATGTTTTCTATTTTTTAAACAATTCTCTGTAAACCCTCCAGATGACTGTGCCCGGAATTCCCAGTAGATCAGCAGTTTATGAAATACTTAGACCAGCCTGTCTGGGAACAACAATCATGCCATGTTCAAAGTGGCTTATATCCCCTTTTTTTCCATTCTGATGCTCTGTTAGACACATCTACATGTCTTAAGGCATTGATATGTTGCCATATAACAGGCCGAGTTAGCTATTTGTTTTAACAAACAATTAAACAGGTGTACCTACTAAAGTGGCCGGTGAGTGGATATATAGACAGTGCACATTTTAATTATTCTTTTTAGGATGTGTGGTGTGCACTGACTGCTTGAAACTCGTTTAGCCAAAAGTATTACATTTTATGTACTTTTTATGAAAAATTTAACTTTGACACATGAAGATATCTGTTTCTATAAATTGTCAGGTGGCATTTTTACAATGTAAGAAAATTCGGGGTTTAGCATGATTGTTTTGACAAAAGTTAGGAAATTGTGTGATCGGGTAGTTCTTTGCCTGATCATTAGGAATGCCTTCATGGCAGTCTAATGCTGTTGGGCTGCCCACACTACAAACACGGTCATTCTTTATGTGGAGACTGCACGGAATACGTAGCCATCTATGCTGCGTGCATTCCTTTGTGGTCCTAGCACAGGCATATTATGCTGGTGCCCCACAGTGTCCGGATTTTCCGTGCGGAGATTCTCCATGCGGACATTCCGACATGTGAACATAGCTGTAGAGTAGGGTCACATGTGCCGTATTTGCTGCTGCATATTTTTCTACTCATTAAAGTCAATGGGTAGCAAATTCAGCTGTGTATTTTGCTTTCAATTGACTCCAATGGGTTGGAAAATATGCAGCAGCAAAAACGCAGCAAAATATGGCATGTGTTACCCTATCCTTAGGTTGCGAATCAAAAGCATAGTGGACTTACACAATGATTTGTGCAAAAATAAATAAAACTGAATTGGGAAAATCAACTAAGAGTAGCCACCATGTTTGGCACATTGAAGCAGCCCGTCTGCCACCTCCACCTCTTCTTTCACTGATTCATGTACAGAGCTCCATGCCGGAAACTGAGCCCTGTACATCAATCATGCAGGCCAGTCATGAAGCTGCTGGTCAACAGAAAAACCCTATGATGCTTTAGTTGCTAATAATAAAGGCATTTAAAAAAAATGGTTTTAAATTCAGTTTGCCAGCTTTCTTATTCGATGGTACCTTTTTGCTGGTATCCCGATTGGTGCTATTTTGCTATGTCCCCTCCTTCCTGAGACATACGCCCATATTTATCAATCAGCCTGAAACCCTAATTGTCAGTTTTTTTTCCCCACAGTAGTCAATCACTGCTCAACTTTCATATCTTAACAAGATCTTGTAAAGTGAAAGTTAAAGGGGTACTCCGGTGGAAAACTTTTTTTTTTAAAGGAACTGGTGCCAGAAAATTAAACAGATTTGTAAATTATTCAGGTAGAATGAAGTTGCACTCACCCCAATTTGTAGCAAGCAAAGTATTCATTTATTTTCTTAGTAAAGTTACAAGCAGAACCCTTGCAGCTCGCGTAGGGAGTCTGTGCAGGATGCTGCAAACGTTCAAGGTGTTACACATCAGATAGCACCCCCCAGCACATACCAGCACTTACCGTGGTTGAAGCCTGTTCTCACTCAGTTACCGATAGACTGTTACATGGCGCCGCTGGTGCTCAGCAGCGTTGTATCTGCTTTCTACCTATGCTAGATTTGTAAATTACTTCTATTTAAAAATCTCAATCCTTTCAGTACTTATTAGCAGCTGTATGCTACAGAGGAGATTCTTTTCTTTTTGAATTTCTTTTTTTTTCTTGTCCACAGTGCTCTCTGCTGACACCTCTGTCCATGTCAGGAACTGTCTGGAGCAGCATAGGTTTGCGATGGGGATTTTCTCCTGCTTTGGACAGTTCCTGATACAGGCATCCGGTGTCAGCAGAGAGCACTGTGAAAAAAAGAAATTCAAAAATAAAAGAATTTCCTCTGTAGCATACAGTTGCTAATAAGTACTGGAAGGGTAAGTAGTTTTTTAAATAGAAGTAATTAAAAAATCTAAGCATAGAAGGTATAGAGAAACGTAGCAACTCACCACACCGACCCAGGTATTCTTTGCAGGTGAAACTTTATTCCAGGATTATCACCACAGGAGACAAGCAGGGGGGAGTAGACAAGGACGCGGGGGTATCCTCTCGGTGACAGACCGTTTGGCGCCAAAGCGCTTCGTCATCCCGGTCTGACGAAGCGCTTCAGCGCCAAACGGTCCGTCACCGAGAGGATACCCCCACGTTCTTGTCTAATCCCCCCTGCTTGTCTCCCGTGGTGATAATCCTGGAATAAAGTTTCACCTGCAAAGAATACCTGGGTCGGTGTGGTGAGTTGCTCCGTTTCTCTATACCTTCTATGCTTATGTTTTGAATGGACTTCGCTGCACACGTAGAGCACCACTGAAATCCCTCCAGCAGTTGCAATGGAAGACACAGTATACCGAGTACAGATCATATCCCCTCAGTGCTATTCAGCAGGTGGTGCCGAGTCTCTTTTTACTTGCATAATTAAAAAAATCTGTTTAACTTTCTGGCACCGGTTGATAAAAAAAAAAAAAAAATGTTTTCCACTGGAGTACCTCTTTAACCTCTTAAGGACTCAGGGCGTACCTGTACTCTCTGAGTCTGCTCCCTTTCAGTAATGCAGGGCCACGCGCGGCGGGCCCGTCCTCTAACAATGGCCGGGACCAGTGGCTAATAGCGTGCAGCACTGATCATGGTGCTGCGCGCTATTAACCCTTTAGACGTGGCATTAAAAGTGGTATCATCGCGTGCGGAAATGTCCGAATTATAAAAATATATCTTTAATTAAACCACACGTGCAATGGCGTACGCGTAAAAAAATTCCAAAGTCCAAAATAGCGTATTTTTGATCACATTATATCATGAAAAAATGAATAAAAAGCGATCAAAAAGTCAGATCAATACAAAACTTTAAAATCCCGCTAAAAACTTCAGATCACAGCACAAAAAATTTGCCCTCATACCACCCCATATGGGAAAAATAAAAAAGTTATAGGGGTCAGAAGATGACAATTTTAAACATATTATTTTTCGTGCATGTGTGTCAGGGACCGACCTGGGGACAGGGAGAGTGAGCCTTAAACTGACCCTTAAACCGCTCTCCCTGCCTACTTGCCCATCCACCCTAAACACTGGATCGAAAACTGGGCGTCGGTCCCTCCCCGAACTAAAGTGCAGGGACCTAATAAAAACACATATCAACAAATAGTCGGTCACAAACCAGAAACATAACAGGAACATAGAACTCTATAGTATAGAGTTCAGAGGACACAGATCAGAGAGTTAGTACAGCGGACACTATATCAGCGGACATGAACAGAACTCAAAAGATCTGAATAAAGAACTAATAAACATATAGGGGGGCATTTACTAAGGGGTTTAGTCATTTTTTTCTGACTATTTTTGGCGCAAAATTGTCGCAATTGCGCCTACCCTATAAATTGTGCGACTTTCCCTAGCAAGAGCTAGAAAGTAAAAAAAAAATTTCCCGCTTAATTTACGCAAGTTTTCAGTTTTTACTTGCAGTGGTCAGGAATTTATTAACTGAGACAGTCGCAGTTGCGCAATAAACTGTCGCAACGGCCATAAAAATTGACTAAATTTACTCCAGCTCCAACATGGAGCAGGAAAAGCTACTGCCGCCCGGGCTCCGACATACTTTCTCCCCGCTACCCTCACTGCGCTACCGGGACACTGCAGTGATTTATATCCCCCCCCCCCCCCTCTCACCTGCCAGCGCCACACAACTCCCATCTGTCTGCTGTTGCAAGACTACAAGTCCCAGCATGCCCTTACAGTGAGGACACGCTGGGAGTTGTAGTCTTGTAGCAGCGGGAGCTGAGCGGCGCGGGCGGGAGACAAGGGGGGGGGGGGGTAGCGGGGAGGCCGTATGAGGAGCCCGGGCGGGAGACAAGGGGGGTAGCGGGGAGACCGTATGAGGAGCCCGGGCGGGAGACAAGGGGGGTAGCGGGGAGACCGTATGAGGAGCCCGGGCGGGAGACAAGGGGGGTAGCGGGGAGACCGTATGAGGAGCCCGGGCGGGAGACAAGGGGGGTAGCGGGGAGACCGTATGAGGAGCCCGGGCGGGAGACAAGGGGGGTAGCGGGGAGACCGTATGAGGAGCCCGGGCGGCTGCACTGTAATGTCAGCCCGGGCTCCTGCCCTGAGAGCCATAGGCTTTGGCTGTCAGGGCATGCTGGGTGTTGTAGTTTTGCAACAGCTGGAGGGCCACAGTTTGCAGACCACTGGTGTGTGGTCTGTAAACTGTAGTCCTCCAGCTGTTGCAAAACTAAACAGCTGAAGGGGACCGGCGAAGAAGTTCACTTACCCTTCCGAGGCTCCAGCGACGATCGCTGTCGGAGATCGTCGTGCGGCAGTGTCGTGCAGCGCTGGATCCTACGGAAGCCGGTAAGTTGCGCAAGCTTCCCAACCAGGGTGCCTCCAAATGTTGCAAGACTACAACTCCCAGCATGCCTGGACACCCTTTGGCTGTCCGGGCATGCTGGGAGTTGTAGTTTTGCAACAGCTGGAGGCACCCTTGCTGGGAAACACTGGCCTAAAACAGTGTTTCCCAACCAGGGTGCCTCCAGATGTTGCAAGACTACAACTCCCAGCATGCCTGGACAGCCATTGGCTGTCCGGGCATGCTGGGAGTTGTAGTTTTGCAACAGCTGGAGGCACCCTTGTTGGGAAACACTGGCCTAAAACAGTGTTTCCCAACCAGGGTGCCTCCAGATGTTGCAAGACTACAACTCCCAGCATGCCTGGACAGCCATTGGCTGTCCAGGCATGCTGGGAGTTGTAGTTTTGCAACAGCTGGAGGGCCACAGTTTGCAGACCCCTGGTTTGTGGTCTGTAAACTGTAGTCCTCCAGCTGTTGCAAAACTAAACAGCTGAAGGGGACCGGCGAAGAAGTTCACTTACCCTTCCGAGGCTCCAGCGACGATCGCTGTCGGAGATCGTCGCGCGGCACTGTCGCGCGGCAGTGTCGTGCAGCGCTGGATCCTACGGAAGCCGGTAAGTTGCGCAGGCTTCCCAACCAGGGTGCCTCCAGTTGTTGCAAGACTACAACTCCCAGCATGCCTGGACAGCCTTTGACTGTCCAGGCATGCTGGGGCTTGTAGTTTTGCAACATCTGGAGGCACCCTGGTTGGGAAACACTGTTTTAGGCCAGTGTTTCCCAGCCAGGTTGCCTCCAGATGTTGCAAAACTACAACTCCCAGCATGCCTAGACAGCCTTTGACTGTCCAGGCATGCTGGGACTTGTAGTTTTGCAACATCTGGAGGCACCCTGGTTGGGAAACACTGTTTTAGGCCAGTGTTTCCCAGCCAGGTTGCCTCCAGATGTTGCAAAACTACAACTCCCAGCATGCCTAGACAGCCTTTGACTGTCCAGGCATGCTGGGGCTTGTAGTTTTGCAACATCTGGAGGCACCCTGGTTGGGAAACACTGTTTTAGGCCAGTGTTTCCCAGCCAGGTTGCCTCCAGATGTTGCAAAACTACAACTCCCAGCATGCCTAGACAGCCTTTGACTGTCCAGGCATGCTGGGACTTGTAGTTTTGCAACATCTGGAGGCACCCTGGTTGGGAAACACTGTTTTAGGCCAGTGTTTCCCAGCCAGGTTGCCTCCAGATGTTGCAAAACTACAACTCCCAGCATGCCTAGACAGCCTTTGACTGTCCAGGCATGCTGGGACTTGTAGTTTTGCAACATCTGGAGGCACCTTGGTTGGGAAACACTGTTTTAGGCCAGTGTTTCCCAGCCAGGTTGCCTCCAGATGTTGCAAAACTACAACTCCCAGCATGCCTAGACAGCCTTTGACTGTCCAGGCATGCTGGGGCTTGTAGTTTTGCAACATCTGGAGGCACCCTGGTTGGGAAACACTGGCCTAAAACAGTGTTTCCCAACCAGGGTGCCTCCAGATGTTGCAAAACTACAAGTCCCAGGTTGGGAAACACTGTGCCCGGCCTCCGCCCCACCTTACTGTAAGGGCATGCTGGGAGTTGTAGTCCTGCAGCTGGGGGCAGGGGACAAGCTTGTCACATTTATTATCACCTGCTCACACATCTCCTGCACCACACAACTACAACTCCCAGCATGTCCTTACTGTAAGGGCATGCTGGCAGTTGTAGTCGTGCGGGGCGGGAGATGTGTGAGCAGGTGATAATAAATGTACTAACCCATTTTTTTTGTTTTCTTCTCATTTCAGATCCGTTTATCCTGTGGACTCCTTCGGATTCGGTGGACTACTTCGATGACCAGCGTTTTTCTTTGTTTGATTTTAATAAAATGGTTAACGAGGGCTTGTGGGGGAGTGTTTTTTGTAATAAAAAATTTTTAAAACCTGTTGTGTTTTTTTCTTACTTTACTAGACAGGCTTAGTAGTGGAAGCTGTCTTATAGACAGAGTCCATTACTAACCTGGGCTTAGCGCTAGCCACAAAAACAGCTAGTGCTAACCCCCTATTATTACCCCGGTACCCAACGCCACAGGGGTGACGGGAAGAGCCGGTACCAACAGGCCTGGAGCGTCAAAAATGGCGCTCCTGGGCCTAGGCGGTAACAGGCTGGCGTTATTTAGGCTGGGGAGGGTCAGTAACAATGGTCCTCGCCCACCCTGGGAACGTCAGGCTGTTACTGTTTGGTTGGTATTTGGCTGAGAATGAAAATAGGGGGGACCCTATGCGTTTTTTTTTTTTTAAATAAATAATTAAATATATTTAAAAAACGCATAGGGTCCCCCTATTTTTATTCTCAACCAAATACCAACCAAACAGTAACAGCCTGACGTTACCAGGGTGGGCGAGGACCATTGTTACTGGCCCTCCCCAACCTAAATAACGCCAGCCTGTTACCGCCTAGGCCCAGGAGCGCCATTTTTGACGCTCCGGGCCTGTTGGTACCGGCTCTTCCCGGCACCCCTGTGGTGTTGGGTACTGGGGTAATAATTGGGGGTTAGCGCTAGCTGTTTTTGTGGCTAACGCTAAGCCCGGCTTAGTAATGGACTCAGTCTATAAGACAGCTTCCACTACTAAGCCTGTCTAGTAAAGTAAAATAAAAATAAAACACAACAGGTTTTAAAAAAAATTTATTACAAAAAACACTCCCCCACAAGCCCTCGTTAACCATTTTATTAACATCAAGCAAAGAAAAACGCTGGTCATCGAAGTAGTCCACCGAATCCGAAGGAGTCCACAGGATACACAGATCTGTAGAAGAAGTAACCAAAAAAAAAAAAAGTGTAAGTACATTTAGGGAGAAAAAAACTGTGTTAAAAAAATGTAATAAACACACACACACACACACACACACACACACACACACACACTAAACGCCGTTTACCACTTCTGAGCCATGACTACAATTTACAGTGATCCCTCAACTTACAATGGCCTCAACATACAATAGTTTCAACATACAATGGTCTTTTCTGGACCATCGTAAGTTGAAACCAGACTCAACATACAATGCTACAGACAGTCCAGATCTGTAAAACGTGTCAATGGCTGGAAGAACCAACCAATCAAAATGGGCATTCACTGGTAAAACCCCTGTATTACTGAAGTGTATGCACTGACTGGTATTACATGTTCTGTACACTTTACCTGTATCAGGGTTAGCTGCTCTTTTGGACACCAGGTGAGGGCAACTCCATTACTTGTTTTGGACATTGCCTGTACTGTACAGGACCCCTGAAGAAGCTCCTGTCCTCTACATAGACCAGTGTTTGCCAAGCAGGGTGGCCTCATTTTTTGCAAAACTACAACTCCCAACATGCCCGGACAGCCTCTGGCTGTCCAGGCATGCTGGGAGTTATAGTTTTGCAACAGCTGGAGGCTCCCTGCTTGGGAAACACTGACATAGACAGTGATTTACAGCTCCCAGCAGATCTTTATTACTTTTATATGTAGGGATTTGCTTTATCTATATCAGTTATCTACTTATTTTTCTTTGTCACTTTTTCCTATTTTGGATGACATTTTGGTGCCTTTAGAACCAATTACCCTGTTTCCATAGAGTTATGGTCTCAACATACAATGGTTTCAACTTACAATGGTTTTCCTGGAACCAATTAATATTGTAACTTGAGGGACCACTGTAGTTATTGAATTATTTAGATGTGGTGAAAAAGCTAAAAAAAAACTCAAAAACAAAAGATCCAGAAGGAAACCTAGCAGCCAAACCTATTCAGACAGCTGGAAAAAGGAACAGACTATTTTTTCTACTACATGAAGTAAATTTCCCACTTTTGCCTATGTGTGCCAAATTTATTAATGCCGTGCAACAATTTAGTAAATTTGTCGCACATAGTCAAAAATGAAGTAGAAAAAAACAGGGTAAAAACCAGACTACATAGTAAAAGATTAGTAAATGCCCCCCATAGAGTTCAAAACACCAGACAGGAAAACGGAGAAGTCTGAACATACTTCAGAACAAAACAGGAATAAGCTTAATCCCCCTAGAAAAACCTCCGGTAGACACAGGAATAACAATACCCTCGGACAGGTAAGCGGGATATATCGCTAAACAGGAATTATCGCAATCCCTCCGAACACCTCTAGTAGACACGGAGTCCCCATGGACAGGTAAAAGGGATGCCAGGCTACAACTCAGAAAAACGGATACAACTGGATATATTTATAGAACACTGTTCACACTGAACACAAGACAGGAATAGCAATCCCTCCGAGCACCTCCAGTAGACACGGAGTCCCCATGGAGTGGTAATAGGGATCTAATGTAGGACACTGTTCACACTGGATGCACAAACTGGACACTCCACTCCACTAAAGGAGTAGTCATAATAATAAATCCAAATAGACTACTGGGCAGCAGCACACTCACCAGTGTGGACAGGATGCTGGCCCAGTTGGAAAAAGAAATATAAAACACAGAACTTCATAAGAACGGATACAAGAGAAAACAGTGTGAACAGACACATAGCAGAAAATATATACAAATCCCAAAACCGACTATATAAACACAGATTAAAATCTACTATAAGCATGCCACCTAACAGGCTAAAACCAGAAGATACAAAGTGCATGCTAAAACAGAAATAGATTAAAAGCTCAAACAAAGTGTTTCACCCAGAGCTCCATGCAGCATGTCCAGCATCTTAGCAAGTCAGGATATAATGAAGTCAATCACCAGCACAGAGTCTAGACTGGGCTGACATTAAATAGACTCACCCTAGGAGCTATTGGCTGAAAAATCCAGAGGCATTAACTATTCCCTGACCTGGGAACATAAAACTGTTCACACACAAGCACATCCGATAGCTGTGTGTGAACACAGACCAAGATAGACATGACAATGTAGTTATGATTTTTTTTCCAGAAGTACAACAAAATCGAACCTATATAAGTAGGGTATCATTTTAATCGTATGGACCTACAGAATAAAAAGGTGTAATTTTTTGCGAAAAATTTACTGTGTAGAAACAGAAGCTCCGAAAATGTGCAATATTGCGGTTTTTCTAAAAAAATTTGTCACACAATGATTTTTTTCCCCATGTTGCAGTAGATTTTTGGGTAAAATCACTGATGTCATTACAAAGCAGAACTGTTGGCGCAAAAAATAAGCCATCATATGAATTTTTAGGTGCAAAATTGAAAGAATTATGATTTTTTTTAAAGTAAAGGAGGAAAAAACAAAAGTGCAAAAATGGAAAAACCCTGAGTCCTTAAGGGGTTAAGGTTGCTATTAAAATTAAACAGACAATTACAGTTTCAGGCTGATTGATAAATATGGACTAAAGAGATTTTACTATTTGTTTGATTGTCTGTACTTTTCATCGAATAGTCATGTTGAAAGAAACTTCATTTCTAAATGGGGTCTGAATACTCCGCTAAAGGGAGTGTGACAAGGAGGCTAAGGGGCGTAAATCTTGTTCATGTGAATCAGTTCCGTCCATCTGATTTTAGAGTTCAGATTGTATATTTTTTTGGACTGACCACTTTGGAAGTCCTGTTTTTATTATTTATAGAACGTTGTAGAATACTTTTGACTGTAAAGGTTTGTGTATGTAGTATTTTAGTATGGCAATGAGAGTGAAATTTGTGACGTCTGCAAATGTCCTTGAGAAACTGATGGTTGTGGTTGGGACATTTACAGATGACTGTGAAAGTGACAACTCATAGGGGAATTTCTGTATGCCTAAATAAATAAGGAAATGCACAATTCCTTTTAGTGTGACCCTGTATAAGCCTGCAGCTCTGATTCAACAATTTACAGGGAATGTATCACCTATATTTTGTTTTACAGATTAGAGCCAGATACGGACACTTGTTCTTTTTAATCAGTTTCTATTTTCTGATTGTATTATTTTGTGCATTATTATTATTATTGTTATTATTATTTTTGTTTCTTGTAATTTTGCACGAAACATTTACAAAGGTTTATCTGATAAAAAAATTTGATTAACATAAACACTTCAACAAAAGGTAATCTTCTGAAGACACATTTCATTTATAGGAAATGCATCACCTAGATTGTTTGTTTGTTTTTCCCTGATTAGAGGTAGATACTAAAACATTTTTTATTTTTTATTTAATTTTTGTGTACAATATTATGGGGCTGCCATCTTAACTGAGCAGTTTTTAACAGCATTTACTGATTTGCTTTTATAGCAGAACCTATTCACATGAATTAGAGATGTTACTGGACATTCTCTGTGACCTTTTCAGAGTTGGTTCTACAGGGAGTGGGGATGCTGATCTCTGCTGTAAATGGTGAGGGGTCCAATGTTATCTACTGGTGTCACCTTTCTCTGTAATCCTGTCTGTGCTGTGATGAAAGGCATTACTGGGAAATGATCAGTACAGAACAGGAAGTCCCAACTTAGTTATAGGCCTAGTGGCCAGAATGAAAACAAGATTTCAGGATTATTATAAAATATAAATTTTAACATTAGAAAAAAACATTTGATTTTTAAATATAAGTAACTTAGAATTTCTATATCTTTCTGGTACCAGTTGACTTGAAAACTATTATTCCTCTCCGGAGTATCCCTTTTAAAGAGTACCTGTCAACAAATAAACCTTTTAATATAGTGTTACTTGTATAATTAGCAGACACATTCCCATTCACTTGCTTTTAAAATGATCCACATAAATAGTCATGGCCGTAAATGTTGGCACCCCCGAAATGTTTCTAGAAAATGAAGTATTTCTCACAGAAAAGGATTGCAGTAACACATGTTCTGCTATATACTTGTTTATTCTTTGTGTGTATTGGAACTAAAACAAAAAAAGGGAGGAAAAAAAGCTAAATGGACATAATATCACAGCAAACTTTAAAAATGGGCTGGACAAAATTATTGGCACCCTTAACTTAATATTTGGTTGCACACCCTTTGGAAAAAATAACTGAAATCAGTCTTCCTATAACCATCAATAAGCTTCTTACACCTCTCAGCGGGAATGTTGGACCACTCTTCCTTTGCAAACTGCTCCAGGTCTCTCTTGGAAGGGCACCTTTTCCCAACAGCAATTTTAAGATCTCTCCACAGGTGTTCAATGGGATTTAGATAATTGCTGGTCACTTCAGAACTCTCCAGTGCTTTGTTGCCATCCATATCTGGGTGTTTTTTGACGTATGTTTGGGGTCATTGTCCTGCTGGAAGACCCAAGATCTCGGATGCAAAACCTCCATCATATTTCACTGTAGGTACTGGGTTCTTTTCTTTTGTAGGCCTCATTCCATTTTTGGTAAACAGTAGAATGATGTTCTTTACCAAAAAGCTCTATCTTGGTCTCATCTGTCCACAAGATGTTTCCCAGAAGGATTTTGGCTTACTCAAGTTCATTTTGGCAAAATGTAGTCTTGCTTTTTTTTATGTCTCTGTGTCAGCAGTGGAGTCCTCCTGGGTCTCCTGCCATATCGTTTAATTTCATTTAAATGCCGATGGATAGTTTGCGCTGACACTGTTGCTCCCTGAGCCTGCAGGACAGCTTGAATGTCTTTGGAACTTGTTTGAGGCTGCTTATCCACCATCCGGACTATCCTGCGTTGACACCTTTCATAAATTTTTCTCTTCCGTCCATGCCCATGGAGATTAGCTACAGTGCCATAGGTTGTAAACTTCTTGATAATGTTGCGCACTGTGGACAAAGGCAAATCTAGATCTCTTGAGATTGTTAATATTTTTCCAAAATTTTGGTTCTCAAGTCCTCAGACAGTTCTCTTCTCCTCCTCTTTCTGTTGTCCATGCTTACTGTGGCACACACAGACACACAATGCAAAGACTAAGTGAATTTCTCTCCTTTTTATCTGCTTTCAGGACTAATTTTTATATTGCCCACACCTGTTACTTGCCCCAGGTGAGTATGAAGGAGCATCACATGCTTGAAACAATCTTATTTTTCCACAATTTTGAAAGGGTGCCAATCATTTTGTCCAGCCCATTTTTGGAGTTTGGTGTGACATGATGTCCAATTTTCTTTTTTTCCTCCCTTTTTCGGTTTAGTTCCACTACACACAAAGGGAATAAACATTTGTGTAGCAAAAAATGTGTTACTGCAATCCTTTTCTGAGAGAAATACTTAATTTTCTAGAAAAATTTCAGAGGTGCTAACATTTACGGCCATGACTGTATGTTTGAAATGTAATAATAAAACCGGCTACTAGGTGGCTCTGTTCTGTTCCCTGCCACAATTAATACAGTAAGTTTGGTTTCCTCCTGGCCTGGCAGGAGTCCGAACACAGGAATTGTTTCCCTGAACGGAGCTTGATTGTCAGCTGCACAGAAAGTGAAAGCTCCACAGATTCTCACATAAAGCCACACAGACTGACAGCTGAAGGAGAGCCTCACTGAAATCTGCACAGACTGAAACATGTACAGAGCCTGCGGCCTTCTATTCATCACAATGCTGCAACAATGTAAGGACAGAAGTGGTCCCCCAGCAGGCTTCACTGATGTAATTCCTGCTGGGAAACACCCACTTTCTCCTTCTGGGAAATTGCACTATGTGAGCAAGAAGAAAGGTATGATACACATCTTTTTAAAGCTCTGAAATTGTTCATAAGGGCTGGAGGGGTGTTAGGAGTAGTTAGGGAACATAGCCTGAGGTAGTTGAGAACAGTTTATTTGGTGACAGGTACTTTTTCAGTCTTGAAAAACTGCTTTCACTTTTGACTCTTCTATTATCTTGCTACTGCCTTAGCTTTATTATTATTATGACATTTAGTTAGCGAACTGAAAACCTGTTGTGTTATATATTGATTAACTCTTTTCACTATAACAAACTTCTTGCAAACTGTAAGGTATTTGCTCTTCTTCCTTCTTGTTCAGCATTGCTTTGAGTAAACTTGCGTGAGAAGCAGGAATATGTGGTGCATGATCATATGATCTGGTTGGGTGTGACAAAGACTGGCACCTCCTGTTAAATGTGTACCTACCAGATATCCTCTGTGAATTAGTTCACATTATTCGTATCAAATTCAAATTGTCTATTCTGTTCATTTTGTAGTGGAACTTTGAAAAAATGAAGGAATAAGCAATGATTCATCACCCCGACAGAAGGAAACCATGAACAGCACAATAGAGCTAGAAGAAAATGTAAAGAAGCTGGTAGTACGCCTTAGAAATGTGGAAGAAGAGAAGCAGGTTGACAACCTGGTCCAGATATTGGAAGATTTGCACGCTCACACCTTATGTGATAATGGTAAGTATTAGCTTAGGTTTTTAAAGTACTACATTTTATTTTTATATTTTTGAGAGCCCAACTTTATGTATTTAATTCACCTACAGCTGCAGAAATATTCAGTCATGTGAATGTGCATTTACCTCTCTTGCTGGTGTTGGAATCCTACTTAAAAGTTGATGTCATACAGGAGGTAAGGTTACAACTGTACAAGAATGTTTTTTTTTTTTATTTGTTTACTTTTGGATACATTTGATGGCTGTTGTGTAACTAGCTAAAGCCTGAAGTGCCTTTTTAAAGCAGAAGAAGAAATCTAGAAAGTTCAAGGTTACCAAAGACCTTATACTTACATGTACCTTATTACAGCTACATTTCCTGAACTTACCCAATGTAATCCACTCTTGTTATTATTGTTGTGTATATATAACTCTCAAATGTGCCTGCATGATAGCAGTATGGATGTAGCCTTATTTGGGTGTGCATTTCTGTCTATGAGATGTTAGTTTTTTTTCTTTTATCATTATTTTAGTTCGATTTTTTTTTTTTTTTTTTTTTTTATAGCTGTAAATGCTATAGCATTTTTTAAACTTAAAGAGATTGTTCAGTGAAAACAGTTTTTATGCCCCGGCTTGGTAATAAAATAAAAAAAAGCAGTTAGTGATTTGCGGAATGGCACTGTGTGCTAAGTCAGCTGCAGAAGCTATGATCTGTAGCTATGAGAATCCAAGTGTTAGCAGCCACAGACAGGATGACCTGACACTGGAGCCCGGCGGAAAGCAAGGGAGGTATGTATACATTTATTTAAATGTTATTTGTAAGCCTAGAAACATAGGTCAAAAATCTATTTTGACTGGATAATACCTTTTAGTAAACTAGTCATAGTATTGTGACATGTATATTTACATGTTATTTTCTTATTTGCCCATTGGAGTTGATGGGGGACACCTACAGGATGCTGTGTTTTGTATTTATTTACTGTTTTTCACTTGAGTGAATGTTTAGATTTTTACAATCCTGTTGCAGACAGCGCAGGAGGATAGAGTATCACTGTTCTCCTCTGATACATAAAAACGTAATCTAGATTTATCGATCTGTTGGAGACAAAAAATGTCTGGATTTGTCCATAACAACCAATCACAGCTCAGCTTTCATATCCTAACGAGCTCTGGTAAAATGAAAACTGAGCTGTGATTGGTTGTTATGGGCACATCACTTCTGTCTTTAACAGATTAATAAATCTGTATTTCTACATTTACTCTATATAAGTAACAATTATGATTTCAGTATGGGACAGATTGTGCACAAAGAAAAGGTGGAAAATAAAGGAGGGATTGCCATGACATTTTCCCATGAAAAGATTACATCTACATTGTGAGACAAAAAATTAGGACTTTGGAACAAGGATTCTCACCCGGGATATAATATGCAATCTCCCAGTGGGTGAATATAGTAGGGCAAAAAAAGAAAAGTACTGATGATGAGGATTATTACAAGAGATGTAAGGCTGGGTTCACATCACGTTTTTGCCATACTGTTTTCAATCCGTTTTTCTAAAGAAAACCGTATGGCAAAAAAACGGATGGAACAGTATGGGAAAAAGTAAACCATAGGCGTTTTTAAACAGTATACTGTTTTTAAAAGTGCATACAGTTCTGTCCGTTTTTATAGAAAAACCCATACGTTTTTGAAAATGTTGTCCATTTTTAATGGGAGGGGTCTTGGGTGGGCACTTTAGGATGCAAATGCGCGTGTGCAAAGTAAAAACGGTATACGTTTTTCCGTATGGAACCGTATACATGTGCGTTTCCCATTGACGTCCATGTTAAAAAAAAGTATGCGGTTGCAGTACGGTTTTTAAACCGGAGACAAAATCGTGGTCAACCATGGTTTTGACTCCAGTTTAAAAACCGTAGTGCAACCGCATACGTTTTTTTTACATGGACGTCAATGGGAAACGCACATGTACAGTATACGGTTCCATACGGAAAAACGTATACGGTTTTTACTTTGCACATGCGCATTTGCATCCCAAAGTCCCCATCCAAGACCCTCCCATTAAAAATGGACAAAATTTTCAAAAACGTATGGTTTTTTTTTCCTATAAAAACAGACGGAACTGTATGCACTTTTAAAAACAGTATACTGTTTAAGAACGCCTACGGTTTACTTTTTCCCATACTGTTCCATCCGTTTTTTGCCATACGGTTTTCTTTAGAAAAAAAATATATACGTGTGTATGTGTATTTTTATTCTAATATACTCTTCTCAAACAAAATAAAGGGAACACTTAAACAACACAATGTAACTCCAAGTCAATCACACTTCTGTGAAATCACACTGTCCACTCAGGAAGCAACACTGATTGACAATCAATTTCACATGCTGTTGTGCAAATGGAACAGACAACAGGTGGAAATTATAGGCAATTAGCAAGACACCCCCAACAAAGGAGTAGTTCTGCAGGTGGTGACCACAGACCACTTCTCAGTTACTATGCTTCATGGCTGATGTTTTGGTCACTTTTTAATGCTGGCGGTGCTTTCACTCTAGTGGTAGCATGAGACGCAGTCTACAACCCACCCAAGTGGCTCAGGTAGTGCAGCTCATTCAGGATGGCACATCAGTGCGAGCTGTGGCAAGAAGGTTTGCTGTGTCTGTCAGCATAGTGTCCAGAGCATGGAGGTGCTACCAGGAGACAGGCCAGTACATCAAGAGATGTGGAGGAGGCTGTAGGAGGGCAACAACCCAGCAGCAGGACCGCTACCTCCGCCTTTGTGCAAGGAGGTACAGGAGGAGCACTGCCAGAGCCCTGCAAAATGACCTCCAGCAGGCCACAAATGTGCATGTGTCCACGCAAATGGTCAGAAACAGACTCCATGAGGGTGGTATGAGGGCCAGACGTCCACAAGTGGGGGTTGTGCTTACAGGCCAACACTGTGCAGGGCGTTTGGGATTTGAAAGAGAACACCAAGATTGGCAAATTCGCCACTAGCGCCCTGGGCTCTTCACAGATGAAAGAAGGTTCACACTGAGCACATGTAACAGACGTGACAGAGTCTGGAGACAACGCGGAGAACATTCTGCTGCCTGCAACATCCTCCAGCATGACCGGTTTGGCGGTGGGTCAGTAATGTGTGGGGCGGCATTTCTTTGGGGGGCCGCACAGCCCTCCATGTGCTAGCCAGAGTTAGCCTGACTGCCAATAGGTACCGAGATGAGATCCTCAGACCCCATGTGAGACCATATGCTGGTGTGGTTAGCCCTGGGTTCCTCCTGTTGGCTTAACCAGGATGATGCCATTATAAAGCTGAGCGCATGAGGGACAAAGTTACTAATCTACCACTATAATATATCTTTGTGTCGAGATAGAGATATAGAGATATATATATATATATATATATATATATATATATATATATATAATTATATTATATTAGATAATTGGGTGGGACATTAAAAAGTAAAAAGAAAAGAACTAAATAATATACCGTATTTATCAGCGTATAACGCATTTTTTAGGCAAAATTTTTTAGCCTAAAGTCTATCTGCGTGTTATATGCCGATAAGCCGCTGCAGTTCAATGATTTAAAGTGGGCGCTTTAAATCAATGAACTGCAATGGCTTTTGCAGGAGCAGAGACCTGCCGTCGATACCGGCTTCTCTGCCCCTGCCTGTCCTGGGGTCTAGAGCCCTGCTGCCGCCGCTTCTCTCCCCCTGCTGTCGGCGCCGCTGCCCCTTCTCTCCCCCTGGCTATCGGTGCCGCTGCCCCTTCTCTCCCCCTGGCTATCGGTGCCGCTGCCCCATTGCCGGCGCCGATAGCCAGGGGGAGAGAAGCGGCGCCGGCAATGGTGTAGTGGCGCCGACAGACAGGGGGAGAGAAGGGGCAGCGGCACCCATTGGCCGCGCCGCTGCCCCATTGCCTCCCCCATCCGTGGTTGTATAATTACCTGTTGCCGGGGTCGGGTCCGCGCTGCTTCAGGCCTCCGGTCTGCGTCCCCTGCGTCGTTGCTATGCGCTGCGTGGTGCAATGACGAGTGACATCACTCGTCATTGCGTCGCGACGTGCAGCGCATAGCAATGACGCAGGGGACGCACACCGGAAGCCTGAAGCAGCGCGGACCCATTGCCAGCGCCGCTTCTCTCCCCCTGGCAATCGGCGCTGACAATGGGGCAGCTGCACCGATAGCCAGGGGGAGAGAAGGGGCAGCTGCGCCTATAGCAGGGGGAGAGAAGCGGCGGCAGCAGGGCTCTAGACCCCAGGACAGGCAGGGGAGAGAAGCGGCGGCAGCAGGGCTCTAGACCCCAGGACAGGCAGGGGAGAGAAGCGGCGGCAGCAGGGCTCTAGACCCCAGGACAGGCAGGGGAGAGAAGTGGGCAGCGACGGCCTCTCTCCCCCTGCCTTTCCAGGGGGCTTCTGCGGGGTCAGAAACAGTGTATCGGGGTATACACATGCACACACATGCACTCTCATTTTACCAAGGATATTTGGGTAAAAAACTTTTTTTGCGTGTTATAGGCCGGTGCGTGGTCTACCCCGATAAATACGGTAGTTCACTTTTCTCTCAAATACTGATAAAAAAACTTAAAACAAAAAAATAAATAATAATAAAAAAATAGTGAATTAAATAGAATATAGAAGGTGTATGTATATACACCTCCTTATGTTGATGTATCACTAAGCTTGAAAACGGTCCTGTGAGAGGACAGAAATGTTGCTATGAATCGAGTCAATACATTTTTGGATTTTTCACTATCTCTTGGAGAGTGCTGCGACATCTTTTTTTTTTTTTTTATACATTTGATGGACTTTGGGTCTAAGGACGCTGGCACCAAACCAGGGACTGGATTTGTAGTGCTGCAAGCCTTTTTGGTATAACATATATGTATATCTGTGCCCATCCTAAAAATTATATAAATAAATATAAAAATCACACATTTCATATTGTTAAAGTGCCAGTACCAATTTATAAATAAAGAGTAGGGATCGACCGATTATCGGTTTGGCTGATATTATCGGCCGATATTCACAATTTTGGGCGTTATCGGTATCGTCAATTACCTTGCCGATAATCCGATAATGCACCGCCCGCACCGCGACCACCCCCCCCACGACCTGCCCCACTGCACCGCGTCGCACCCCCCACCGCACAGCTCCGCCCCATTGCCTCCCCCATCCCCGGTTTTATAATTACCTGTTCCCGGGGGCAGGGGTCCATTCTACTTCTAGCTCCTGCTGCGTCCTGCATTATGCTGTGCGCAATGACGAGAGACGTGACGCGACGTCACCATCAGTGCGCACAGTGACAGCTCAGGAGGACACCACCGGAGCCAGATGTAGATTGGACCCCGGGCCCCGGGAACAGGTAATTATAAAACGGGGGATGGAGGAGGCAATGGGGCCGGGGCGGTGCGGTGGGGGGTGCGACGCTGCGCGGTGGGGGGCGCGGTGTGGCGGTGGGGAGCACGGTGGCGGTGATAGGTCTCAGGACCCCTGGACAGGCAGGGGGAGAGAAGCGGGTGGCGGCGGCAGCCTATGGCACCGCAAAAGCTGCTGCAGTTCATTGATTTAAAGCGCCCGCTTTAAATCAATGATCTGCAGCGGTGTCGCGGGGGGGGGGGGGGGGGGGAGATAAATAGCCGATAACTTATACCGGAATATCGGTATAAGTTATCAGCTATCAGCCCTAACCTCCACAGATTATCGGTATTGGCCCTAAAAAATCGATATCGGTCGTTCCCTAATAAAGAGCATACAAAACACCTATTATTAGTGACCATGAAAAGTGCATAGTGCTATTTAGGATACTATGATCATGGATAAACCATATATATATATATATATATATATATATTACAAATAACAAAAAAGGTAAAAAATATAATAATAAATAGAAAAATAATAATCCTAAATATTTATATATATATATATATATATATATATATATATATATATATATATATTATATATAAACAGAATTATGTTATAAAAGATTATACAAACTCAATCCCGGTAGAATTCTATAATATATATGAGAAAGCAGCAGAATGCAGTATGAATGTCATATGAATGCTCTGTTCTAATGTAGAAGTAATAGCTCTTATGTATTACTGTCTGGTATGTATACTGACCTATTACTATTTGCTTTAAAACACACTTGGATTTGAAAATATTTGAATCAATTGGTCAATTGAGCAATCTGCCTTTAAAAGTAAACCTATTGACATTGAGCAATAGTAACCTTTTATGATGGGCCAAGAGTAAAAGCTAATATTAGCTTTACAGGGTATATTTTCAGTTTACTTAAGCAGTTTTGCATTTGATTTCTGTAATTTTCACCAGACTAATAGTGGCACGGAAAGTAGTTCGGTGAGGAGAATTTGCCTCCGTGTACATTAATCACATATTCACAAGCTCAGTGATAACATATATGATTTCTGGGGACCCAACTGGTCACTGCTCTGTTTAGACCTATCCTTATTCTTCCAATATTCTTATTGATAATATGCTGACAGTCTCCACACCTATTATTGATCAGCTGCTTGAAGATTCTGTGCACCCTTGGGTGACGCTGCAGCCTCCTCGTTGTTGACATGGCTCAGTACTCCCATAAACTTGATATCAACTGTGTAGGGCTGTGCAGCTTTTTCATATTCATGCTCCAAGGCTCAGCTTATCTAGTGTTCATGACCTGTTAAGCATTTATCATGTGGGTGAAATGTGCTTATGGGAATACCCCTTTTATTAATGCATTCATATTTTTTGGAAAACAGAGAGAAGTGCTCATGCCGCTGTACAGAACACTGGTGAGGCCTCACTTGGAGTATTGTGCGCAGTACTGGAGGCCGTATCTCCAAAAGGATATAGATACTCTAGAGACAGTTCAGAGAAGATACTAAACTAGTACATGGATTGCAGGATAAAACTTACCAGGAAAGGTTAAAGGACCTTAATATCTATAGCTTGGAAGAAAGAAGAGACAGAGGGGATATGATAGAGACGTTTAAATACATAAAGGGAATCCACACGGTAAAGAAGGAGAGCATATTTAAAAGAAGAAAAACTACCACAAGAGGACATAGTTTTAAATTAGAGGGGCAAAAGTCTAAAAGTAATATGAGGAAGTATTACTTTACTGAGAGAGTAGTGGATGCATGGAATAGCCTTCCTGCAGAAGTGGTCGCTGCAAATACAGTGAAGGAGTTTAAAGGGTTACTCCGGTGAAAACCTTTTTTTTTAAATCAACTGGTGCCAGAAAGTTAAACAGATTTGTAAATTACTTCTATTAAAAAAATCTTAATCCTTTCTGTACTTATTAGCTGCTGAATACTACAGCGGAAATTCTTTTCTTTTTGAAACACAGAGCTGTCTGCTGACATCATGAGCACAGTGCTCTCTGCTGACATCTCTGTCCATTTTAGGAACTGTCCAGAACAGCATATGTTTGCTATGGGGATTTCCTTTTGCTCTGGACAGTTCCTAAAATGGACAGAGATGTCAGCAGAGAGCTCTGTGCTCATGATGTCAGCAGACAGCTCTGTGTTTCAAACGGCAAAGAATTTCCACTGTAGTATTCAGCAGCTAATAAGTACAGGAAGGATTTTTTAATAGAAGTAATTTACAAATCTGTTTAACTTTCTGGCAACAGTTGATTTAAAAAAAAGTTTTTCACCGGAGTACCCCTTTAAGCATGCATGGGATGAGCATAAGGCTATCCTTCATATAAGATAGGGCCAGGGACTATTGATAGGAATCAGATTATTGGGCAGACTAGATGGTTCTTATCTGCCGACACATTCTATGTTTCTATCAAGTATATTTTGTGAAATTGTCATCTGTATTTCAGGTGGGCTGGTCTCTACTGTGCAGATTGGTAATGGTATGCCCAAATATACTGCCTAGTTTACATACTCCAGTAGATATTGGACATGAATGGGAAGTCCTTGGCGTTCATCAGTAAGTATAAAAGTATAAGTATTGTTTCAGAATGATAACTTAGTACGATTTCATGGCTCCCTGCTCCCATTTGGTTTAATTTCTCTGGTACTGAACATAAAGGCAATATTATGCGAAAGGGCCAATATGGGAACGGCAATATTATGGGAGAGGGCCAATAGTATGGAAGCCAAAAAAGATTGTTCTGTGTTAATGTAATTTTTGTAATCCCATATCATAGCTAGAGTGGAACCTTCTGTAGAATTCTTAAAATGGTTTTATGAGTTCTTATTTAAAGAGAAACTGACAGCTGGTTCACTCGCTCTAGACACAATAGACAGGGTTACATTAAAGGTCAAACTGAGTAAAATAATGGATTATTTAAAAAAAAAATTAGTCCAGCTGTTTCTGAGTTACAGGCTCCATTGCTAATATAATAATATAATACAATAAACAAAGAAAAGGAGCTACAGAAGTGATGATGGATAAAAAAAATAATCTTTATTTCACATAAGGTTAAAAAGTGTTAACAGGATTAAAAAGGAGGAAAACGACACAGACAGGCGGCATACCTGGGTACATACCACAGTGCAGATGGGTGTTGTTTTACACCTGCAAATTCTATGCATCTCCATAACAACAGATAGGGAAAAAAAACCTAATGTATCCTAATGTATCCATCAATGTTCTGATTACCTTACCGAATGTATGTTAGGCTGCATTCACACTGCGGTCGGAGCGTACGGCTGCCTGATTTGGCTGGGGGAGGGGAAAACCGTTTGCTCCCATTCCCCAGCCGAACCGGCGCCAAACTCCATTGACTTTAATGAGCCAACTGGAGTCATTGACTCTGGTTGGCTCATTTCTGGCCCGTATCAGGTTTTGTGACCGGACCTAAAACCACTGTAAACTACGGTTTTAGGTCCAATAACAAAACCGGATATGGGCAAAAATGAGTCGACCGGCTCATTAAAGTCAATGGAGTTTGGCGCCGGTCCGGCTGGAGTACGGGAACACACGGTTTTCCCCTCCCCGAGCCGAATCTGGCAGCCGTACGCTCCAACTGCAGTGTGAACGCAGCCTTAGCCCAGAGTTGGGTGGCCATGCCCCCTTTTCCCGTCGATCACGCCCCATTTTCGGGTTTTCTGAGTAAAATGGAGAGTTTGCATTTTTTTTTTTATTCTGTCGCAAATTCTGGCGCACAACCCGACAAAACATGTTGGGTTTACAATAGTAAATCAGGGCCATTGTGTACACAATAATACACAGTACCCACTCTAGGATGGCATCTCATGTGTCTCTCTATTTGGTATCAGTCCATTCCTTTTATTATTTTTAACACAAAGGTTGCCTAAACATTAATTCACGAGAAGTGTATTTTCAGAAATGAGCAAGAGGCACAGAATGGAATTAAAATGTATATACATTATGAAACACCACATGAATAAAACCCAGAACACCCCTCTTTTCTGGGAGTTAGTAGGAAAACAGTGTATCATTTGGGGCATCCGCTGCTGGTTGACGTTACCACATTTTTGTGGATAATGCTTAGACTAGCATCCCGTTCTTTTAACCTGGTAAGGACCCAGGGCGTACGGGTACGTCCTGACACCCTGGTACTTAAGGACCCAGGACGTACCTGCACACCCGTGGGGGTAAAGTCACACCGGCGATTTGCGCCGATCCCGGGTCATACGGGTCTATGGTGACCCGGTGACCCAGAAAATAAGGGGGATCTGGGTTGTCCAAGATACCCACGATCCCCCTGAAGGGATAGGAGCCACCCCCTCCTATTCCTGCTATTGGTCGTCCAGATCGGGGGTGGGGGGGTTAACGTTCGGTTTCCCCATGCTGCCCACCCACAATAGGCGGGACAGAATAGGGAAACCGACAGGGACCGGCACCGGAGTCCACTTACCCATCAATGGCGGCTGCGGGTGGCGATCGGCTGCGGAGAACGGCAGGCGGCAATGTCGTTCAGCTGGCTGCCTGGATCCTACGGAGGCTGGTGAGTTGCCTAGCAACATCTGGAAGGCTACAGTTTGAGACCACTATACAGTGGTCTCTACACTGTAGCCCTCCAGATGTTGCAAAACTACAACTCCCAGCATACCCAGACAGCTGTTTGGGCATGCTGGGATTTGTAGTTTTTTTCAAGAGCTGTAGATCTACAGTTTAGAGAGACCACTGCACAGTGATCTCTAAACTGTAGCCCTCCAGATGTTGCAAAACTGCAAATCCCAGCATGCCCAAACAGCAAACAGTTGTTTTTATTGACCGTCATGCCTTAAAGGGTGCATCCATTCACATTTAATTAGTGTAAGGGTATGTTCATACTGGCAGATCTTCTGTGCGTTTTCCACAGAAAATTTAGCTGCAGCAAATTTTCTGTGGTGGATTTTTCAAAGCGAAATTTCTACAAAAGAAAATCTACAGCAGACCCTTTTAAAGTCAACATCTGCTGTGAATTCTTCACCATGGAAAATTTGCATGAAATTCCACCAGTATGAACATTCCCTTACACTAATAAAATTCTCTGGTGTTCTAGGGCAGTGGAGGGGGCCTATATCACTATCTCTGGTGGTCTAAGGTTGAAAAGGGCTCCTATTACCTTAGTGCCTTGTAATGCTTGTTTATTTTTTTGGGAGAACTGTATTTTTTCCATAAAGGAGATCTCTGGGATTTAGCAATTTATCCCCTATCCTAAGGATAGGGGATAAGTGTTGTCAGATCGCCGGGGGTCCGACCGCTGGGGCTCCTCGCGATCTCCTGAATGGCACCCTGGTTCCCAGCATGAATGGGGTGTGTCCACCACCGCCTGAAGCGGTGGCCGACACGCCCCCTCCATGCAGCTCTATGGGAGAGCGCTGCTTTTGGCAATCTCCGGCTATGCCATAGAACTGCATGGAGGGGGCATGTCGGCTGCTGGCTGTAAAGGCCCTTTACTATTTTAATGGGAAATGCTTGCTATGTCTTACTAAAATGTTTTTTTTTTTGTCATTAAATCAATAGCACAATAACTTGTGTAATGTTAAATCATCATATGTAGTTATTTTCATAATTTCTTAATGATTATAATGTTTATTTGTATCCACTTAATAATACACATTGTCCTAAAAAATAAAATTTTATATATGTTTTTTTAGACAAATTCTGAAGATCCTGTCTGTTTATGCCACAAATCTTAATGTCTTGACGATTGGATTACAGGTTTTAAGCAACATCCTTGAATCAGGTACATTTGATGACATTTATTACCCATGTTTGTTTTTGACTATAATACTTGACATTTCTGGCATTGGGCTCTTTCACGTTAAAGAACAAACCGTCTTTGTTAAGCAAGAGCTTGTTTGTTCACCGTCGTCCTGGTTGATCTAACAACATAATGGCACCGTGTCCAGGCTCTGATCATCTAGGAATAAAACTGGTAATTTTGTGCATCCTGTTGTTTAATTCTATCACAGTACAGATTTTGTTTTCATTTCACTTCATAGTTTGTACATTCCTTGTTAATCTTATATTGTTATTATCTTTTATACATAAGAGAAAAACAGTACTTATCAGGTACACTTTTAATACATTGGTAAAGATGGTTCTGTACAGTATTATTAGTGGAAAGAATTTCAGAAGCTTAATTTAAAAATAATAGAAACGAGCACTGTAATAGTGAGGCCCAAAAGTTATTTTGTATAATATACTTTCTGTATCACTTCAGCAATATTTATAAGATCTCTGCTTGCAGTCATTCAGTAGGACCTCTAATTGTTTACTTATGGTACCTAAAATCAGTCCTGATCATGTGATGGACACAAGGTGCTTGGCCTGCCACAAGATATACTATAACGTGACAGGACACCTTTATATCCTGGGCTTCTGCATTTAAAGGGGTATTCCAGGAAAAAAAAAGGATTAAGATTTTTAATAGGAGTAATTTACAAATCTGTTTAACTTTCTGGAGCCAGTTGATATATAAAAAAAAGTTTTTTCCTGGATAACCCCTTTAAGAACACAGTGATACATTTAAAGCTGTGTATTCGACATGTTATAGATGCTTATTCAGCTGTTATACCTTCTAAACATTAAGTATTTGTGAATTGATTTTTCTTATAGATGTAATTCATTTTCTGGTCTTGGATCATGAAGCTGATGTTTTTCAGTTGGTTTTTGAAGCCATGAAGCGGTTTTCAGATAAAGAAGATATTCAGATATATGGATGCCGTGCATTATATTTGCTTTTAATGAAAGGTATAGTTTGTTACTATGTATGTAGAAACTATTTCTTAAAAATGTTCAGCATCTCCTTTCTTTCGAGCCTTAGTGTGTGTGTGTACCAATGTGTACATGATTAGTCTGCGCAAAGCTTATAGGCGTTCTGCTTTAAAGAAAAATGAGTGTACATGTGCTCTGAAATGCAAAATTGTGTTGTATGCAATGTTCCACGCTATACAAATTTCTGTGTATGGGAAATGTTTACAAACACTTTGCATTGTAGTTACCGTATTTTTCGCTCTATAGGACGCACCGGCATATAAGACGCACCCAATTGCAAAATCTAGAAAAAAAAGATTCTGCACCCAACAGTGATCTTCAACCTGCGGACCTCCAGATGTTGCAAAACTACAACTCCCAGCATGCCCGGACAGCCGTTGGCTGTCCGGGCATGCTGGGAGTTGTAGTTTTGCAACATCTGGAGGTCTGCAGTTTGAAGACAACTGGATAGAAGGTAATACTCGCGTGTCTCCGCCGCTCCGGACCCGTCACCGCTGACCTGGATGTCGCTCCATCGCTGTCGCCGAGTCCCCTGGGTGTCCCCGACGCTCCGGACCTCTTCTTCCCTAGGATCCACGCTCTCCGTCGCCGTCATCCCGTCGCTACGCACGCCGCTTCTATTGGATGATGGGACGGCGTGCGCTACGACGTGATGATGTCGAAGGAGAGCGCTGCCATGCAGGGGATCCTGGCATGGAGAAGACACCGACACCGGAGGCAGGTAAGGTCCCTCCCGGTGTCCTGTAAGCTGTTCGGGACGTCGCAATTTCACCGCGGCGGTCCCGAACAGCCCGACTGAGCAGCCGGGTTACTGTCACTTTCGCTTCAGACGCGGCGGTCAGCTTTGATCGCCGCGTCTGAAGGGTTAATACAGGGCATCACCGCGATCGGTGATGTCCTGTATTAGACGCAGGTCCCGGCCGTTGATGGCTGCAGGGACCGACCCGATAGGTGTGTATTCGCCGTTTAAGACGCACCAATTTGCGCACCAAAGTTGCGTCTTATACGGCGAAAAATACGGTACTTTAGCAGTTCTGCTCATTTTATGTATCGCTACACCCCACTGATTCCTTTTCTCTGTGCTTACAAAATAACATATCATGTCCATCGTGATGTTATATGGACATCATGCACATTTGCTAAGAAGAGAAAACTGAATGGCAGGGAGAATTGTTCATGGATACCTTAGTATTCAGGAAGTAAGGTATGACAAAGCTTTTTACACAGCTAGTTGATGGTGGAGTGCTTTGCTGCTTTAAGACTGCATCTATTAAGCATCAGCTAGTAAACATTGAAACTGTTGGGCCCTGCATGTGACACAAGGACACATGGTTATCCAGTGATGTATTTACTCCTTCCATAACCCCTTCCCTCTCAGGCCATTTTTCATTTTTGCAGTTTTGTTTTTTCCTCCTCACCTTCTAAAAATCATAACATTTTTAATTTTCCACCTACAGACCCATATAAGGGCTTGTTTTTTGCACTACCAATTTTACTTTGTAATTACATCAATCATTTTGCCACAATATCTAAAAAATATTTGTGGTGCAAAATTGAAAAAAACACGCCATTTTGTAAATTTTGGGGGCTTCCGGTTCTACACATTGCACTTTTCAGTACAATTGGCAACTTATCTTTATTCTGTAGGTCCATATGGTTACAAGAATATCTAATTTATATAGGTTTTATTTTATTTTACTACTTCAAAAAAATTATAACTACATGCACCAAAATTAGTATGTTTAAAATTGTCAATTTCTGACCCCTATAACTTTTTTATTTTTCCATATATATGGATGTATGAGAGCTCATTTTTTGCACCATGATCTGAAGTTTTTATCGGGAATTTTTTTTTTTTTATGCCACCTTTTGATCGTGTTTTATAAAAAAAAAACTTTGACCGTGTGGTTTAATTAACATTATATTTTAATAGTTCGGACATACGCACGTAGCTATACCACACATGTTTAGGTTTTATTTATTTTTTTCTTATATATTTAAAAAAAATAGGAAAACGGGGGTGATTCAAACTTTTATTAGGGAAGGGGTTAATGCATATTTATTTAATTTTTCTTATTTATTTTTTTACACTTTTTTTTTAGTCCCCATAGGGGACTATTACATGCAATCTTTAGATTGCATACACCGATCAATGCTTCTCCATAGGAGAAGAGAAGGTGTTATCAGTGCTCCATTGCTTCAGCCTAGCATAGCTGAACGCAGGGCTGGAGCACCGATCGGACAGCTGAGAGGAAGGTAAGAGACCTCCGCCTGTCCTCTCATCGGATCGGGATGCCGCGTTTTGCCATGGCAGTCCCAATCAGCCCACTGAGCTAGCCGGGAAGGGGATTAACCGATATTGGATTCCGCGATCAACTTTGATTGCGGCGTCTAAAGGGTTAATGCCAGACATCGGCCTGATCGGCGATGTCCGGGATTAGCCATGGGTTCTGGTTGCTAATAGCAACTGGGACCCACCGGGTATGATGCGCTCTCACCGGCAGAGCGTGTGTCATACAGCGGGAGCCCGCAGAGGATGTACATATACATCCATTTGCTGAAAGGGGTTAAAGTCTAAAAGTTCCTAATAGGACATATATGTGTAGGTTTTGTTTTAGCTTTAGAGTGATGTTGATGCTTCTACTGTATATGGGGGACTTTTTCTGCAATCATGAAATCTAATATTGACTTATTTTAAGTCTATTGACTTATTTTATAGTCTATATTTGATTTGATTTTATACTAAACCTAGGTAAAGTTATCATTTTCATGTTGCTTAACATTTAGTAGGTAATAAGGTGTATCCATATTAGGGAAAAATTAGCTTCTGACTTACTGTAAAATTTTCTGTCAGTAACTTCCTCTTTGATGTACTGTAACTAGCTATATTGCTAAGCATGAAAGACATGGTTAACTGATTCTGAGGGTTCATTCAGGTCCTTCACAACCTAGACTGTCTGTGAACAGCAAATATATAACCGGTGTGTGGTTTTGATTTACATGTGTAGATACAGCAATAGACAGAAGATTATCAGCAAGTGTTTTAGTATCTGTTTGGTCAGCTATATATCTTATCATAATGCATTCATGCATTTAAAACTTTTCTCTTTTATTCTAGTTCCAGAAGAGCAATTGACAGAGTTTGTAGATAGCAAAGACCATTTGATCATCTTAAAGGTGCTAACACAGTACAAAGATACAGAGACTGTTATTTACCAAGCTTTACGTGTTTTGATCCCATTGGCAAGCCCACGTAAGTTACTGAAATATTAATGTACCAATGCACACCTAACTTTTGTTATTATACAAAAATAAGATTGCAGCAGCATTCTTGGTCAAAACATGGAGTCTCTTAGCGCACTGTTTGATCAAAACGTGTCCCCCCCCCCCCATCCACCACGCGGAGGTGGCCTTACTTGGGATGAGACCCTAACACGCTCATTCCACTCACCTCTGCTGGGCATATAGCCTCTGACTGGGTGATATGCTGAATCCACTATCAATTAAAAAAATCTCCTGTGAGTAATGGTGGTACATACATGGATGTGTTTACAGTACCGTACTGCAGCATAAAATATGAGATCTTGCATGCAGTTAACATAATAGACTTTTAACCACTGACATCATCACCCATTCATGCGTATTTATATAAGTTCACGTGTAAAATATGTTCATTTTGCTGAATATTTATAAAATGTCATATTTCTGTTACAGCCTGTAATGTGGAAGTGCTTATGTCTGGCAATGTCAGATGTTACAACATAATTATGGAAGCAATGAAAACATTTCCAAATAGTGAACAAATCCAAGAAGTCTGTTGTTGTTTGTTCCATAAACTTACTTTTGGTGAGTAGTTTGTTGTTTGAAATCTTTGAATTTGTATATTATTTTAAAGAGTGACCACTTTAATAAAGGGGAAATTCCCTAATGGCATGCTACACCAACCAAAATATAACAATACTACCAGTGAAAGGGGAAATGTATAACCACAGATTATCACAAGACAATGGCTTCTGGTAATTGTTTGAATATATTAGACAGCAAGTGAACAGACTGCTGATGAGTTGGAGGCAGGAAAACAGTCTCATCTGCTTTGACAAAGGCCAGATTGTCATGGGTCATAGCATCTTCAAAACAGCAGGTCTTGTGGCGCTTGGCACCTATCAACAGTGATGTCTATGGGAACACGACCATTGAACCAGTGACAGCGTCATGAATGTTCAAAGCTCATTGATGTGGGTGTGGAGTAAAGATCGATCCCACAGGAAAATCTTTAATCCCATGAAGCTGATTGGTTGCCATGGCAATCAGCGCAAGCTTGCCATGCCTGAATACCTGTGTAGCCTAATAGAGTGCCTACCACATTGTTACTGACAAACAATGGTGCTCAGACAAAATGCATTTGTTAAATATAAGGGTAAATAATTTTAACCACATAAGCGTTATATTGGTCTTCAAACCCAAACATTGTTAGAAGCGGGTGTATTGTCAGACAGCCTGTGACCCTAATGAGTCAGAAGTAACTTATAATGGCAGCTTTAAAAAAAAAAATACATTTAAGCCTACATAGAGCATATTGGGCCCTATGTAGGGTGTAGAGGCATACATCAGTCGAATCCAGAGGGCACAAACAGTTTTCTTGTGTAAGAACAGAATTGGGACGCATGCGTTGAAGGCCTGTGTGTTTATCGCACAGCAGTCCCAGCGCTGATGTAAAGGAGAAAGGCATGTCAGCCCCGTGAAATTGAAAACCTCTGGCCACGCCTATCCGACTGTTCCTGACTTCACATAATAGAGATTTTTTTGCGTGATAAAAGTGCTTTAAAGCAGCCAAAGGTATGGTTGAATTACTATTGTAAACACCTTTCACATATTGCTTTTAGGATAAGGGGGAAAATGTCATGACAGTTGCGCTTTAACCCCTTGGGGACCGAGCCCATTTTGACATTAAATGGGCACTGTCAGATACAAAAACTTTTGATATGTTGTAAAGCATGTATAACCAATAGGTTTGGCAGTTGCTTTCATTAGAAAATGTTCTATATTTCATACTAAAAAAGCCAGTCAAACAACTGCCCACCCCCCGCCTGCTTGGACACATACTAGTCCTGCTGTGTCCATGCATCATCACCTATGTCATGGACACTCTTCCTTGATTGACAGCTGTGAGTGCAGGGCCACTGTCACTGTCAGCTTGTGTCCCACTACTGTCAGTGAGGACAAGCTGGGAGTTGTAGTTTTGCTAATGCTAGGGGAGATCTGAGCAGACAGCATTCTGAGGGAGGGGGCGGAGATCTGCACAGTGAGGCCATGCCCCCTCCCTTTGAGCGGAATTCAGACTAGTGAGCTAAATTAAAATGGTCAGGATTAGGTACTGAGTGATATATTTAAAAAAATGTTTTTTTGTTGCATCTGACGGTTACGCTTTAAGGTCCAGAGCATTTTTTGCAATTCTGGCTACTGTAACTTTAAGCATTAATAACTCTGGGATGCTTTTGATACAGAGATTATTTTTTTATGACATATTCTACTTTATGTTAGTGGTAAATTTTCGTCGATACTTGCATCATTTCTTGGTGAAAAATTCCCAAATTTCATGAAAAATTTGAACATTTAGCATTTTTATAACTTGAAGCTCTCTGCTTGTAAAGAAAATAGATATTCCAAATAAATGATATATTGATTCACATATACAATATGGCTACTTTATGTTTGCATCATAAAGTTGACATGTTTTTACTTTTTGAAGACATCAGAGGGCTTCAAAGTTCAGCAGCAATTTTAAAATTTAAAAAGTAAATTTCAAAATCTAAATTTTTCAGGGACCAGTTCAGTTATGAAGTTAATTTGAGGGTCTTTATGTTAGAAATACCCCATAATGAACTCCATTATGAAAACTGCACCCCTCAACGTATTCAAAATGACATTCAGAAAGTTTTTTTTTAACCCTTTAGGGGTTTCACAGGAATAGCAGCAAAGTGGAGGCGAAAAATCTTAATTTTTTACACTAACATGTTCTTGTAGACCCAATTTTTTTTTTTTTACAAGGGGCAAAAGGAGAAAAAGCCCCCCCAAAATATGTAACCAAATTTCTCTAAAGTAAGGAAATACCTCATAAGTGGATGTAAAGTAATTTGCGGGTGCACTAGAGGGCCCGAAAGGGAAGGAGCGACATTGGGCTTTTGGAATGCAAATTTAGCTGAAATGGTTTTTGCAGGGCATGTCTCATTTAGGAAGCCCCCATGGTGCCAGAACAGCAAACACCCCACATAATATTTGGGAAACTACACCCCTCAAAGAACATAACAACAAGGGGTACAGAAAGCCTTAACACCCCACAGGTGTTTGACGACTTTGAAGCTGGACGTGAAAATGAAAATTATTTTTTTTTTTACTAAAATGCTGATGTTACCTCAAATTTTTCATTTTCACAAGGGGTAATAGGTGAAAATGTCCCCCAAAATTTGAAACCCCATTTCTCTCGAGTAAGGAAATACCTCATATGTGGATGTAAAGTGATCTGGAAAGCAAATTTTGCTGAAATGGTTTTTGGGGGGCATGTCTCATTTAGGAAGCCCCCATGGTGCCAAAACAGCAAAAAACACCCCACATGGAACACTATCTGGGAAACTACACCCCTCAAGGAATGTAACAAGGGGTACAGTGAGCATTTACACCCCAATGGCGTTTGATAGATCTTTTTAACAGTGGACTGTGCAAATGAAAAATAAATTTTTTCATTTTCACGGACCACTGTTTCAAAAATCTCTGTCACCTGTGGGGGTGTAAATGCTCACTGTACCCCTAATTACATTCTGTGAGGGGAGTAGTTTCCAAAATGGGGTCACATGTGGGTATTTATTTTCTTGCGTTTATGTCAGAACCGCTGTAACCAGCAGCCACCCCTGTGTAAATCACCAGTTTAGGCCTTAAATGTACATGGACCTCTCACTCCTAAGGGACAAATTGTGTTACAAATTTTGCGCGTCTTTATTACCTTTTACCTCTTATGAAAATGAAAAGTATGGGGCAACACCAGCATGTTATTTTAAATTTACATTTTTTACACTAACTGTATAGTGGTCTCCAAACAGTGCCCTTCCAGATGTTGCAAAACGACAACTCCCAGCATGCTGAGACCGTCCAGACATGCTGGGAGTTGTAGTTCTGCAACATTTGAAGGGCCAGATGTTACAGAACTACAACTCCCAGCATGCCTGGACTGTCTGGGCATGCAGAGAGTTTTAGTTTTGCAACATCTGGAAGGACAGTGGTCTCCAAACTGTGGCCCTCCAGATGTTGCAAAACTACAACACCCAGCATGCCCAGACAGCCAAAGGTTGTCTGGGCATGCTCTGAGTTGTAGTTTTGAAACTCCTAGAAGCAGCAGTGAAGATCACTTTACGGCAATCTTCACTGCTGCATGTGTGACACCACCGCCGCTGCCTCCACTTGCCTGCTCCTCCTATCAGACGTCGGTCCCTGTTCCTCGCGTGAACCTAGGTAACGGCCGCCGGCGGTCCCTGCCGCATCCCCGGCCCCCACACATATCTGACAGCTCCGATCATCCCTATTTTCCAGGCTATCAGGTCATCAGAGACCCGATCAGTCCGGAATCGTCGCAAATCATTGTTCTGAATTAATCGGCGATTTATGGCAATCGCCGACATGGGGTGGTCTCAGGACCCCCCAAGGCATTTGCATGGGATGCCAATTGAATGATTTCAGTAGGCATCCCGTTCCGATCCCCGTCCGGCTAGTGGCGGGGATCGAAATTTCCACGGGCATACAGGTATGTCCCTTAGTCCTTAAGTATCAGGGCGCAAGGCGTACCCATATGCCCGTGGTCCCCAACAGGTTAATAGGGTATTCTGGCCTTATACATCTTATCCCCTATCCAAAGGATAGAGGATAAGATGTATGATTGCAGGGGTCCTGCCGCTGGGACCCCCTCAATCTCGGTGCAGCCCCTGGCATCCCA